>NC_064864.1:52535536-52858036 GCF_024139225.1 Suncus etruscus | reverse complement strand
AAAGGCCCATGCCTTGAGAACAAAGGAAATAAACAAAAATAAAGTAATTCAGAGCAGCCCAATATATCCAGCCAGAAAGAAAAATATAGAGTTTGCCTTTGTGTTAGCAAACATTATTAAGAACTTTGTTTGAATCTTATGCCTTTTAGTAAAACGTGCTCAGGTCTACCTCTGCCCCTCCCTACTACCTGCCCCAATTTATGCTAATGAATGCTTGTAACTGTGATTGGTGTAAAATTTGTAACACCCCTGTTTCAGCCCTTAAAAGCTGATCCCCCAACAATAAACTTCCCTTTTTAAACAGCATGTGTTGTCTTGAAGGCTTCTTTTACTAATCTCTCTAGTTCTTCTTTACAGGTCGGTTCTGCTCGAGTGAACCCACTAATAACTAGCAACTTTCATTTCCACACCCCCGCGGGTCGGGGGACTCCCACGAAAGTTGCACATACATAGTCTGTCTCATGTACTATAATTTTGTTTTAACAAATATTATTTAACAAACTCATGAAAAAACTGAGGTATTTTATCTTTTCCACCTTTCTATTGTTCATTGTTTTATGAAATAATATAAATTCTCTTTCATTTCTTTTTTCAATCATTGAAATTCATTAAAATATTTATCTTCATGACAAATGTTTGGTTGCTTTCTTTTTTTGTTCCTTTTTTGACACCGAAATGACTTACTATCTCCTTGAATTCTGTAAAATATTTTTGCCATTTACAAAATGTAAAGCTGACTTATTTTTTCTTCCATTTTGAAAAATATTCTAGTTTCTTCTGCCTTCTCTAGCTTAAGATTAAACAAATGCCAGTCTTTTGTGCTTTTCTACAAACAAAACATTACTTTTCTCTGCCACTTATTTTTTTGGTCAACTATTTGTAGAAATTCAATTTTGATATTTGAGCACATTCTATTTGGAATTCACTCAGCTGTTATGATTTCCATTTTACTGATACTTTTTAGTTATTATTATTTGTAACATATTTTCAATCTCATTATTTTTCCCTTCTACTACTACTTCTAATACCACCACCACTACCACAACAACTACCACTACTATTATTACTACTGCCGCTGTTGCTGCTATTACCGCTAGTGCCTCTGCTGCTATTACTATTCCTCCTTTTACTCTGATGTATGTCCTCTTTTATTATTATTATAGGTATTTTTTATTATTATAGGTATCTTTTACAATATTAAATATTTTATGGCCTATATTCTCTCTGTTTAAATTTGGCAAATTTGGGGAAGGAGGAGTGCAGGGTGGATCACATAACTTATTGTTGCAGGTTGAAGGCTGAAGTTCAGCTCCACTTGTGTCTTTTTATAGTGTAGAGGAGAGGCATATTTCTCAGCTCTTAAATATGAATGGGAAAGAGGTTTAGTTTACTTTTTGCTTTTTTAAAATATACCCATTTCAGTTGGGTAATTAATCCCTGATTAAAATGAGAAAAAGCATGAGATTTGATGCTAAACTACTCTTACTTGAGCATGGGATTTGGAATATCATCTTCTCTTATGGACATAACAATAAATATTTATGTCACTTACCACTGTTAAAAAGCCACTGGACAGAGAAATAAAGTGCCTGTCTTTATTTCCATAGGCTACATTTTTTGGAGACAAAGTAGACAATCTAATTAGTTTTATCTAAACTTCAGGGTGAATAGAATGTATGCATTGTTTCTGTGTTGATATTTGGCAATAGTAGGCTAGATATTTATTTGTAACTAAGGCACCATTTTCTGGTTTGGGGGCTAGGGTAACACATTTTTCTTGGAGGATTTCTTTTTATTCTTTTCTGTTCCTGTCAGGTATTCTATCTTAGAGAGTTCTGCATTGTCTATGAGGGTATTTCTTATAGAAGGCAATAAGAAAACCCAGGAAGCCATTATTATTTATTCCTTATGTCATAGTTCTCTGAGAAGTCCACCTTCATTTCACCTTTCTAAGCTTAATCATTTTTTTAAATCTAGAACTTTGCTTAAATTTGAGTTTAAGGATAAAAGTCAATCTATATTGGCCTAAACTAGAAATCTACTAATAATTTAATTTTAAACCACAATACAAGTAGAAAATGCTGTTGCCAACATTAAATCTAAGAAGCTATGATTAGAATGTAGGTAAGAAATAAATTAGATTAGAATGTGGGTAAGAAATAAAATTGCTTCAAAAATGAAGCACTTTTGGTATCTTTGAGAACAATGTTTTCATTAATAACACATATGATAAAGACACATTTTCAGGTTTAACTGCCTAAAATATGATGTTTATGAAAGAAAATTTTTTACTTTGAAATATTATTTTATTTGTTAAATTTCAAAAAGTCAGTTTCTACCATTTTCACATAGATATTAAGTGCAGAAAATCAAAGCACATTGCCATCAAAATTCTAAATTAAACACAACAAAAGCTAGCTTATGCTAGCTTTCCAAGAGCTACTTGTCAATATTTTAAGAATATCAATATTCGGTTGTTAAATATATACAGTGTATACATTTAAATACAAATGAATAAAAGAAAATGAATAATTAATAGATTTATTCTGAGAATAAAATTTAAATATGTGAGTAATGGCCTATTATTATTTTTATTAATAATTTTTATTTTGACCAAAATGTATTACAAATCATTCACAGTAGTATTTAAGGTACATAGTGACATTGAATTAGGGGCATCCCCATAATTAGGGGCATTCCCATACCCCCCTCGTTTGCCCTCTGGGCTGCTAGTGTAAGTGGTCCCTTCTGTGTCTAGCCTGTTGTAGATTGGGTATTGATTCTGTTGTAGTTGGCTTTGGATTTTGTGTTCAAGATTGATCATTTTTTTCTACTCAATGTATATACGACTGTTTGGTCTTGGTGCCCTCCATTATTTCCCCCTCAATTTGTGAGGCAGAACAAGTTGGTTCAAGTTATGTGGTTCTGTTTGAAGGTAAGGGAAAAAGAAAAGAAAAAAGAAAAGGGCGGGGGGCAAAAATTAAAACAAGCAAAAAACATGAGTCCTTCTAAATATTAGTTTAAGAAAAGAAAGGGAATGGAAGGAAAACCTAAAAATAAACAAGAAAAATCAAATCCAAAAAAGAAAACAAAACAAAAACAAACAAACAAAACACCTGAAAAGCACTACAGCAATAAAGACAAATACCAAACACTAACCACAGTCCTGAAAAAAGGACGAATAAAGCACAGGGAAAAACATTTAAAAAAATTTATTTTATGCTATTTTTATTTTATTTTATTGCCTAGGCAAAGTAAAAATTGGGGGAGATTAGAAAGGGAATTCCCCTGGCCTAAGAGATGCAGGGTTTCTCTGCCCTTAAAGTATACTGGCATGGGTATAACTACAGTCTTCGTACATGCTCTTTTACTCTCCCCTAGGTCCTTTTGTGATGTCTAGAAGTTTTATGCTCCTCCACGGATGATAAAATCAGATGGAGTCTTTCTTTACAGTTTCAGAAGTTCTATTCCATCACTGTTTTTGTTTGTTTTTGTTTTTGTAAATATGAAACACTTCACGCACTGTTGTTTTAATCATTCTTCTGTAGTTGGTGTTCTTGGTTTTTGCAACGATACTAGGACGAAGCCTAGGATAGAGTCTTTCATTATGTTTTCAGAAGTTCTGCTCAGTTGCAGTGTGTCAGCCAGACCTCTGAAATTAGAGATCTTGGTTGTTGTACAGATTGTAGGGCAAAGCCTAGACTAGGATCTTTTGTATTGGTACCAGTAACTGTGGTTACAGTTAGTCTTCTGTAGTTAGTGATATTGGCTTTTGCACTGATAAAAGGATAATAATTCTTCTGATTTCATCTTATTGTTAGGTGTTGAGATGAGACAACCTGCTCTTAGACCAAGATGTTGCCATTTCCTTGTTGTCAAGATGTCATACCAAAACTGGCGCATATTGGTTTTAGAGCAGTATTAAGAATGTCCCAGAGTGTGCAGGGATGTGGAGAGAAAGGAACTCTTATCAATTGCTGGTGGGAATGCCGTCTAGTCCAACCTTTTTGAAGAGCGATATGGAAATTCCTCCAAAAACTGGAAATTGAGCTCCCATACGATACAGCTATACCCCTCCTAGGGATATACCCTAGGAACACAAAAATACAATACAAAAATCCTTTCCGTACACCTATATTATTGCAGCACTATTTACCATAGCAAGACTCTGGAAACAGCCAAAATGCCCTTTATCTTGGCAGCTTGAGTTGCTAAAGAAACTGTGGTAACATATACACAATGGAGTATTATGCAGCTGTCAGGAAAGATGAAGTCATAAAATTTTTCTATACATGGATGTGCATGGAATCTATTATGCTTAGTGAAATAAGTCAGAGGGAGAGAGAAAGATGCAGAATAGTCTCACTTATCTATGTGCCATGGCATACATAAACTTTTCAGCAAGCTCAGCCCACCAAATCTATTCTAAGATTTTCATGGTGGGGAGAACTGAAATAACTCCCATGGGGTTCCTCACAAGGCCTTCTGTGGATGCCTTTTTCCCCCTGTGTGGATGGTTGAGGAATTTTCCAAGAGATGCTTGGCATTACATTTTCTTCCTCTATTTCTCTTTTGTAAATCTCAGGCAAAATTGTGGCCTCTATCAAATAATTTGGCTCAGAAATCCCAGCACCAATGATTACTAAGAGAACCCTTTTCTGGATATATTTAGCCCTAAAACTAAAAACAATGTTTTTACTCTTTTTCAAATATGTCCTTGCAGCTGCAGTTTCTGGTAATCAAGGGCCAAAGCCAGAGAGCAAACCCCCTGGATATTGACTCTCCTTAGAAAAAGGGAACCACACCTAACCACAATTTAGGGGATTTAGCTTCTTCCTTTATTGACCCCTAAAAAAATAGAGCCCTGCCCAGTGGAGATCAAGTTCCTAGATATTTTCTACTTCGTCCTAATCCTGATTTTGCATTTGAAGTAAATTGCAAAGAGTTGCCTTGAGTTGTAACCTTCTCCTTTGTACTTAGAGTTTTTACAGTCACAGCCATAGCTTAAGTATTGTTACTGTTGTACTTTGCTTTGCGATTATAATTATTCTTCACCTATAGCTAATATTACCCCTATAAAGCCCCTTGCCTAAAGATTAAAGTTGTCATACTCCTGCCAGTAAACATGTTGACCCCACATACTCTGTGTGTTGTTTCACTATTTCATATTTTATATTTTGCCGTCCGTGAAACACTCTCTCCCTAAAGTGGATTCACTGAAATCTCACTGATGGCTGTAGGGCAGAAGCCGCCTACAGCATTTATGGGTTTTAAGAAAAATAAAAGGCATTCTTGCAATAATTTTCAGAGACAAAAGAGAAGAGGGCTGGAAGTTTTCTGCTCACCACAAAGAGTGATGAGTGTAGTTAGAGAAATAACTACAATGAGAACTATCTAACAAAATGTGAATGAATGAGGGAAGTAGAAAGTTTGACTCGAGTACAGGCTGGGGTGGGGTGGGTAGGAGGGAGATTTGAGACATTGATAATGGGAATGTTGCACTGGTGAAGGGGGGGTGTTCTTTACATGACTGAAACCCAACCATAATCATGTTTGTAATCATGGTGTTTAAATAAAGATATTTTAAAAAAAGAATGTCCCAGGGGTAATTTGGTTCCTGGAGTTGTTGCAGTGAACTGTGTCAGTTCTATATCTGAGATCTAGGGTTTGAACTGTCACTGTCTAATCGCATGGAGTCTAATTTGGGACCACATGACATGTGTTCAAAATAGGAGGTGACCCTGTATTGTAAAATGTGTGAGTTCTTATCCCTAATAGATAAATACTTGTTTCTATATGTAAAATTTCTCCTTTATTTAGTATGCCTTTGCAAAGAGAAATGGTGCTATCTTATATTGCTCATTCATTTGGTGGTGTGTTGGAGACTGTTTGGCATAACTAAAAGCCCTTTATACTAAAATCAAAATGGAGTCTCTGAAAGTCTGAGCAAAAGTGCCTACGTGACAATTAGCAGGAGCTGCCAGCCTGATCAGCTAGGAAATGTGGCCTTTGCCCTTGGACCTAAAGAAAAGGGGAGTCACTGCATACCTCAGAGCTAGGGGAGTCAACCACAGGCACCAAGATGTTCCCATAAAGATAGAGGCTGGTGGGCCTAGTCAGATATTAGATCTTATACTTTGTTGCTCTAACATGGTATGGGCCTCATGATTGATGAATGCCAGCCTCATGATGTACAACCTTGTTAATTTTGAAAAAAAAACATGATGTGCCTGTGGAAAGTTACAATTATTCCAAGTATGCCTTGCCCCTTTCTCTTTGTTTGGCCTGACTATAAAAAGCTTGCTCCCTCCCAGAATAAATGGACTCTTGATGGGAACTTTTCGCCTTGAGTCTCTTTATTTTCACAGCCCCTCATTTCTTTCAGGCCGGAATCCTCTTCGTGACTCTTGAATAACTGTTGTGGTCTCCAACCTCACCCGAGGGTCGGGATTGAGGTCCCTGGGGGGCCGCAGTGGTGAGATTGTCAGGCTCTGTCTTCTCTGTGCCCTGGTTTTGACCCAAGTTTTAATCCCAGGCAAGACTTTTACTTGTAGGTTTTTGTTTCCAGCAAAACCAAAACACACACACACACACACACACACACAATACATATATATGTATTCACATATAGATATGAGGGAAAAATAAACAAAAATGAGTTTAAGAAATTAATTAAGGGAACCAAGTGTTGCAGGAGACTACCTTGCATTTGGAGATAAAGAGGTTAAGAGGTAGTATTATAAAGGTCTTAAACTTATAAAGGAAATATAGGCTTCCTTATTATCTTTTGGGATATTCTTGTGGGGGGTGGAATCCAGGGCATATTTTATCATACACCCTGGTCTTGTTGAGTTTGGGAAGTGATTTGCTGCAGAAAGGGCTCAGGTAGAGTTCTTGCACTGGTGGTCCTTCTGGAGCTGGTTCCGGTATCAAGCAACAGTCCACAATTTTGGGGGTAAAAGGGAGGGCCACAGAGCATGAGTCAGCAGGAGTGTTGGTTGTAGTTTCTTGCTGTGGGGGGGAGATGTGGGATGAGTGGGTGTCCCTCACTTGGGAGCTGGGTGATGGCTTGTTGGGGCAGGAGGTTAGTCTTTATACTTAATGGCTTAAGAACTGATGGTAAAAGTGTTTATAAGTGATATCAGATTGAGATTTGAGGGGTAAAGGGATAGTAGGATATCT
This sequence comes from Suncus etruscus, assembly GCF_024139225.1. Classification (NCBI taxonomy): domain Eukaryota; kingdom Metazoa; phylum Chordata; class Mammalia; order Eulipotyphla; family Soricidae; genus Suncus; species Suncus etruscus. The sequence continues at coordinate 52,850,854 of NC_064864.1, read as the reverse complement.
GATGGGGAGGAGGAGGGATAGTATACAGGAGGGGCTATATACACTGTAGACATGAATTGTTTACAAATTAGGTTTGAGTCTCTTAGCAAAGACCTATCTTTATATACTCATGCCCACATATAAACATACATTAGTAATCTAGTATTAAGGTGTTAGAGGTCTGACCCTAATAGGATGGGACTGGTTGTGTTAAGATGAATAATTAGCTTAGGTATAGCTTAGGAAAGAGAGGAAGGGAGAGCCAAAGGTAAGAGAGAGGAGAACAGAAAAATAGGTAAATACAGTAGAAATAAATCATCATAAATTTAATAAATCAAATAAAAGAGATTGTATCTGTGTGTCAGAGTTGGGAGGTTTCCCAGTTTCCAGACATTTCGTCAGTGATAGTTTGGGACTTGCTAAATGAAGATTTCAGGGTTAGATAATGACTGGAGCAGTTTAAGATACCCATAGGTTTCACATCTTGAGCACTAAATAATGTGTTAATGAGGCCTACCTATGTAGGTAGCTTCCCTATGTAGTATTGTTTGCTGCATCTATGTATCAAGGTTCCTTTCCTAAAGAGAAACTATCAGTATGGGTTTTATTTGACATAAAATGCATTGATGATAAGGAGGAAGAGAAAAAAAGGGGGTGAAGAAAAGAAGTAGGGAGAAGAGAGAGAGAAAGAGAAAGGAAATGTTAATTTGCCCAAACGTGTTAGAGGAGTAGGTTCTGTAATATGTCTGTGATTCGCAATTGGCTGTTTTAGTGGTCTGAATGGTCATATGATTCAGGTCCTAATAGAGGACATATGCCAGAGAAAGAGGGTATATTGGAGTGTTTTATCCAGACATTTTCATAACGCAAACTGAATATGAAAGGAATTTTAATAGCATTTTATTAGATACCATATTATGAATTTTAAATATATTTCATTCTTATTAAGAAATTCAAAATGTTTATCATTTATAAAACTAGTATAGATCAGTCATATCTTTTTTTTTAATCCTGCATACTTTATTAAATTTGAAATATGTCTGTACTATTAATTGCAGAATTCTGACACCTAACAGCAACTAATATATAATATATATCTGGCAAAGAATAGACATTGTTTTTTGTTTGTTTTTAAAAGAGAGAACTGGCCCGAAAATAACTAGTTCATGGTAAATTCATCAAGCTTAATATCTGATTAAGTTATGTTTTAGCCATCTTCAAAGTAGGCATACTATTTGTTTGTCTGTTTATGGGGGGGCATACACAGCAGTCCTCAGTATTTATTCCTGGTTCTGTGATAAGGACCACTCGTTGCAGCATTGAGGAACCAACTGGAGTGTCTGGGTCAGTGGTATGCAAAGCAACTGCCCTAGCAGCTGTAAGCTGTAGCAAGCTCATTAATGAAATGGATTTTTTTTATAACTATTCTACGTTAGTAGCCTGTTTACAATATTGTTAACATTGGTAGCTTTGATATGCACATGTACTGCACCTCACTACTGCCAAAGTTCCCAATACATGCAACCATTAAAGTTACCTGTCTTTTACCTCTTCGTTTCCTCTCACACCTTCCCTATACTATATTATCTGAGTTATATAATTTAAAGTCAATGGTTTGGTATTATTCAATACAGTCTATCTTCTTATTTTATTTTTCTCTATACCCAGATAAGTGAGATGATTGGGAGATCATATATGATGTTGGGGATTTGAAACAGGGCTTAATACACTCAGTGCAAGCATCTTAATTCTGTATTGGTCATTAAATGATTTTCAAAAATATACTTGCTACGGAACCTTTACTTTCTCTTCCATCTTGTTGGTCTTTCTATTTTTTTAAATAACTTTGCCTTTGTTCTTCCTGAAACAAATGTATTATGATCAATTGTGTCAACTATGTGATATGTTTTCTTTAAATAAATAAAAAAAAAAATGCCGGGCCTTTAATGAGTTAATGGGTCATTCAATGATTTTCAAAAAAAAAAAAAAATACTTGCTACTGAACATTTTCTTTCTCTTTCATTTTGTTAGTCTTTCTATTTTTTTTTGCATATTTTTTTTATTTAAACACCTTGATTACATACATGATTGTGTTTGGGTTTCAGTCATAAAAGGAACACCACCCATCACCAGTGCAACATTCCCATCACCCAAGTCCCAAATCTCCCTCCTCCCCACCCAACCCCTGCCTGTACCCTAAACAGGCTCTACATTTCCCTCGTACATTCTCAATATTAGGACAGTTCAAAATGTAGTTATTTCTCTAACTAAACTCATCACTCTTTGTGGTGAGCTTCCTGAGGTGAGCTGGAACTTCCAACTCTTTTCTCTTTTGTGTCTGAAAATTATTATTACAAGGGTGTCTTTCATTTTTCTTAAAACCCATAGATGAGTGAGACCATTCTGCGTTTTTCTCTCTCTCTCTGACTTATTTCACTCAGCATAATAGATTCCATGTACATCCATGTATAGGAAAATTTCATGACTTCATCTCTCCTGACAGCTGCATAATATTCCATTGTGTATATGTACCACAGTTTCTTTAGCCATTCGTCTGTTGAAGGGCATCTTGGTTGTTTCCAGAGTCTTGCTATGGTAAATAGAGCTGCAATGAATATAGGTGTAAGGAAGGGGTTTTTGTATTGTATTTTTGTGTTCCTAGGGTATATTCCTAGGAGTGGTATAGCTGGATCGTATGGGAGCTCGATTTCCAGTTTTTGGAGGAATCTCCATATCGCTTTCCATAAAGGTTGAACTAGACAGCATTCCCACCAGCAGTGGATAAGAGTTCCTTTCTCTCCACATCCCCGCCAACACTGTTTATTCTCATTCTTTGTGATGTGTGCCATTCTCTGTGGTGTGAGGTGGTATCTCATCGTTGTTTTGATTTGCATCTCCCTGATGATTAGTGATGTGGAACATTTTTTCATGTGTCTTTTGGCCATGTGTATTTCTTCTTTGTCAAAGTGTCTGTTCATTTCTTCTCCCCATTTTTTGATGGGGTTAGATGTTTTTTTCTTGTAGAGTTCTGTCAGTGCCTTGTATATTTTGGAGATTAGCCCCTTATCTGATGGGTATTGGGTGAATAGTTTCTCCCATTCAGTGGGTGGCTCTTGTATCCTGGGCACTATTTCCTTTGAGGTGCAGAAGCTTCTCAGCTTAATATATTCCCATCTGTTAATCTCTGCTTTCACTTGCTTGGAGAGTGCAGTTTCCTCCTTGAAGATGCCTGTAATGTCCTGGAGTGTTTTGCCTATGTGCTGTTCTATATATCTTATGGTTTTGGGGCTGATATCGAGGTCTTTAATCCATTTGGATTTTACCTTTGTACATGATGTTAGCTGGGGGTCTAAGTTTAATTTTTTGCAAGTGGCTATCCAATTGTGCCAACACCACTTGTTGAAGAGGCTTTCCCTGCTCCATTTAGGATTTCCTGCTCCTTTATCAAAAATTAGATGGTTGTATCTCTGGGGAACATTTTCTGAGTATTCAAGCCTATTCCACTGATCTGAGGACCTATCCTTATTCCAATACCATGCTGTTTTGATAACTGTTGCTTTGTAGTACAGTTTAAAGTTGGGAAAAGTAATTCCTCCCATATTCTTTTTCCCAATGATTGCTTTAGCTATTCGAGGGTGTTTATTGTTCCAAATGAATTTCAAAAGTGTCTGATCCACTTCTTTGAAGAATGTCATGGGTATCTTTAGAGGGATGGCATTAAATCTGTATAATGCCTTGGGGAGTATTGACATTTTGATGATGTTAATCCTGCCAATCCATGAGCAGGGTATGCGTTTCCATTTCCGTGTGTCCTCTTATTCCTTGGAGCAGAGTTTTATAGTTTTCTTTGTATAGGTCCTTCACATATTTAGTCAAGTTGATTCCAAGATATTTGAGTTTGTGTGGCACTATTGTGAATGGGGTTGTTTTCTTAATGTCCATTTCATCCTTATTACTATTGGTATATAGAAAGGTGTGTTAATTTTGTAGCCTGCCACCTTGCTATATGAGTCTATTGTTTCTAGAAGCTTTTTGATAGAGTCTTTAGGGTTTTCTAAGTAGAGTATCATGTCATCTGCAAACAGTGAGAGCTTGACTTCTTCCTTTCCTATCTGGATTCCCTTGATATCCTTTTATTGCCTAATCGCTATAGCAAGTACTTCCAGTGCTATGTTGAATAGGAGTGGTGAGAGAGGACAGCCTTGTCTTGTGCCAGAATTTAGAGGGACGGCTTTCAGTTTTTCTCCATTGAGGATAATATTTGCCACTGGCTTGTGGTAGATGGCCTTCACTATATTGAGAAAGGTTCCCTCCATTCCCATCTTGCTGAGAGTTTTGATCAAGAATGGGTGTTGGACCTTATCAAATGCTTTCTCTGCATCTATTGATATGATCAGGTGGTTTTTATTTTTCTTGTTATTGATGTTCTGTATTACGTTGATAGATTTACGGATGTTAAACCAGCCTTGCATTCCTGGGATGAAACCTACTTGATCGTAGTGGATGATCTTCTTAACGAGGCATTGAATCCTATTTGCCAGGATTTTGTTGAGGATCTTTGCATCTGCATTCATCAGTGATATTGGTCTGTAATTTTCTTTTTTGGTAGCGTCTCTGTCTGGTTTAGGTATCAAGGTGATGTTGGCTTCATAAAAGCTATTTGGGAGTGTTTCTGTTTGTTCAATTTCATGAAAGAGTCTTGCCAAGATTGGCAGTAGTTCCTCTTGGAAAGTTTGATAGAATTCATTAGTGAATCCATCTGGACCTGGGCTTTTGTTTTTAGGCAGACATTTGATTACTGTTTTAATTTCATCAATGGTGATGGGGGTGTTTAGATATGCTACATCCTCTTCCTTCAACCGTGGAAGATTATAAGAGTCCAAGAATTTATCCATTTCTTCCAGGTTCTCATTTTTAGTGGCGTAGAGTTTTTCAAAGTAGTTTCTGATTACCCTTTGAATCTCTGTCATATCAGTAGTGATCTCTCCTTTTTCATTCCTGATACGAGTTATCAAGTTTCTCTCTCTCTCTTTTTTTGTTAGGTTTGCCAGTGGTCTATCAATCTTGTTTTTTTTTTCAAAGAACCAACTTTTGCTTTCGTTGATCTTTCGGATTGTTTTTTGAGTTTCCACTTCGTTGATTTCTGCTCTCAGCTTTGTTATTTCCTTCTGTCTTCCTATTCTTGGGTCCTTTTGTTGAGCATTTTCTAGTTCTATTAGCTGTGTCATTAAGCTACTCAGGTAAGCTCCTTCTTCCTTCCTGATGTGTGCTTGCAAAGCTATAAATTTTCCTCTCAGTACTGCTTTTGCTGTGTCCCATAAGTTCTGATAGTTTGTGTCTTTATTGTCATTTGTTTCCAGGAACCTTTTTATTTCCTCCTTGATTTCATCTCGGACCCACTGGTTATTGAGCATGAGGCTGTTTAACTTCCAGGTGTTAAAGTGTTTCTTCTGAGTCCCTTTGGATTTCACAAATAATTTCAGAGCCTTGTGGTCAGCGAAGGTAGTCTGCAAAATTTCTATCCTCTTGATCTTATGGAGGTATGTTTTATGTGCCAGCATGTAGTCTATCCTGGAGAATGTCCCATGTACATTGGAGAAGAATGTGTATCCAGGTTTCTGGGGATGGAGTGTCCTATATATATCCACTAGGCCTCTTTCTTCCATTTCTCTCCTCAGGTCTAGTATATTCTTGTTGGGTTTCAGTCTGGTTGACCTGTCCAGTGTTGACAAAGCCGTGTTAAGGTCCCCCACAATTATTGTGTTGTTGTTGATATTATTTTTCATATTTGTCAACAGTTGTATTAAATATTTTGCTGGCCCCTCATTCGGTGCATATATGTTTAGGAGAGTGAATTCTTCCTGCTCTACGTACCCCTTGATTAATATAAAATGTCCGTCTTTGTCCCTTACAACCTTCCTGAGTATAAAGTTTGCATTATCTGATATTAGTATGGCCACTCCAGCTTTTTTATGGGTGTTGTTTGCTTGGATAACTTTTCTCCAGCCTTTTATTTTGAGTCTATGTTTGTTCTGACTATTCAGGTGCGTTTCTTGTAGGCAGCAGAAGGTTAGATTGAGTTTTTTGATCCATTTAGCCACTCTGTGTCTCTTAACTGGTGCATTTAGTCCATTGACGTTGAGAGAAAGAATTGTCCTGGGATTTAACGCCATCTTTATTTCAAAATTTGGTGTGTCTTTTGGGTAGTCTTGTCTTAGATTAGGTCTTTCAGTTTTTCTCTTAAGACTGGTTTTGTGTCTGTGAAGTTTCTGAGCTGTTTTTTGTCTGTGAAACCATGTATTCTTCCATCAAACCGGAAAGTGAGTTTTGCTGAGTATAGTATTCTGGGTGAAGCATTCATTTCATTCAGTCTTGTCACAATATCCCACCACTGCTTTCTGGCATTGAGTGTTTCTGGTGACAGGTCTGCTGTAAATCTCAGGGAAGCTTGCTTGAACATGATTTCCCCTTTTGATCTTGCTGTTTTCAGAATTCTGTCTCTATCTGTGGGATTTGTCATTGAGACTAGGATGTGTCTTGGGGTGGTTTTTCTGGGGTCTCTTTTGGTTGGTACTCTTCGGGCATGCAGGATTTGATCACATATATTCTTTAGCTCTGGAAGTTTCTCTTTAATGATGTTCTTGACCATTGATTCTTCCTGGAAATTTTCTTCCTGGGTCTCTGGGACTCCAATGATTCTTAAGTTGTTTCTGTTGATCTTATCATAGACTTCTATTTTCGTCTGTTCCCATTCTTTGACTAATTTTTCCATTGTCTGCTCATTTGCTTTAAGTTTTTTGTCCAATCTCTCCTGCTGTATGGAATTGTTATGTATCTCATCTTCCACAGCACCAAGTCTATTCTCAGTTTCTGATACCCTGTCCCAGAGCTTATCCATTTTGTCATTCACTTCGTTTACTGACTTTTTCAGTCCTGTTAGTTGACATGTTATTTCAGTTTGGAGTTTTGTCATTTCTGCCTTCATATTTTCTTGGTTCTTAGTAGTGTTCTGTTCAACTCGATCCATGGTTTCTTGGAGTCTGTTGAGCACCTTCCATATTGCTAGTCTAAAGTCCTTATCTGAGAGGTTGATTAGTTGTTCAGTCATTATCTGGTCCTCAGAATTGTCATCTTCATTCTCTATGTCTGATGCTGGCCTGCGTTGTTTCCCCATTGTCACACTTGTATTGTGGGTTTTTCTACGTGTTGTGGTGGTATTCATTGTCTATATGATGTAGGCAGCACACTCCTCTGGCTCCTCCCTTTCTGGATGGGCTGACTTGCCTCTAAGGGAGGGGAGTCCTCCGTGGATGAAGCCTCACACTGGGTCAAATCTTAGGCTCGAGCATGCAACAGAGAAGACAGTCCAGAGAGAAATGTTTGCTTCTGTGATATAGCGCCGTTCTTAGTGTGATTTTTCCTTCTTGTTGCAATGGAGTTCTTTCCTTAGAAAGAGTGCATGGCCGCGTAGCGAAGCAGAGCGGCCGTGCTCCTCTGAGCCTCTTTTTGCCCCACTCGCAAGAGTTTCACGCAAGAGGACAGTAGACAGACATAGACAGGTCACACTCACAGTCTTTCACAGTTGAGCCCCACTGGGCCGGTGTACTTTCGCGGATTTTCCCCGCCTGGTGTCACACACAGGGAGCCGGCTTTTGCCCAGATAGCATTGTTATCTCTTCCCGAATGTAGTTTCTTTGGAGTTAGCTTCCCAGGGCTCTGAGGAGAGCTTACAGAGTTCAGGAAAGACAGAGAAGGGTAGGACAGGGCTCCCTTCCGGTGCTCAGTTCCTCAGAAGAAGCACAGCCCGGTGGAGATTCTGCAGGTAGAGCAGTCAGCACTCTGCCTGGAAACCCCCACCTGCAGCCATTTCTCACTCACTCACTGGCTCGCTGGGTAGCTTCTGAATGTAGTTTCTTTGGGGTTCGCTTCCCAGGGCTCTGAGGAGAGCTTCCAGAGTTCAGGAAAGACAGAGAAGGGTAGGACAGGGCTCCCTTCGGGTGCTCAGTTCCTCAGAAGAAGCACAGCCCGGTGGAGATTCTGCAGGTAGAGTAGTCAGCACTCTGCCTGGAAACCCCCACCTGCAGCCATTTCTCACTCACTCACTGGCTCGCTGGGTAGCTTCTGAATGTAGTTTCTTTGGGGTTTGCTTCCCAGGGCTCTGAGGAGAGCTTCCAGAGTTCAGGAAAGACAGAGAAGGGTAGGACAGGGCTCCCTTCCAGTGCTCAGTTCCTCAGAAGAAGCACAGCCCGGTGGAGATTCTGCAGGTAGATCAGTCAGCACTCTGCCTGGAAACCCCCACCTGCAGCCATTTCTCACTCCAGATCAGTCATATCTTAATGCCTAATTTTTCTAAGATAAAATCTGTATTAAAATGAATTCTTTGTCTTGATTTAAAAACAAATCTATAGAAAATTACTTGCTTAGAAGATATATACTACTTAGTGAAGAAAAGGGTTAGAATAATTATTTCTTAGAATCTAAGTTCCATGAAAGTAAGTATTCTTTAGTGAAAATGAACTGTATTACAAATACTACATTTTGATCTTCTACTTTGATACATTTCCTAAGACATTTACGTAGTTCTTAAAGGTTCATTTATACATACATATATATATTGGTTTTTGGGCCAGATCTGGTAGCACTTAGGTGTTACTCCTGACTATGTCCTCAGTAATTGCTCCTAGCTTGGGGGACTATATGGGATTCTGGGGAAAAGAACTTTTGTCTGTCATAGGTCAGATGCAGGCAAGGCAAACGTTTGCCTTACCTCGGTGCCACCGTTCCGGCTCCTCATTTATCTTTCTTAATTGTTAGCACTGAAGACTCTTATTGGGTGCTAAAAGTTCATGCTCAAAGTCACTTGTGTAAATGATGCCAACATCAGAGTAACAAGAGCTAGTTCCAAATATATGTGTTCCAAAAATATATTCTCCATTATGCTGCATAAAGTATACAAAGTCATTATTAACTACAAATGCATGTATTAATGAATATTATAAAATATTGCAACTATTGTAAAAGTTAAAAAAGGAAGTTTACAATTATAAAAGTTGTAAAAGAAAGGACCTAAATACAAGAGACATTTAAAATACTGACAAATTATATCTAAGACCCATTAGAAACTCTGGATATTAACTTGTAGAAGCTTTCCTTAGACAAGATGGCTTGGATTTTGTATCTCCACATCACTGTCAGTCTGTGGCCCACAAACTCATTTAGTGATGGAGACAATACTGCAAGCAAGGCAGTATCTATTTGAAAACAATTCTTAAGAGTATGGAGCTACCGGGACCCAGGGAGCCAGCAAGGTGGGTCCCGGGGAGCAGTTTAAAGGGACCCCAGGTCTTCTCGAAGACCCACCCTGTACAAATGGGGTAGGGGTGGGAGCAGGCTGCTAAACTTCCAACTAGGAAGCTGAACTAGGGGACTAGCTTCCTCTCTCTGGGACTTGAATCCTTGGCTGCATGGTCCATTTCCAAACCAAATTTTAGATAAATTATAGATAGTTTAATAGGATACCATATGGTATCATCTATGTTTACAATATAAATAATGTCTACATTGTATACTTTCCTTACCCCATTGGCTCATCACCTTACAGGCCCATTTATACTCCTTTACTCTCACCCCCAATGCCTATTACGCCACATTTAATCATTTTTGCCCTCAGTTCTTTGCTCATTATGAAGCAGATCATTATCCTCACTCAAGCCAGCTTCCAGCCAGCTTATAAAGTGAAAAACTAGAATCTCACCCTGAGAAGAAATCAATACTCTGTTCCTATTAATCTACTCCCAGCGGCCTCCTGTCCTCCATCTTCCTTCACTGTGTACCTGTACTTGCTACCATACTCAGTTTCTGAGAAACCTCGACTCATAGACAATTTCTGATATGGGACTACTGGGAGTCCTTTGCAGCCTCCAGGTGGCCAAATCACAGACCAACACCCAGATTCAACACCCTCGCTCCGACTATTTCTAAAGACATAAAAGGGACATGTGTATCTCCTTTGTATATCTTAGATGTATTCTCTTAACATCTATAACTCTTTTTGAATATCCTCTTATATAGTGTTTTCCCCCCTTTTGGTATCTGTTCAATAAGTAATTCTAATAAAAGAGTCTCTCTGTATAGAATTCATATTAGAACCAAGTTACAGGGAATGTTGGACTTGTTCCCTTGACCCCCAGATGTACCAATAATACTTTGTGGCATTATTCCTTTTTTGCATAGGCACATTAAAATGGGAAAATATTACATTATGCAATTTCTTATCTAATAGAGATAGGAACACAAATTTTGTAATGCAGTTAGTCCTTATACCCTGAATATTGGCATAATAACTTGGCTCAGGCCTCAGAAGAGCATTGAGTATACACCCCTGAATCATGGTTACCATCAATGGAAACAACCACAATTTTCTATAACATAAGTAAACCTCTACCAGGGAAGACCCTACCACTGCTTTGGCATTGACTTACTCCAAAAAGTGCTCTCTTAACACCCAGACGACTTATCAACAGCAACAACCTGTTTTCAGGGCAGGTGTCTTCTCATCTAATGGTGAAGTGAAACTAGTTGACACTCCACATCAACCTGACCCAATGAAGGAAATGTGCAGAAACTACAATCATGTTTGTAATCATGGTGCTAAATAATCTATTTTTGGGCTCCCTGTGTGTGACACCAGGCGGGGAAAATCCGCGAAAGTACACCGGCCCAGTGGGGCTCAACTGTGAAAGACTGTGAGTGTGACCTGTCTATGTCTGTCTACTGTCCTCTTGCGTGAAACTCTTGCGAGTGGGGCAAAAAGAGGCTCAGAGGAGCACGGCCGCTCTGCTTCGCTACGCGGCCATGCACTCTTTCTAAGGAAAGAACTCCATTGCAACAAGAAGGAAAAATCACACTAAGAACGGCGCTATATCACAGAAGCAAACATTTCTCTCTGGACTGTCTTCTCTGTTGCATGCTCGGGCCTATAATTTGACCCAGTGTGAGGCTTCATCCACGGAGGACTCCCCTCCCTTAGAGGCAAGTCAGCCCATCCAGAAAGGGAGGAGCCAGAGGAGTGTGCTGCCTACATCATATAGACAATGAATACCACCACAACACGTAAAAAAACCCACAATACAAGTGTGACAATGGGGAAACAACGCAGGCCAGCATCAGACATAGAGAATGAAGATGACAATTCTGAGGACCAGATAATGACTGAACAACTAATCAACCTCTCAGATAAGGACTTTAGACTAGCAATATGGAAGGTGCTCAACAGACTCCAAGAAACCATGGATCGAGTTGAACAGAACACTACTAAGAACCAAGAAAATATGAAGGCAGAAATGACAAAACTCCAAACTGAAATAACATGTCAACTAACAGGACTGAAAAAGTCAGTAAACGAAGTGAATGACAAAATGGATAAGCTCTGGGACAGGGTATCAGAAACTGAGAATAGACTTGGTGCTGTGGAAGATGAGATACATAACAATTCCATACAGCAGGAGAGATTGGACAAAAAACTTAAAGCAAATGAGCAGACAATGGAAAAATTAGTCAAAGAATGGGAACAGACGAAAATAGAAGTCTATGATAAGATCAACAGAAACAACTTAAGAATCATTGGAGTCCCAGAGACCCAGGAAGAAAATTTCCAGGAAGAATCAATGGTCAAGAACATCATTAAAGAGAAACTTCCAGAGCTAAAGAATATATGTGATCAAATCCTGCATGCCCGAAGAGTACCAACCAAAAGAGACCCCAGAAAAACCACCCCAAGACACATCCTAGTCTCAATGACAAATCCCACAGATAGAGACAGAATTCTGAAAACAGCAAGATCAAAAGGGGAAATCATGTTCAAGCAAGCTTCCCTGAGATTTACAGCAGACCTGTCACCAGAAACACTCAATGCCAGAAAGCAGTGGTGGGATATTGTGACAAGACTGAATGAAATGAATGCTTCACCCAGAATACTATACCCAGCAAAACTCACTTTCCGGTTTGATGGAAGAATACATGGTTTCACAGACAAAAAACAGCTCAGAAACTTCACAGACACAAAACCAGTCTTAAGAGAAAAACTGAAAGACCTAATCTAAGACAAGACTACCCAAAAGACACACCAAATTTTGAAATAAAGATGGCGTTAAATCCCAGGACAATTCTTTCTCTCAACGTCAATGGACTAAATGCACCAGTTAAGAGACACAGAGTGGCTAAATGGATCAAAAAACTCAATCTAACCTTCTGCTGCCTACAAGAAACGCACCTGAATAGTCAGAACAAACATAGACTCAAAATAAAAGGCTGGAGAAAAGTTATCCAAGCAAACAACACCCATAAAAAAGCTGGAGTGGCCATACTAATATCAGATAATGCAAACTTTATACTCAGGAAGGTTGTAAGGGACAAAGACGGACATTTTATATTAATCAAGGGGTACGTAGAGCAGGAAGAATTCACTCTCCTAAACATATATGCACCGAATGAGGGGCCAGCAAAATATTTAATACAACTGTTGACAAATATGAAAAATAATATCAACAACAACACAATAATTGTGGGGGACCTTAACACGGCTTTGTCAACACTGGACAGGTCAACCAGACTGAAACCCAACAAGAATATACTAGACCTGAGGAGAGAAATGGAAGAAAGAGGCCTAGTGGATATATATAGGACACTCCATCCCCAGAAACCTGGATACACATTCTTCTCCAATGTACATGGGACATTCTCCAGGATAGACTACATGCTGGCACATAAAACATACCTCCATAAGATCAAGAGGATAGAAATTTTGCAGACTACCTTCGCTGACCACAAGGCTCTGAAATTATTTGTGAAATCCAAAGGGACTCAGAAGAAACACTTTAACACCTGGAAGTTAAACAGCCTCATGCTCAATAACCAGTGGGTCCGAGATGAAATCAAGGAGGAAATAAAAAGGTTCCTGGAAACAAATGACAATAAAGACACAAACTATCAGAACTTATGGGACACAGCAAAAGCAGTACTGAGAGGAAAATTTATAGCTTTGCAAGCACACATCAGGAAGGAAGAAGGAGCTTACCTGAGTAGCTTAATGACACAGCTAATAGAACTAGAAAATGCTCAACAAAAGGACCCAAGAATAGGAAGACAGAAGGAAATAACAAAGCTGAGAGCAGAAATCAACGAAGTGGAAACTCAAAAAACAATCCGAAAGATCAACGAAAGCAGAAGTTGGTTCTTTGAAAAAATAAACAAGATTGATAGACCACTGGCAAACCTAACAAAGAAAGAGAGAGAGAGAAACTTGATAACTCGTATCAGGAATGAAAAAGGAGTGATCACTACTGATATGACAGAGATTCAAAGGGTAATCAGAAACTACTTTGAAGAACTCTACGCCACTAAAAATGAGAACCTGGAAGAAATGGATAAATTCTTGGACTCTTATAATCTTCCACGGTTGAAGGAAGAGGATGTAGCATATCTAAACACCCCCATCACCATTGATGAAATTAAAACAGTAATCAAATGTCTGCCTAAAAACAAAAGCCCAGGTCCAGATGGATTCACTAATGAATTCTATCAAACTTTCCAAGAGGAACTACTGCCAATCTTGGCAAGACTCTTTCATGAAATTGAACAAACAGAAACACTTCCAAATATCTTTTATGAAGCCAACATCACCTTGATACCTAAACCAGACAGAGACGCTACCAAAAAAGAAAATTACAGACCAATATCACTGATGAATGCAGATGCAAAGATCCTCAACAAAATCCTGGCAAATAGGATTCAATGCCTCGTTAAGAAGATCATCCACTACGATCAAGTAGGTTTCATCCCAGGAATGCAAGGCTGGTTTAACATCCGTAAATCTATCAACGTAATACAGAACATCAATAACAAGAAAAATAAAAACCACCTGATCATATCAATAGATGCAGAGAAAGCATTTGATAAGGTCCAACACCCATTCTTGATCAAAACTCTCAGCAAGATGGGAATGGAGGGAACCTTTCTCAATATAGTGAAGGCCATCTACCACAAGCCAGTGGCAAATATTATCCTCAATGGAGAAAAACTGAAAGCCGTCCCTCTAAATTCTGGCACAAGACAAGGCTGTCCTCTCTCACCACTCCTATTCAACATAGCACTGGAAGTACTTGCTATAGCGATTAGGCAATAAAAGGATATCAAGGGAATCCAGATAGGAAAGGAAGAAGTCAAGCTCTCACTGTTTGCAGATGACATGATACTCTACTTAGAAAACCCTAAAGACTCTATCAAAAAGCTTCTAGAAACAATAGACTCATATAGCAAGGTGGCAGGCTACAAAATTAACACACCTTTCTATATACCAATAGTAATAAGGATGAAGTGGACATTAAGAAAACAACCCCATTCACAATAGTGCCACACAAACTCAAATATCTTGGAATCAACTTGACTAAATATATAAAGGACCTATACAAAGAAAACTATAAAACTCTGCTCCAAGGAATAAGAGGACACACGGAAATGGAAACGCATACCCTGCTCATGGATTGGCAGGATTAACATCATCAAAATGTCAATACTCCCCAAGGCATTATACAGATTTAATGCCATCCCTCTAAAGATACCCATGACATTCTTCAAAGAAGTGGATCAGACACTTTTGAAATTCATTTGGAACAATAAACACCCTCGAATAGCTAAAGCAATCATTGGGAAAAAGAATATGGGAGGAATTACTTTTCCCAACTTTAAACTGTACTACAAAGCAACAGTTATCAAAACAGCATGGTATTGGAATAAGGATAGGTCCTCAGATCAGTGGAATAGGCTTGAATACTCAGAAAATGTTCCCCAGAGATACAACCATCTAATTTTTGATAAAGGAGCAGGAAATCCTAAATGGAGCAGGGAAAGCCTCTTCAACAAGTGGTGTTGGCACAATTGGATAGCCACTTGCAAAAAATTAAACTTAGACCCCCAGCTAACATCATGTACAAAGGTAAAATCCAAATGGATTAAAGACCTCGATATCAGCCCCAAAACCATAAGATATATAGAACAGCACATAGGCAAAACACTCCAGGACATTACAGGCATCTTCAAGGAGGAAACTGCACTCTCCAAGCAAGTGAAAGCAGAGATTAACAGATGGGAATATATTAAGCTGAGAAGCTTCTGCACCTCAAAGGAAATAGTGCCCAGGATACAAGAGCCACCCACTGAGTGGGAGAAACTATTCACCCAATACCCATCAGATAAGGGGCTAATCTCCAAAATATACAAGGCACTGACAGAACTTTACAAGAAAAAAACATCTAACCCCATCAAAAAATGGGGAGAAGAAATGAACAGACACTTTGACAAAGAAGAAATACACATGGCCAAAAGACACATGAAAAAATGTTCCACATCACTAATCATCAGGGAGATGCAAATCAAAACAACGATGAGATACCACCTCACACCACAGAGAATGGCACACATCACAAAGAATGAGAATAAACAGTGTTGGCGGGGATGTGGAGAGAAAGGAACTCTTATCCACTGCTGGTGGGAATGCTGTCTAGTTCAACCTTTATGGAAAGCGATATGGAGATTCCTCCAAAAACTGGAAATCGAGCTCCCATACGATCCAGCTATACCACTCCTAGGAATATACCCTAGGAACACAAAAATACAATACAAAAACCCCTTCCTTACACCTATATTCATTGCAGCTCTATTTACCATAGCAAGACTCTGGAAACAACCAAGATGCCCTTCAACAGACGAATGGCTAAAGAAACTGTGGTACATATACACAATGGAATATTATGCAGCTGTCAGGAGAGATGAAGTCATGAAATTTTCCTATACATGGATGTACATGGAATCTATTATGCTGAGTGAAATAAGTCAGAGAGAGAGAGAAAAACGCAGAATGGTCTCACTCATCTATGGGTTTTAAGAAAAATGAAAGACACCCTTGTAATAATAATTTTCAGACACAAAAGAGAAAAGAGATGGAAGTTCCAGCTCACCTCAGGAAGCTCACCACAAAGAGTGATGAGTTTAGTTAGAGAAATAACTACATTTTGAACTGTCCTAATATTGAGAATGTATGAGGGAAATGTAGAGCCTGTTAAGGATACAGGCGGGGGTTGGGTGGGGAGGAGGGAGATTTGGGACTTGGGTGATGGGAATGTTGCACTGGTGATGGGTGGTGTTCCTTTTATGACTGAAACCCAAACACAATCATGTATGTAATCAAGGTGTTTAAATAAAAAAAAAACAAAAACAAAAAAAAAGTATCTATTTTTAAAAAAGTATGGAACTATTGTGATGTGTTTGACTGCACTATTCATGGGATGTGGGATCCTGTTTTAATGGTATGGATTATTTTGTGTTCCCCTCTACTAATTTTAGATATTATATTTTGAACTCGGTACTTCAAAATGTCACACTATTTTTATATATTATTTAAATAATAGTTCAAAGTTAAATAAGGTGAGACTACGAGGCAGGGCCATACTCCAATATTTTCAAGTGCATTCACACACTCGTATGTACAGATATACAAACATACCATAATCTCTACTACCACCAATGCCACCAAACTTTATCAAAGAGTTTATTTTTAAATTCTTCAACTTAGATATTTACATTTGGATTTTATCAGTTGAATCAGGAACAATATCCTATGTTATCTTTATTAAAATTAAAATACTTTTTGAGGCATGGTGATTTACAATGTCATTCATAGTTGAGTTTAAATCATGTAATTTTGCAACACCAATTCTGTCTCTAGTGTCAAATATCTTATACCAATGTCACCAGGTTTCCTACAAACCTCTTTTTTTTCCTACAAACCTCTTAACATATCTCTTTGGTAGAAACATTTTTTTAAAGTTTGGTTGTTGTAGTTTGGATCTAATGCTTTCAGATTTGTTGGTTTTGTGGTCACACCCTCTACATAGCCTGTGTATCGGAGTTCACTTCTCCTTAACTGTTACTTCTCATCCATCTATTCTTAATTTCTTACCTAACACTTTTTCTTCTTGCTCCTCAGTTCAATGATCTAGGGACATAGCAGTAATCTAGTGTACAATTTACTGACACTATTTAAAGGAATGTTCTTTGTCCAAGACTTTGAACATTTATAATACTCAGAATAAAGGGAGAACTGGAATTTTATTTTAATCATCCTATCATGGAGATTCCCTGGCCCAGTGACTACAAAATGTCACCATCACAGTAAATCTGGGTGAATCTCAGTTTTAATGATACATTTCATTTGTATTTTGTATTTAACTAATGTTTCTGAAGGTAAATCATTTTTAATACTGTAAGCATTATTTTAGTATTAATCAAGAAAAAACAATCACTAGATTAACCTTACCAATTTTCTGTTAATACATGTGTTACTGCCTTTTTGTCCTGTCTAGTAGTAGGGGAATCTGATGTGCAGAGTTGAAAAGATGGGTTGGTCTATCGACTGATGGTCAAGTAGCAATTTATTAGAGGACAGGGCCTGCTAATTTCATCAGTGGATTTGAGCACATATGCCTTATCAAGAAATCTTAAAGAGGCCTGAGCAATAGCACAGAGGTAAGGCATTTGCCTTGCATGCTACAAATCAGGACCAACCCTGGTTTGAATCCTGGCATCCCATATGGTCTCCCAAGTCTGACAGGAGCGACTACTGAGCGCAGAACCAGGAGTAATTCCTGAGCACCTCTGGGTGTATCCCAACGCCCCTCCAAAAACACTTAAAAATGGAAGAAGATAATAAAATAAAGGGTACAAAGCTATGGATGTTTGCCTTTTCTAAGGGAATAAGCTCCCATGTTTATGTAAGGTGTGGCCTAATTTTAAAGACTATGTTGATCTTATCAAAATGTACAAATGTGCTAAAACTATACGATTCTGGAAAGACTATCTCCAATATATTTTCTCATCCCAGAGATTTCTCCTAGGTAGCCACTTTGAAATGCTGGACCTAATCCCTGCTTGGCCTCTAATTTCCCCCCCCCCAACACTTCTCTCCTAAGCCATAAAAGAGTGAGAGGGCATTATGACAAATGTGTTTCTTTGATTCTTTTGATTTTATCATTTTCTGAGAAGATATACAAAAGAAAACTTATTTCCTTTATATTAGAATATTAAATTAGTACATCATAATCCCTCTGAAATTAGAACTTCATTCGTATATTTACTTTGTTGAAAGTAAAGAAAGGTAGAATGAAAATATAATGACATCAACAGGGAAATGATGTGTGGCAGAGCTGGTCTAGTGCCAAGATTTACATATGCATTAATCTTACTAAATACAATTCCAATACAAGGCTATTCAGAGAACCAGTGGCAGCAAACAAGGTGATTATAGAGTTCAGGTACAAAAGTAAGAACATTATTCTAAGTAAATGGTTTTCTTTGAGGTTTGTAAATATGCCAGGTACATGAATAGAATTTTAAATATAAATAATTACTCAATGTGTAAAAATGTTCATAAGGAGGAAAACAACTTACAGTCAATTTATGAAGGAAAAATACAACTTTTTTTAAAGAGAAATATAAATAGGAAGTGAAACAAAGTTAAGGCAAAGAAATACAATAAAATGGAACAAAGTATTTCTATATAGTCACAACTTCTTATTTTGTTCTTTATATATACATTTTGTTTTGGTTTTTGGGGCTACACCTGGTGATGCTTGGGGGTTACTCCTGGCTATGCACTCAGAAATCACTTCTGGGTTGGGGGAACCATATGGGACAGCAGGAATCAAACCAAAGTCCATCCTATATCAGCCGCATGCAAGGCAAGTGCCCTGTGCTATTGCTCTGGCCCTTATTTCTCAAATTTAAAGTTTCCCAGCACATGAATTTTGGGCTGAAACTTCCCTAGATGAGTTCTTCTGTTTGAAAATCCATCTTATCTTACAAGAGCTGGTGACATACTGCTGTGGTTTAAAGGTAGCTTGTAGTAAATGGCATGGATTCTAATGCTGGGCAGACAAAGTTCTATGATGTGTCTAAGGTTAATAATGTTTCTACTCTACTAATTAGTCTTCTTGGAAAATTTTTCTTGAGGATTATCTGGCCTTAAAAATCAACTATAAACATTCAAATGCTGTGTGCTCTCTACTCTCATTTTTATGAGATGTCATTATCAGTGGTGTGTTCTACAATCAATATTAAAGTTGCCTATGACTAAATTTATGTTGATGCCATCTACCAGAATTATTGAATTCATAATGAGAAATATGGTTAATAATTACCTTAGTGAATTAATCTGATCACTTTTCTTAATATTTAACTCATGTTTAGCAGCTTATTGAACCAGCAAGCTGATTAAGTGTCCATAGAAAGAGTAGGTATTTTGATATGACCATATGATTTTGATATCACCATATAATTCTTTTGTTGTTGATATGTTGTATTATGTTGATTAATTATGGATGTTAAACCATCCTTGCATTCCTGAGATGAAATCTGCTTGGTTGTGTTAAATGACCTTCTTGATGAGGCATTGAACTGTATTTGCCAGAATTTTGATGAAAATATTTGCATCTGTGTTCATCAGGGATATTGTTCTGTAATTTTCTTTTTGAAAACATCTCTCTCTGGTTTTGGTATCAAGGTGATGTTCCTTAGATGAAGAGAAAGCATTTGATAAGGTCCAACACCCATTCTTGATAAAAAAAAAAGAACCCTCATCAATATGGGAATAAAAGGAACTTTTTTTTCCATATAGTAAAGGCCATTTACCATAAGACAATGGAAATTATTATAATCACTGGAGATTAACTAAAAGCCTTTCCTCTAAAATCTGGTACAAGACAAGGCTGACATCTCCCATCTTTCCTATTCAACATAGTACTGAAATTACTTAGCAGTTAGGCAAGGAAAAGATATCAAGAGCATCCAGATAGGTAAGAAAGAAATAAAGCTCTTACTGTTTGCAGATAACATATTACTATATTAGAAAATCCTAAAGACTCTGCCAAAAAGCTTCTAGAAACAATAGATTCATATAGCAAAGTGGCAATATACAAAACACGCAAAAACAATGGCCTTCTTATATACCAATAATGATAGATAAGAAATGGACATTAAAAAGCCAATCCCATTTACATCAGTGCCCCACAAACTCAAATATCTTGGAGTCAATTTAACTAAAGTTGTTATTGACCTATACATAGTACAAAAGCCTGCTTCAAAAAATAAGAGAGGATACAAGGAAATGGAGACACGTACCCTGCTCATGGATTGGTAGGATTAATATCATTAAAATGGCAATACAACCCAAAGCACTGTACAGATTTAATGCAATCCCTCTAATGCTACCCATGAAATTCCTCAAAGAAGTTATCAAATACTTATAAAATTTATTTAAAAAAATAAACACTCATAAATAGCTAAAACAATCCTTGGGAAAAGAAATAAGGGAGGCATTACTTTTCCTAATTTTAAACTGTATTACAAAACAATAGTAATAAAAAAGCATCATATTGAAATAAAGCATACCCTCTGATCAGTAGAATTGACTTGAGTATTCAAAGAATGTTCCCCAGACTTACTATCAACAAATCTTTGATAAAGGGGCAAGAAATACAAAATGGATTAAGGAAAGCTTCTTCAACAAGTGCTCTTGACACAACTCATTAGCCACTTGCAAAAATGTGAATTCAGACCTCCACTAACACCAAGCATAAAGGTCAAGTCTAAATAGGTTAAAGATCATATCAGGCCTGAAACAACAAGGTATGTAGAACAACATGTATGTAAAACAGTCTATGACATTGAGACTAAAAGCATCTTCAAGGAGAAAATAGCACTTTTCAAACAAGTGGAAACAGAGATAAACAGATGAGACTAAATAGAGCTGAAAAGCTTCTGCACCTCAAAGGAAATAGTGCCTTTGATACAAATGCTACCCACAGAATGGGAGAAAATATTTACCCAATACCCATCTGATGAGGAACTAATATAAAAAATATACAAGGTACTGACAGAACTTAATAAAAAACTTATAGCCCTATCAAAAAAAATGGGGAGAATATATGAACAGACATTTCCTCAAAGAAGAAATAAAAATGCCAAAAGACACATAAAAATGTTCCATATCACTAATCATCAGGAAGATGCAAATCAAAACAACAATGAGGTACCATCTCACATCATAGAGACTGGTACACATCACATAGAACAAGAACAATCAGTGCTGGCGGGATGTGGAGAGAAAGGAACTCTTATTCATTGCTGGTGGGAAAACCATCTAGTCCAGCCTTTATGGAAAACAATATGGAGATTCCTAAAAAAAAACCCTGGAAATTGAGCTCCCATATGAGTCAGCTATACCACTTCCAAGGTTATACCCTAGGAACTCAAAAACACAATACAAAAATCCCTTTCTCACACCTATATTCATCGCAGCATTATTTACAATAGCTAGATTCTGGAAATAGCCAAGATGCCCTTGAACAGATGAGTGGCTAAAGAAATGGTGGTACATATATACAATGGAATATTATGCAGCTGTCTGGAGAGATGAAGTCATGAAATGTCACCCACCCCCATCTTCTACATAACCTTAGGTAAAAAAGACCTGCCCATTTCGGGAGGGGTCTTTGGGAGGTATCAAAAGGTTTGCCTTAGGGGCAGGAAGGGGATTTGGAGTATTGATTGAGAGAGATTCAGCAAGAAGTAGAAGGAGAGCTGGCAGGATGGGGGTAGAAGAAACATGTTAAAATGACAGAGCAGTTGGACTAGGCTGCTTAATTGCTTAGCCTAGGGGGCAAGGGCCTTGAATAAATGTGATGCTCATAAAACCTAATTGTTGTGGATCATTTCCTCACCACCATGCTAAGACTTAGCTGGAGAGAGTTGGAGAAGCATTTTCCAGGCTGGGAAACAGGCTTTCACCCTTCATCACCATCCAGCCCCATCCAGGGCTGATTTATAACAATGAAATTTTCCTATACATGGATGTATATAGAATCTATTATGCTGAGTGAAATAAGTCAGAGGGAAAGTGACAGACACAGTATAGTCTCACTTATCTATTGGTTTTAAAAAAAAATTAAAGACATATTTGTAATAAAGCCCTGAGACAATAGAGGTAAAGGCTGGAAGGCCCAAAGGACTGGCTCACAATTTGAAGATCACCACAAAAGAGTGGTGAATGCTGTTAGGGAAATAACTACATTAACAACTAGTATGCCAATGTTAAAGAATGAGAGAACTAGAATGCCTGTATCAAATACATGCAGGAGTGAGGGTGGTGGGAATGTTACACTGGTGAAGGGAGGTGTTCTGTTTATGACTAAAACCCAACTACAATCATGCTTGTAATCATGGTGCTTAAATAAAGATTTTATATATTAAAAAATAAAAGAGATTGCCTGTCTAAAATACAGACAAGGGTTGGGAAGGAGGAAGGGGGTCATTGGTGGTGGGAATTTTCCACTGGTGAATGGTGGGTGTTCTTTTATGACTGAAACCCAACTACAATCATGCTAATAATCATGGTGCTTAATGATTTTATATAAAGAATAAAAGAAAAGAAATTAGTTATTTTATTATGTTTTACAGGAGACTCAACTCTCTCAATTTCTTAGCTTTATGTGTGTGTGTGTGTGTGTGTGTGCGTGTGTGTGTATGTGTGTGTGTGTGTGTGTGTGTTGCTCTCAAGCAGTGTTCAGGAAGCTCTGAGATCATTTTCAGGGATATTCAGAACAGATAGTTCAGTAATCTAGCAATACAGTACACTTCATGTTTGAGGACTCTCAAAGGCATCCTCCTATTCTTTGGTGGCATACAGGGTTGGAAAAGGTGGTAATGAAGATCATGTAGTGGCAGGGATAGAACTGAGGTTTCTTGCACAAAAAAGGAAGTCACCTTGATCCTGAACTATTTCTCCAGCACACATTTATTTATTTATTTTTTTTTTTTTTACCAATACAGTCTTTATTATCTAAAGGAAAATAAAGGTATTTCATATAAATCAAATTTTAAGCTATGTCCTCAAATGTTTTGTCTCACTTATTTTTTTCTATCACAATAATAGATTTCAGTCATAGGTTGCAACATACACACATACACACACTGATTTGCAGGTATAAAAATAAAGGAAACTATATATACATGCATACATAAAAGTTAGTGCACAACTACAAAGATCTTTTTTTTGATTAATGTTTTACAAAGGAAATTTAGAAACTATTCAAGGCAAATCTTTTAGTATTTTCTGAGTTAGAATTTTATGCCTCTATGTATGCATTTCTTTGATTTTTATTAACCTTATACAATAGCTAAGTGCTATGCCATATCACATCTGAAAGCATTTCTGAAATCTTTCAAGTAGAGGTCTTGGAACTTGTTCCAGACATTAACTAACTTAATTAACTTCTTCCTTTGCCCTTGAGTGAAACTTGTACCCTATAAAGCGTGGGCTGACCTTTTAATATCTACATCCTTTTTGTTCCTTTTCTGCAAATGATTGTCAGTAGAGAATGAAAATATTTAGGACATTTATTATATGCCAGGCTTTTACATAGATTATTTATTCTCAAAGCAATCTTGAAAGGTTATTATATTCATTTTGGTGATGGTATAACTGAAACATAGCAAGATGAAGTAACATTCCCAGGGTTATACTAAAATAACAAAAACTAGATAGAAATTTAAGTCCCCAAGGCTAACTGCTAAGTAATATTATTTCTAACATAGTTATTAAATTTCAATCTGTTTAAGTTGAATGTTATACTTATTGGTACATTATACATTTATTAACAATAATATATGCAAACTATTCTACTGGGTTCTTAAATTCTCTCTCTGTCTCTCACATACATTTGCATACATATTTATGAAAAAAAATGTTTTGAGTCATGTGCCCCTACATTAATTTTTCTATGTGGTGTTTGCTTTTCCATTTTGTAAAAGAATGATCTTTTAAATATTTTATAAGGATAAAGTAACATCCACTAAAAATACACAAAATGGGACCAGAGTGATAGAATAGTGGTAAGGCATTTACCTTGCATGCAGCCGACCTGGGACGTATGTGGGTTGGATCCCAGGCATTCCAGATGGTCCACCATGCCTACCAGGAGCAATTTCTGAGTGAAGAGCCAGAAATAACCCCTGAGCACCACTAAATACCCTCCCAAAATAAAAAGTACACAAAACACATTTACACCGCCTCAAAATGGCTGCTCCCTTTTACACTTCTACATTTTTTGTCACAGATATGTCAAAGACACATATTTGTTCCAGTCTGCCTATGTAAGGAAAATCTTTAAGAATCAATACTAGAGTAAGAATGTGACTCAAACAAAGTACATTAAAAAATAAATTTGCTGGGGCCGGAGAGATGGCATGGAGGTAAGGCGTTTGCCTTGCATGCAGGACTGTGGTTCGAATCTGGCATCCCATATGGTCCCCTGAGCTTGCCAGGAGCGATTTCTGAACATAGAGCCAGGAGTAACTCCTGAGTGCTGCTGGTGTGACCCAAAAATCAAAAAGCAAAATGAAACGAAACAAAACAAAAACAAAAACAAATAAATTTGCTAAGTAATTAAATCAGGGAGTGAGTGAGACCCTTGGGTCCTTAATGGAAAGAAGCTGACACTGATAATGTGTCTTTAAATGAAACAGCAAATTAATGAAATTGTAGTAACAGCTTTCTCACTCACTGTATTAATAAAAGTTAAAAGACAAAAATTGGTTGTTATTATGAATGTACAATATCAATTCTGAAAGAGAGAGAGCAAGTATGGTTTTAATAAAATCTTAGATATTGGATTTATATTGCATATAAATATGCATAAAACATACTCATTTAAAAATATTTTAATTATAGTTTCCCAAACTTATTGAACCTATTTCCCCTTTTCAGGAAAAAGCAAACCCTTAAATACTCTAAAAATCTGCCTTCTTTAATATTGAATCACTGCAGTGCATACTCGGTTGAGGCCAGTAGAATTCACTTTGCAAAACCTTGATTTAGACAAATCACTCCAGATAGTCCATCTGGGCATCATTCATTACTTTGATTCAAGGAAGAACACTGTTCCAATGGATGGAATGCTTACTTCTTCACACAAACCACAGGAACACCATTTTCATGAAGAGGAAAAACTAGTTATCACTAGAAAGCAGATGGAAGATAATCTAGAACAGTTTAGAAGGATACAAGGTTTGGAAATGGAGTTAAATTATTTGCAAAACCTTTCACCAAAGATTTCAGAATAAATACCAGTGCTTTTGTCTCACCACCATTGTCACTAATATAAGCAATCATGAGCTGCAGTGGAGATATAGAAAGATATATATTTATTGAAAAAAAGTAAACAATAGGTGCAAGAAATATTTATGACATTTACCAGTTTCTACAAATATATACAATCTAGCATTTATAGTTATTTTTATGAAAGGCTCCACACGCTATAATCCCATCATAGTGAAACATGTTTAGTCTGGGAACCTTCCACCTGTGTGTGTAGGGGGGAGGGACAGAGATAGAGAGAGAGGCAGAGAGGGAGACAGAGAGAGATAGAGAAAAGTTTTATTAGGAACTAATAAAATAGTTTTTATTAGGTTTTAATAGAAAATAAGACCAACCTCATGGGTGGGGGGAGTGAAGGGAAAGGGCCTATCTGAAACTTTTCCTGCCTAGGTGAGTTTTTGACATGTAAAGGAAGCAATCTTGGTTTAGGTTAAAAACTGATATTAACCTAACACATTATAAAAATATTTTGCTATTAAATTTTTTTATAAATTGGAAATGTGCCATATAAAATAACCATTTTCCCTAAAGAAACATGAAAATTTCTGGAGACCATGATTTCAATTTATTTATTTGTAACTCTGTATTCTCCATAAAACTCAATAAAAAGGGGGAGTAATTATGGGACAGGAAGTTGTGTTTCCTTAGATACTTAGAAGTTTGTGTTATTATCAAATTTTCTCTTTGCTGTTATTTTTTGGTATTTTATTAAGGTACAATAATTTATTTCTCTTAGCATATGTCAAAGTATTATTGGACGTTGTACTTCTTTGTACTTTCATATTGCAACCACCGTATCCCTTATACCAACACTGAGGTAAGAATATTTTTTCTTCTGACCCAAATACCAAAAATTTTAGGCCTTAAGATCAGGGGTTGCATCCAGACTCCAGATGTCATAAGGGAAGACCCAAATTCCAAATAAATATATTTAGTCTTAATATCACTTTAAAACATATACATTTTAATGGAAGTGAGGCTTTTATTACTTGAATTTGAAGAATCAATGTAATTAAAATGAGTTTGATACACAGTAATGCATTATAATTTCATCAAAATTCCTGTGGTATTTTCAAGAAAATAGAATACATTTTAATCCATTAAACTCCAAGATATTCAAAGCTACCTTGAGGAAAAAATATGGAGCATTAATACCCAAAAATTCTAAACTATACAACAAAGCTATAGTAATTAAAACTGATTACTATGATAATGTATGATAATGAAAACAATGATACTGGGACTAAACAGACCTTCTGATCTATGAAATAGAATGAGAGCTTAATGTTAAAGCCTCAAATGTATGAAAAATTATTTTACTACTAAGAGAATAGGTGCATGAAGCAGACAAGAAAGCCATCTTAAACAAATGGTATTGGGAAAACAGTAATCTCAGGTGAACCATAATTACAAAAACGAAAAAACCTTAACCCCTGTTTCATACCATATACAATGATTACTTCAAATGAATTAAAGACCTCAAAACAAAACTATCTATAAAATACATGTCTGATGTATTCTTGGTTTTATTTAAAACTCTAGGGATTATCTTTTCTTGCCAAATAAAATGGGCTGAACAGTTTATTGAATTACTGTTTAACTGGTTTCCCTTCAGTGCATTACTTCATTTCTCCCAAGTGTAATATAATTATATTTTTTTGTTTTGTTTTTTTGAGCCACACCTGGCAGCGCTCAGTGGTTACTCTTGACTCTGCACTCAGAAATCACTACTGGTAGTGCTTAAGAAACCATATGGGATGCCAGGGATCGAACCTAGTTCAGACACATGCAAGACAAACACCCTACCCACTATACTATAGTCTTTTGTGTTTATATGTGATAAATATTTGTGTTTATATGTGATAAATATTTGTGATCCATTTAATAGGATTTGTGTCTAAAATGCTGCTACTGCTGAGTTTTATGTGTATGTGCAAGCAAAGTCTTGTAGATATTCAATTGTATGTTTAGTTTTTACTCATTTGATTCTTTCATCTGAGCTTCTTCCTGAGAACAAATATGTTATTGTAGCTTAGTAACATTTAATTCTTTGCTTAAACATTTGTTCCAGCCTGACCATGATTGCTCGCCCCTGAACTTCCCTACACTGCCTGGTACCTGTGGACCTGTGGTGAGTGTGGGACTGCTCCTCTCCCCCCAAGAGCATGCCCCTAAGCTTCCCTGTGCAGCCTGGGATCTGTGGACCTGTGGTGAGCATGGCACTGCCCTCCTTCCCCCTGACTGCCTGCCCCCTCCACCAGACCACAAAATGAGCAAAAGCACAATAGTCTAATTCACACCACATAGGCCCAGTCAGCCCAGACCTAATACTCAATTTCCCCAGATAATCCACAGCTCATAAAACAAGATAGCAAAACACTGAAGCAGCTTGTAATATCCTTATCATACTTAGACAAACCACTTGGCTAAAAAAAAATAAACTCTAAATTGAATATACTCTCATGTACCTCTAATACAATCAGTATAGCAGACAACTTTATTAAACAATCAGAAAACTCAACATTGAAAACCACTAGATGCAAAGAAATATGGGTAAACTAAGGAAGACACTAGCAGCTGGGGAAACAGAGAAAAATCCTATTAAGTTTTCAAGTCCACCAAAATGCATGAGCCCAATAGATGAGAATCTAAAAGCAACAATGAATGCGCTAGAAATGGAAATTCAAGAATCCCTAACCTGTGAAATTAAGGAAACCATAGATGAACAATTCAGTCAACTCAAAGAAGAACTGTTACAACAGATGAGATCCATACAATGAGAACTAAGGAAAATAAAAAACATGTTTACAGGCCATAAGAGCAGAATTACACAGTTAGAACAACACATAGAGAAACTTGAGGAAAAACTGCAAAATAACAATGACAAAGAAGTCAATAAGAAAGCAAGAGACAAAGCATTGGAAGAAAAAGTAAGATACCTAATGAACAAAGATGAAATAACAAAGATAAAATAAATATGGTTCCTCGAGCCTACTGGGAGTGATTTCTGAGTGCAGAACCAGGAGTGACCCCTGAGCATCACTGAGTATGGCCCACCACCCCAAATTAAAAAATAGGGTCCCAAAGAGCTAGCACACTGATTAAGACTCTTGCCTTGCTTGTGGCTAATCCTGATTCAATTCCTGACACTGCATAAGGTTACTGAAGAAACATAATTTCTGAACACAGAGCCAGGAGTAAGACCTGAGTACTGTAAGTTTTACACAGTCCTGAAAACAAATTAAGCTAGAAAACTAATTAAATTATTTACTATTATTTGAAGGGTTCCCCAATTTGAGTTTAGGAGACCCTACAGGCAATTCTTAGTTAACTGGGCTAGTGGGTCAATGCAAGGGCTCACAGATGCTTGAGCCCTGCAGTTCTTGTATTATTAGGACACTCTGAAGTGATATATGGTACTAGAAATTGAACAGGTTAGGCACATGGTAGGCAAGTATTTAAATAATCCTGTAATATCACCTGGCCCCAAAGAATGGAGAAGTTTTTTCATAGAAGACAAGATGGTAGAAAAGGCTCTAATTCACTGTCACTGTATGCTTGAAATCCACCTATGAAGGACTTGTAACTTAGAATGGTCTCAATAAAAATTTTAAAAAAAGAAAGAAAGAAATAACCTACAAATTGTAGGAATACCAGAAGGGGAGGAAAAGGGGAAAGGAGAATAAAAAGTAGTGAGAGAATTAATAGAGAATTTCCCCAATCTCTAAAAATAGACACCAGTACAAATTCAGGAGGCAAAACAGAGTCCCATTTAAACTGCTGAATGAAATCATATCTCAAAATATTCAAACCCAGCCTATGAGGTCAGGCCTACAACAACAACCTAGGAATAGAACATGAATGTCTACCTTTATGTGAGCATGAGTTTGTAGACAGTGACCTCCACTCTGATTGCCAAACCTAAAATGTAAACAAACCAGCCTGAACTGTATATAGCCCCTCTCATATATTACTCCCCCTTCAGAAATCCCTATATTCTCTCATCCCCTAATCCTGACTCATCTCTCTTTCCTTATTTAACCCACTTTACCCTCAGTTATTAATCCGTTAGGTACCAAGGCCAACCTCCTGCTCTAATAAACCACCACCAATTTTCCAAACCGAAAGGACACCCTCCCAGCCCCACACCACATGCCTCGACAAGAAACTACAACCAACACACCTGCTGACTCATGCTCATGCCCCTTCTTCTTACCCTCCTAATCATGGACTATCGCATGCTCCTGAGTCAGCCCCAGAAGGACTCCAGCTCAAGGACAGTACAAATAACTTCACAAACCCAACGAGACGTGATATGTGATAAAAACTGCCCTAGATTTTACCCTCCATAAGAATGCCTCAAAAGACTCATTGGGGAAGCCTATATTTTTTTATGTGTTTAATTTTTCCATAATAATATTTCCTTGTAAATTAGCCTCATAAATGGCATTGTGTTTGAATACCGTTTTTAAATGCAATTTTAATTATTTCTTCTATTTTATATACATAGATATAGATATTTTTTTTCTTTTACTTTTTGTCTCTCCAACCTCACCTGTTCTGGTTTTGAGTGATATAAAAACCTACAAGAAAAGTCTTGCCTGGGATAAAAGCCCAGGTCAAAACCAAGGCATAGGGACTGTGCAGACTATCATTCTTACCTCCCAGTCCACCAGCAATATAATTTGTCACCATACCCTTTTGCATAGACACTCTAAATAAAGGGAAATGTTATACACAGAAACAAAGAAACAAGCTCTTATCTACTAGAGATAATAACCCATACGTTTTATAATACAGACTCATCTCCTACCTTGAACATATGTCCTGTGGACCCAACTTAGACTTCATGTGATCGGACAGTGACCATCCAACCCAGAAACCCAGATCCCAGATGTGAAACTGACACAGGTCCCAGCAACAACACCAGGAACCAGACTCTGCCCAGAGAAATTTCAAATGCCGCCCTGACACCAACTTGCACCAGATATACCTTCACATCCTGACATGAGGAAACGACAAGAACTTGAGCTAGGAGAGGGCCACCCTATCTCACCATCTAGCAGTATGATACAATTGGGAGACGTTTCATCCTTTGCCCTAAGCAAAAACCAAAATTGCTATTTATAGAAAATTGACCTTGACAAAAATGGAATGTACAGAACATAGCAAGGGACCAAAGAGAAAATTCCTGGACTAGGCCTCAGCTTTGGATTAGCACAAAAAAACAAGATTTCTAATCCCAGAAGTCTGACTTTGACAACTGCAACTGAGCAGAACGTCTGAAACCATGCTGAAAGACTATAGCCTAGACTCTAACCTAAGATCTGAGCAAAAATCCAGTCCACTAACCAGAGAAGACTGATTACAACAACAGTGATAAAACAAAAATTCTAGAACCGTAAAAAAAACAAACAAAAAAAAAACTCTCTCCTAGCCTTCACCCTATAACCTATCCAAATAGCAAGATCTTCAGCTACAGAGGTGGGATGTCATCGCCCACACTTGAGTGGAAAGTATTCTGGAACCATAAAAGACCATGGGGTGTGTAAAAGAGTGAGTACGGAGTCTGTAGTTGTTCCCATGACAGTATGCTTCAAGGGTGTAGAAGCCATTTATCTCTTAGGCCAATGCAATTCACGTTCTAATTTCCTCAATGTTTACTCTGCCTATGCAAAAATAAAAAGAAAGAAAAAAAGAAACACAATCCCTTTTTAAGAAGTTGCTGGTCTTTTTTTTTAGTTTGTTTGCTCTTTTTTCCTTTTTTTTCTTTGTAGCTAAAAAATTTGTTTTTTTTTTTTTAGTCTTGTCTCACTTTATTTTGTTTTGTTACTTTTTTCTTCTTTCCCCTTTTATCTTCCAAAGGGATACTTACAGCACCTAGAAGGACTCCTCCCATATTCCTTCTTATATCCCCAATAGAGCCACATTACTGGAATCACCTTCATCAGCATCATATTTGGAGGGAGAAAAATAGATGGTACCATGACCAGACAAATGTATATCCATTTGGTGGAAATAAAAAATGATCAGACTTGAATATAAAATCTAAAGTTAATGACACCAAAAATGATACCCAATTTACCTTAAGCTGTACGTGGAGGGGAATAGTTGCACTAGCATTATGGGGGGTAGAAGAGGGGGAAGAGGGATGCATGCTGGGAACAGGAGTGGAGGGAGGACAACACTGGTGGTGGGAATGCCCTCATTCATTACTATGTGCCTTAAATATTACTGTGAAAGATTTATAATTCACTTTGTCCACAATAAAAAAGAAAGAAAAAGATAATGAAAAAATTGTTCCACTCAGCAGTTCCATATCTAAATTACTATAATTTTAGATCCAGTCAGTTCTGCATGTACCCTTCTGCTTAGGGCCAGAGTAGAAGGCGAGACCACACAACTGGAACAAAGTTTAATCCATATGCCAACAAGGCCCCCACACTGACAGTCAGTACCATCCCCAAAGGAGATGAGACCCTCCCAAGGTCATGAGGAAGATTATATAGGGAAAGAATATACGGAGGTTTCAGCTTTCTGATAATCCTTAAAATGATTGGCTATTTTCTAGGTGTTCTTTCCTACTGCTCCCTTGTCCTTCCCTGATAGACTACCTGAGATGGCCAGGTAGCTTTGTATGTGGTCTATGGAAATAGACTTATAAAGATCTAAGATGTGGTTTATAACATATGGTTCTTTCAAAATGGGGTCTCTTCCTGTTCAGAACCTGAGAAGAAGCCTGCCATGTGGCTTTTACAAACTGACATCCCTTCTTGTTCAGAATTCAGGTCCCAACACTTCCACATCCAATTACGCATGTTTATAGTTTGACAAGTAAATATCAGGAAGGCATTAAGACAGTCTCTCTTCTTTAGTGGCAATAGAGATATGCAATCCAGCCTTTTGGGAGGTGTTTGAAATCTGGGCTTTGCCTTGAGACAGAGTTGTTTGAAAGAATATAAAGAGTATCTGGAACGAGGTACTTAATCACTAGACATCTTATCATGTGATATTCAAAAAAATTTTTCATGATATATAATAAAAATATAAAAATGTTCAACTTAAATTAGTAAATTCAAAAAGAAAAACAGCTAGTAAATAGTACTATCAAATGGTTCTTTTTTTTTTTGCCAGAGTCCACTAAGCTGAAATAACTCTTTCACAACACTGACTAGAGAGACAGTTGCAGAAATTATTACTTTATTTTTATTGATTTGTCCCTCATCCTCTTCTAATCAGTTTTACTGTGTGAGATCCTCATTTTATAGGCCAAATTATATATCATTTTTAGATTTCTCCTTTGAAATATACATTCCAAGGCAAATAATTGCTTTTTCAAAAGAGTATTTCACAACAAATACTAAGTTTCTCACTGTTGATGCAGAATACATCAGACCTCTGACTCATTGTATCTTTTTTCTTTTACTATTTTTATAGCCCCTAGAGCAAAAGTGATATTAAAGAGAAAAAGGAAATTAAATGTAAGAGAGAGAGAGAGAGAGAGAGAGAGAGAGAGAGAGAGAGAGAGAGAGAGAGAGCTGACTCATTGTATTTTTGTGGAGCTATTATAGCAGATCATTATCTCTCTGGTGACACAATTGGCCATTCAAACTAGATAACATCTTCCCTTCTCCTTTGTAATCATTGACACCTATTCATTGCATGTTTATTTAATTTGTCAGTTGCAGGTTGAAAAATTTTTGGACGCCACATTTTGCTAAAGAGGTTTGGGATGTTCAAAGTAATTCTCAGTCAACCAGTCAACAGTTCAATTCAAGAATTAGAGGATTTGATTGATGCGAATGGAACTCTATGGTCCCCAGAATAACCAAGCTATTTTGGTGGCACTTGTGATCTCTAGAATTAAATTAAATTTAGCAATTCTCAGCTGGATCAAGTGTTTCTAGGAATTGAACATTGATTAGGTGCATGCTAGTCATGAATCCTGACTAGTATACTATCTATCTCATATTTTCTATACATTAAATGCATATACTTATATTAGGATAACAAGTTTATTTCTAAAATGTAATGTGGTTCACCATGTGAAAATCAAGGTAATACATAACATTAATAAAATAAAAGATAAAGGTCATATGAACAGAATTTGAAACCTCTTAGGTAAATGTTTATATATAAACACAGCCAATTAATACAATGAAGTTGGATATATAAAGTAGCATTATACTTTATAACATATTATTATATAATTATCTAATGTACACATGATATAAATATATATTAAACAAATTAATTCAGTGGGAAGATAAATATGGAATGGCCTCACCAAACAATCAATTATAAAATACTAAACAATGACTAACACTTGCCATTGTAATATACAACCAATTATCAAAGAGTTTGGAAAATGGGAGGGTGATCAAGAAGAGTGGTGGAAGATTGTGATCCCTTCAGTTTAGTAATTTTATATATTGAAATCATAGTTTTCTCTATTGAAACTATGTATACTATAATAAGTAAAATAATTTTTAAAAAGCCCAAGCATTGTACCAACTGCTGAAAATACAAGAAAAACTGTTAACCTAGTAGGTTAAGGAATCTCTTTGTTCTGCTAATAAGAACAGACTGTTTATATTCTTAACCTAGTAGGTTAAGGAATCTCTTTGTTCTGCTAATAAGAACAGACTGTTTATATTCTTAAAGGTTTCACACAAGAGAATAATCATCCAAAAAGGTTTTATTGTATACTTTTATTCTATAAATATTCAGAAGCCAATATGTGCAAACGCATTTAGCAAAATACCACCATGGGGTTCATAGTTTGTAATTTTATAAAACAACAACCAAAGGCAGCTGTACCTTATAAATAATGCAATAGGGGTTTAAGTAAGATTAAAAAATAGGAGTAAAGTCTACACTCCCAAAAGGCAAAATATTTCTTGACATTCTTAATAATAATGAAACATAAGACCTCAGTGGGCAAAACTAAGACACATTTGCATGTCAAAGAATAGATTCTACTTAATTTGTTTTGGTTTCTTTGTTGGCTGTTCTCTTTCTCACAGAATAACATCAAGGTTATGAAGTATATAATGAACGTCTAATCAGTGAATAGACTCATAAAAACAGATACCTAACTTTCTAAACGGATTTTGATAGGTGAAAGGGCTTTTCACCCTTGCCTATTTAATAAAATTTTGCTTTATCTTAAAAAAAAAAACAAAAAAGTAAAAAAGTACTGGCAAGCATACATTTATAATGTATATTCTTCAAACTGCATAAATTTAAGGGCATACATACTTTTTGGTGTTGGCTTACATTATTGTCACTTTTTGACTCAATCTGAGGAGAAATGCCACATTGCAGTTTCTTCCATTCATTTAATACTCCAAGTTTGTCTTCTACAGTTGGTGTTTATGCCTCTCTTTAAAAGGAGAGGAGCAATAATCAAGCTATGATATCAAGTTCAACAAGTTAGGTGTATAAATGAAGTTACACATTAAGCAATTGTTGCTTAACCTGAATAGTTTTAAGGCTATTTGAAAGTGAACTTATCTATCAAAAATCTTTTTATTATAACTTAAAAATCATCTTTTCTATTTTTTTTTTTGGTTTTTGGGCCACACCCGTTTGATGCTCAGGGGTTACTCCTGGCTATGTGCTCAGAAATCGCCCCTGGCTTAGGGGGACCATATGGGACGCCGGGGGATCGAAGTCCTTCCTTGGCTAGCGCTTGCAAGGCAGACACCTTACCTCCAGCGCCACCTACCCGGCCCCCATCTTTTCTATTTTAATAATTTTTATTTCACAATTAATAGCTGGAAAGTTTTTTAATGGCTGGTAATTAGATATAAATAAACAATATTTTAATAGGATCACTTTTAATTAGTGCAATAATTCTTTCTTTTTTGAGAAAAAACTGATACTAAATTTATGCTTAAATATCACATGGAAAATATGATGTAAAAATAAGTCTAAATGATTCAATATATTAGCAATGTACAGAAGCAAAATGAAACTATTATTAAATACATATTATATCACATTTTTATTAACATTTGAGTTGTTTCCATATTTTTAATATTATTATGAGTGTAGTTATAAACAAGTTTTTGAATTAATAGTTTTATATTCTTTTTATAAGTGCAGAGGAGTATATGGCTTTAAAAAACTATATATATTTTTTTTTTCTGTTTTTTTTTTGTGTGTGTTTTTGTTTTTTGTTTTTTCTGTTTTGGTTTTTGGGCTACACCTTGTGATGCTCAGAGTTTACTCCTGGCTATGCAATTAGAAATCGCTCCTGGCTTGGGGGACCATATGGGAAACAGGGATCGAACCCAGGTTCGTCCTGGGCCTGCCGCGTGCAAGGCAAACAACTTACTGCTGTGCTATCCCTTCGGTCCTAAATTTTTTTTTTTTGTAGAGCCAAAAATTTAGTCCAAATCCCATGGTAGTTATTTTACCAAGTAGCTATTTATCCAACCCTGAATCATGTGGCATTTATTTTTTATATCTTTAAAATAATATTTTAATGTATTATGAGAATACTCAGAAATATAATTTTATAATTATTTAGTCTAATATTGTAAAAAAAGAGAATGCATATCACTCAATTATACATGTTGAAATTTAATTCTAAAAATTTTTATTATTTTCATTATGCAATTAGTGAAAAAACATCCACATTGCATTATCTCATTTTGTGCATACTTTAAAAGCATCTGAATTATTTGAATATGCATAAAGGTGTAAATAAGTATTATAGCTGTATATTTATAATATAGTAATCATTTCAAAGACATAGTATAGACTTGGTAGGTTATGTAATGTTAGAATAAATGAGATAAAATATAAACATGCTTGCGCCCGCCAATGTGTGACTTCAGTGAGTATTAGCTCATTCTCAGCCCTGAAACTGTGCTGGCTCCATTCCCATCCTAAATTAAGGCTAGCAAAGAGAATATAAAGATAGCACCTGCCCTAACCAGTGGCCTACCAAGCCCCTTGGCTAGTTTTACCTACTGGTTCACAAGTATGATGCTAATATATCTGCTTTCAAAAGCAGAAAAGTATCCACTATTATCTAAATTCTAAATTTAGATTTTTTTACATTTATTGTATTTATTTTTTAAAATAATATTTTATTTAAACACCTTGGTTATGAACACGATTGTGGTTGGGTTTTAGTCATATAAGAGGACACCCCCATCACCAGTGCAACATTCCCATCAATGATGTCCCAAATATCCCTCCTCCCCACCCCGCCCCCACCTGTACTCTAGACAGGCTTTCTATTTCCCTCATACATTCTCATTGTTAGGATAGTTCTCAATGTAGTTATTTCTCTAACTAAACTCATCACTCTTTTTGGTGAGGTTCATGAAGTGGGAAAGATGCAGAATGGTCTCACTCATCTATGGGTTTTTAAGAAAAATAAAAGACATTCTTGCAATAATTTTCAGAGACAAAAGAGAAGAGAGCCCACTTCATGAACCTCACCACAAATGAATTTAAATTCTTCTTCCCAAGGAGGCTTATATGTGCCTTTGTTTTAAATCAATGGAAGTTATGTTTTTAATTATTTTAACATCATATTTATTATTTAACATATTTAACAGTTTGTGTTCTTTGACAATTACAGTCACAGAAGCAAAATGTGTCACTGTATTATCAATAATATATTCTTTTTCAAAATTAGGCCAATTGATTTTAGCAGATTTAATTTTGATTTACAGAGTAAACCTGACAATATCTTAGAAATTTTGTTGCCATGCTCAGAAGGGTATGCTACTAATATTTAAGGGTTAGCAGAAACCAAGGACATAGCTAAACATGTTGCAAGATTCATAATGAATTACTATTTTAAAGTGCTAATAATGCTTGGTATGAGAGTTTTAAATCTAGACACATCTGAGCATTGAATTTCCTTCTAACCTGGTAAAATATTAATCGCCTTGTTACTAAGAATGGACAACTTCTACTGGTTGCTCCTGGAATAAGATATAGACAAAACATTTCAATATAGGCAATAGTTTAGAGATAGATTTGTGCTTTGTTCCGACTCTATTGCTTAAAAACTAATGTTTCATAAGATAATAACTAATTTTTTTCGGGCCACACCCATTTGATGCTCAGGGGTTACTCCTGGCTAAGCGCTCAGAAATTGCCCTTGGTTTGGGGAGACCATGTGGTCCTTCCTTGGCTAGCGCTTGCAAGGCAGACACCTTACCTCTAGTGCCACCACGCCGGCCTCAATAACTAAATTTTTTAAATTGTCATCAATCCTTACTAGGATTTCTGTGTCCTTACTAGGGTGGGTATAAATGTATGAATAAATTTTGAATATGATAATATTATTTTTTGGAAGTGGTTTTGGGACAAACCTGTCTATACTTAGGACATATTCCTAGCTCTGTGTTAAGGGATCGGCACATAGGGTGCCAAGGATCAAACCTTAGGTCCGTCAAATGCAGCATAAACAATCTACCTGTTGTATGATGGTTCTGAACCCTGACAATATTTGAAGTATGAAAATTGCCCACAAATTATGATTATTTTGATATTTATATATTCTTGCTCTCATAATCAGCATTACCTTATCTTGACATGCTGTTAGGATTAGTCTTTTATATAATACAATGACAATTTTGTATGAAAAAATATTATGCTTAGTGAAATTTATCTGCAGTAATAAATTTATGTGTCAACATAAGGAGACAACAATTGAGCTAGTAAAATAAATTTCAATAATAAGAAAAAATAATGATTAAGTAATATGGCTTTATTGTTATAGGCATTTGTGATGAGTTGAAGTTGTAAGGAAATGTTAATTTGTTAATGTACTGGTAATTGACAGAGACTAATAATACCTCTTCTTACAGATTTAAAAATTTCCAGTAAAATTTTCTTTATTTTCCAGGTTAATCTCAAAATATTCAAGTTTATTTTTTATAATTTTATTATATCAGTGTGATAATTAAAATTAAAAGAGATTCCACTATTCAAAACCATAAAATATTCTAAATCTGACCAGCATCGAGTTGTAACTGAAGCAAAAATTATTCTTCCAAAAACCAATCCTTATATATCTACCTCCTGGTTGTAATCTCTGTGACTTGTAGTCTTAAAGTCCTTCAGAGAACATGTTCCTTGCTAACACATCTGAAGCAGTGTCTTCTCAGGTTAAATCCAATGATTCAGGGACATCGTCTGCAACTCTGGTACTTATTTTCTTCACACCTCATCATGTATGGGACAATGTTATTATCAGGGCATATGAGACAGAATTATGCTAAACATTAAAAATAACAACACAGAGCCTGATACATTGAATGGTAACAAAAACCTGCACTTAAAGAAAAGGACATAATTTTTAGGGATTTAAACATGCCAAATGATCTTGTTTTAATTTTTTATTGAAATTGGAAAACTGGGAGTATGAAAACAAGAGAAAATTTAGATTTAAATGTATACATTGGTGGTATTAAGAAAAATTCTATTAAGAGTTAAGTAATGGATTTGGAACAAGGTGATAATTTCAATGTTGGAATATCTCCTCAATGCTGGACAATATTAAGGTAGACATGACAGCTATCCTCAGAGAAGTGAAGAAAAAAATGACTAATGATAGCCTCAGATAAATGATAATGTCTGCTCCTCTCTTTTTAACTTAACTGAAGGATTTTGCCCATGTAAAATATATATTTTAGTAAGGTTGGGTAGCATGCTTACAGTGTTATTAATTCTGTTACTAATGTACAAACTTATTATACCACTAGAAACACACCAGTGTCAAAGACCTTCAACTAATATCACTTCTAATCTGTTTCTTTTTAACCTAATTTTCAAGGCCCCTCTTTACTTTAATAATACAATTATGTTGTTAGAGTATAAGTTTTTTATTTTTTGATTACTAGTCATAATCTTTCTTTTTTTTCTTTTTTTGGTTTTTGGGCCACTTAGATATGCTCAAGGGTTACTCCTGGCTCTGCACTTAGGAAATACTCTTGATGGTTTCCAGAAGAACCATATGAAATTCTGTGTATTGAAACTGACTAGGCCACATGCAAAGCAAACGCCCCTCCAGCTATACAATTTCTCCATCTTCCATTCTATTTTTTATTTATAAACCATATAAATGTGAAACAATTTTAAATATAATATCTCATCATGGCCATGCTATTTTAAAAACTACATATTTACTTTATATTTCCTTTAATTTTGTTTTATCTGGATAATGTAATATATATAAACATATTTATACATGCATAAAATTTTAGTCTGTTTATATAAATATGAATCTAGGGATATATGTATATAAGTATATATAGAGATTGCCATTAAGTATCTTAATAAATTAGATGCTTTTAGTACTTTCATCCTTTTGGAAAAGATGATACTCTTGATTCTCAGGTTTATCCAGGATCCATCAGATATAATAGTTCGTTACAAGGAAAAGAAAAAATATTCAGAGGCAAAGAAAACTATAGCAAGATAGGTTGACAATACTTATTATTTGGATTTTTGCATTTTCATTGCTGTCAAAGTTTTGTTAAGGACTAAAGACTGAATTGAACCGTTAAATAGGTCAATTCGTAATATTCAATCCTCAGTTTCAAGTTGTCTCAGATAGTTATTGATTTTTAAAGAAAATTAGCTATTCCAATAATTTGAAAATGAGGCACCCATTTCTGAGAATGAAGGCTACACTTAATAAATAACTAAACAGAACTAACTCATGGTACCAGTTCATGAAATTTCCTATGATGTACATTGGAGATGATGTTTACATTTTTATCTTAAATCTTGAATGATGTAAAAATACTCTATCAAACCTTCAGAAGTTCAGTCTAATTCGGGAAGTTCAGTCTAATTATCAATCAGTTTACATTGGTCAGACTCTGGAAATCCTTATAGAGTTACTAAGCTCAGGTTACCTCATTGGAGTATAAGAAATACAAGGAATAGTTCTGAAGCAGTTGAGTTACATTATCCAATCTCAGCAACCCCAAACCTGTCCACATAGCCACCTTGTGAACCCGAATATTTTTTGAACCCAGATTAAATTTATGCATCATTAGTAGAATCTCACAGATAAGTCCAACTTAAAGTACTGGCCTGGATTCACAAAAAAGGACCCAAATAAATATTTTAAGTAACAAATATTTTGATATAATTAAAAGATTGATTAAAATAAAATGTTAAATAAAATAAAATTGTTGGAGCCAGGATCTAGGTAACCTACTGGCCAAATTGATAGGAGGATCTATGTGTCATCTCAGTGGTTATATTAGGAAATAAAGTGGACATATTTTTAAAAGCATTGTATGATCATAAATATAGAAAATATCTAAGAAATAATTGTCATATCATATTGGTTCTCTCTATCTCACTTTTTCATTCAAATAGGTGTTGAAAGTGAAGCTATAGTTATATTTCTTTGAGTTAAGGTATTTTCATTATGTCCCGTTTAAAAATGGAAGTAATTATACAACATACTTTATAATTATTATTTCTTATTTTTGTTTGTTTTTGGTTTGATTGTTATTTCAAGATATATATATATATATCCATTTATTATTTGGATACAGATTGAACTTTTTAAAAATCAGGCTTAATTTATTAATCCATGTATCTAAGCCCTAAAAACAGGTATTTACATAAATTTGTTATAAATCAAATCTGATTGTCACTTTGTCTTATGTTAGTTACTAAATAGGTATCTATTATACAAATATACAAAATTTATAAATATTTATTCTTTGAAATTACTGCCATCTAAAATAGGTAAAGAACCATACATTTTTCAAGAACTTAAAATTTAATCTACTTTTTTCTCTGTATGACTGAGTTCCTTACCATTTGACTCAAGAACCTATGTTTTTCTAATTACTCTTGCATTTGGACTTTCTATCAGGGCTAAGATAGGAGTCTTCTGTTTAGACCTGGCTCCCTGATAGATATGATTCACAGAAATGGATCATTGTAATCTTTTTCCCACTATTTTTCTTATGATATACAAGGCTTAAGAGAATATATCATGATCCTGACAGGTATTCATGATATATTTTCTTATTATATTAGAAATAATAATTGAGGCTGGCGAGGTGGCGCTAGAGGTGAGGTGTCTGCCTTGCAAGTGCTAGCCAAGGAAGGACCCACCCCAGCCTCGCCTATACTCTAGATAGGCTTTCTACTTCCCTCATTCATTCACATTGTTAGGATAGTTCTCAATATAGTTATTTCTTTAACAGTACACATCACTCTTTGTGGTAAGCTTCATGTTGTGAGCCCTCCTCTATTTTGTCTCTAAAAATTATTGCAAAAATGCCTTTGATTTCTCTTAAAACCCTTGATGAGTGAGACTATTCTGCATCTATCTCTCTCCCTCTGACTTATTTCACTCAGCATGATAGATACCAGGTACATCCATGTGTAGGAAAATTTCACGACTTCATCATCTCCTGATGGCTGCATAATATTCCATTTTGTCTATGTAACACAATTTCTTTAACCATTTATCTGTTGAAAGGCATATAGGTTGTTTTCAGAGTCTGGCTATTGTAAATAGCACTGCAATGACTATAGGTGTGAGGAAGGGATTATTGTATTTTATTTTTATGTTCCTAGTAGGAGCGGTATAGCTGGATCCTATGGAAGCTCAATTTCCTGTTCTCTGAGGAATCTCCATTATCACTTTCCATAAAGGTTGGATGAGACAGCATTCCCAGAATACAAGAACCACCCACTTAGTGGGAGAAACTATTCACCCAATATCCATCAAATAAGGGCCTAATATGCAAAATATACAAGGCACTGACAGAACTTTACAAGGAAAAAACATCTAATCCCATCAAGAAATGGGGAAAAGAACAGATATTTTGTGAAAGAAGAAATACAAATGGCTAAAAGGCACATAAAAAATGCTCCACATCACTAATCATCAGGGAGATGAAAATCAAAACAACTTTGAGGTACTATCTCATGCCACAGAATTTGGTGCACTTCACAAAGAATGTGAACAAGCAGTGCTGGTGGGGATGTGGAGAGAAAGGAACTCTATTAATTTTTCAAACCTAGAACAAGATAGGGTAAGCTAATAGTAAGCTCTGTAAAAATTGAGACTGAACCAGTGAGCTATGACTAAATTTATAAAGCAATATATTTTCAAATATATTTGATGCGTCCAATGTCTGTGGCTCAAAGTAAGTTAAAATTCAATTTCACTAAATTGAATACAAAAGATAAATATATGTCATCATGATAAGTCATCGGAATTATTTTCAAATAGAGTTTTCAAATATTTGAATATTTTTCTTCTAGACCTTCCTATCTCTTAAAGTATTTATACATTGTATTTATGTCTCTGAGTAATGCAGGTGACCATGAAGTGAAATTCCTATTTATCTGAACATATTTGGTGTTAAAGCAGAGCCTGATGATTTTTGAATGTTTGTTATTGTGATAATTATTGGTTAGCTACAAAAATATTGTAGTATCACTCTAATAACAAAAATTATACAGACTTTCAAGTTTCTAATTGGTGAATGGTAAACTAAAAGGGTATAGCAGAATTTTTGTTTTGTTTTGTTTTTGGGCCACACCCGGCAGTGCTCAGGGGTTACACCTGGCTGTCTGCTCAGAAACAGCTCCTGGCAGGCACGGGGGACCAAATGGGACACCGGGATTCAAACCACCTACCTTTGGTCCTGGATCGGCTGCTTGCAAGGCAAACGCCACTGTGCTATCTCTCCAGGCCCAGCAGAATCTTTTTTATTAATAAGATCCAATAGAAAGGAAGTTGGAATGTCTTAGTCTTCATTAAAATTAAACACAAATAGTTACTCTGGTAGTCCTAGTTGTTGGTTTGGTTTTGATTCCTATGTTTACTATATGGGAGTAACCTCTATTACCACTGACAGTATTGCAAAGGCAGAGTTGGTTTTCAATATGCATGCAGATGTCTAGCTAAATTATTCAGCAAATCCATCACTATTCAGAATGAGTAGAAACACTCCTGAGAGAAAAAGGAAAGAACAGAATCACTGGCTTGTAGACTATGAAATCAACATAATTACAAGTTAGAAACTGCTTTTATGTGAAAAGGGTAGGTGGAAGGGAAGATTTTTGTGGTTAATATGGAGGTGAGGATCCTTCAACTGCCCTGAGGTTCATTCTGGGTCTTCAGTTCTGCAGCTACCAACTCTTGAAATCAACACCTTTTTTAAGTCAATCATTAGTCATTCATTAGTCATATGTTAGGTTGTATTATGACATTTGTCAACTGTCATATTATAGATAAGAAATTGCTGCTATATTTTTTTCTGTCTTTTACTTCCCATCAGTGCATAAAAAATAAACCACAGAATGTTTTTGGAAACTGTAAACTGGATGCATTCTAAATTCACATTGCACTATAATATCTGAAGCCCCACAAAGAATAATTAGCTTTCATTCCATATGTTGGTATCTTATCTATAATTATATTTATTTTAGTTAGATTATATTTTATTTATACTCTACAACTCACAGTTTCTGTTCACTAGCGATGAAACAGATTGGCTCACACATCATTGTTTATTATTAAATTATTAAATATGAATGTTGATTAAGCTTCATATTTAATAAATTATACTTACTGGGAAAACAAAGATAAAACACATTCTATTTCTTCCACCATCAAAATGTTTGTAGATCCAGTTGAGTTATATAAGTAGAATACTTTTAATATTAAACTATAACAGTAATTAATGGCAAAATAAATAATGTGTAGATTGTAGATAAGTGTAGCAATTATCTCACTCACTAAAGCTAAGCTCTTTTGGAGTATTTTATAGTTTTCTGGGATTTGAAGGATTAGTAGGAGCTTGCTAAATGAATAAAGATAGGTGAACATATGTTGCAGAGAGAAAAATATATTCAAATACAGACTTGGAAAATACACTGCCTGTTAATGAAATGGTGAGAAACTTATAGTTCCTTCAGCTGTGTGACTGATGTGGAAGAACGTTGCATGTTTATTATTATTATAGTAATATCCCAGAATAATAAAACAAAATAAAATACTATAATTTTTCAGATGGTCGCAGAGCTTAGCAGATACTGGAGCTTAGTTGTCATCTGGAATAT
Source organism: Suncus etruscus (assembly GCF_024139225.1). Lineage (NCBI taxonomy): Eukaryota > Metazoa > Chordata > Mammalia > Eulipotyphla > Soricidae > Suncus > Suncus etruscus. Next base: position 52,806,522 of record NC_064864.1, on the reverse strand, counting down.
AACTCAAAAGCTTCTTATTAGTTTACTGGCAATGAAGAGGGTGGATAAATACAAACAAACAAAACCACAAATGCACAGTTACTTAATTATGCAAATACTTAATATCAACATTTTGAAAGTCAGAAGAAAAAGATTAATTCTCTCAATGTTTTTAATAATTTCCTTAAATATGATACCAGAACAGAAGCAAAATATATATAAATATATATTTATTTCACATTAAAATCTCTGCACAGTAAATGAAGTAATGAACCAAAACGAGAAAGCAACCTTTAGAAACAAGAAAATATTTTCAAAATACACATTTAATACAGGACTGATAGAAAAAACAGTAGAAATGGTCAAATCCACAAATAATGGACTTAAAAAAGAACAGAGGCTATGGCAAAACTTTTAAAAATTAAATACCCAAAAGCTACTGAAAATGGTACTGAACATAACTAAGCACCTGGAAATATAATCAAAATCACACTAAAAGGTATTGACTCACAGAATTATTTTTTATTATTAAAAGTTTTTTTTAAGAGCTCATGAGTTTATAAAAAGGGGAATGATAGCACAGACTTGGTCATCATAAAGATGGTTAAATCGCAAGAAAAATAGTATGGAATTTTCTTAAGAAATTAAACATATAACTGCCATTTTATTTAGCAATCACACTTCTAGATTTTTCAATGTTACTGATGTCACGATCTCAAAAGGTTATTTTCACCCTTATGCTTATTGCAGCATAATCCAATGTAGCTAAAGCCTGAAATAACAAGGATAAAGAAAATGTGAGATATAACCCCTGATTTTATTAATATTAATATTCATTAGTATATATAATTTACATTCTAGATATATGTATTAGATATAAATATATACTGAATATATACTATATAATTTATTTACACAGCATATATTTTATCTATATAATCAGAGCACATACATTTTAGTTGGCTTTAGAAAATTTTATAAGGAAACATAATATCCATATATCTAAATGAAAATTTCAAAAAAATTTCTTCCTAAAACAAAATATAAAAAAATTAAATCATAAAAAAATGTTAAAAAAATTTTAATTACAACAACACATCCAGAAGTAAAGACAAATTTTCAACTTATTTTTAATTTCTTTGAGAATGGAGATTGCACCTAGGATTTTTAGGGTCTTCACAAACAAACCATATCCTATATTCATGTACCACTAACTTATACCCTTAGTTCCTTAAGACTCATCTTTGAACTTTCAATAATAGAAAGAACATAGATTTTGATTAACCATGACAGGAGAAAATTAGTTATCTAGTCTTTTTATAGAGGAGTCCAGAGTGGTTGAATCTAAAACATGTGGTCAAACTTCTTATAGAGGTGAGTTTGTCAGACTACTTAAATGACATGTATGATTCCCTTAAGTTATAGTGTTTATAATATTTATCAAACTTTACATTTTAAAAGCTATTATGGTTTATTTGTATTCCAAATAAACATGTTTGTATCCCCCCAAAAAATTAAATCATCATTTGTAGAGATCAGAGAAAAGCTATAAATCTCTCCATATTTCTTACAATAGAGATATTTTATTATTTTATTTTGTTTTGTTTTATTTTATTTTATTTTTGTCCCAAACCTGACTGTACTCAGAGGTTACTCCAGGCTTTGCACTTAGGAATTACTCTTGGTGGTGTTCAGGGCACCATATGCAGGATGATATTTTCACCATATTCAGGGACCATGTTCACGATGCCCTCAATCGAATCTGGAAAGGCAATGCGCAAGGCAAACACCCTACCTGCTCTACTCCATGTGCTGTATCTCTAAGCCAAAAAATAAAGGCATTTCTATCTTTTCTCCTCATATGTTATTTTTCATTTTTGTATTATTTTTGTCAACTTTTTTCTGAGATTTTTGGGGTTGATTTTCATAATAACAAGTTTTATAACATTCATATATAAATGCCCATGAGTTAATTAAAATTTACTATTTTTGGACAACTGAAATGATAAATCTGCAGGGATAACTTCCTTTAACAGAGAATAATATTAATATCATTGTGTACATCTGGAGAGCTTTCCAATAGAAAAAATATTGTTAAAGAACTCATTATTTGGGGAAAATGTGAAGTTTTAGAGTTGTTGAGATAACTATGGAAATGGCAGATTATGCCTCAAAGTAGTCTATCTTAAATTTTTTATCTTTTTACACTGCCATACTTTCCTGAATCAACCTAGAATTTGTCCTGTCTGAGGCATTGCAATATTCTTTGCTTAGGATTAAAACTCTCCTCAACCTATCAATGGATTGTTTCTCATTTAGATTCAGTATTTACTTTATTCAACACAAAAAATTATTGAAAATAAATATCTTATTCAAAAAGTATTCACTTAGTTTCTGAAAACACCAATATAATTTAGATATCACAACAACAACAGTAAGTTAAAGACTTGAATGGGCTTTATATAAATTTTTAATTTTATAAAAGTAGTTTTCCTAATCTGGTTTTTCATAGATTAATTTTTGAAAAATTACATTAGGTTTTCTTAATATTTTCCTGGTGGAAGAGTTATGAAACTACATAAAATGTATTTTTTCATTAAAATATTTTTATATTGTAATAATGATTAAGTAATTACTGTTTTGGGTTAGTAAAGTATTTGTTTTTAACATGGTTTAAAGTATTTAACTAAAATATTTTATTAGGATTTAATGTGGTTCTATAATATGACACTTTCCAAATGATCAACAATAAAATTGGCTTAAGAGAACATTTATTGTATTAAGAAAAAGAGTATTGGAAAAATAAAAAAAAGAAAAGAAAAGAAAAAGAAAAAGAGTACTATTTTATTTAAATTCTGAACGTGAAATCTATCAAAAGCAGTCACAGTCTTATTTATAGTTGAGAAAGACAAAACCAATGGAGTCACTTTCTAACTATAAAACTCTGGAAGATATAGAACCACAGTCACAAAACAAATCTCAATTCACACCTATGTTCTCAATTATTGTATACTGTAGCTAAACATGTACTCACAATACACATAATATATTGTACACAAATGGATACTCAGTCACTCATGCATGACAAAAAAACATAATATGTACACATATGAAATCAAACATTTACAGAAAATACTGTAGGGGAAAGATTTTAACACCTCTCAAAGTTAAGATAAAGGCAACTAAACAATAGAAGTGAATATCATGTACTCAAGTGCAGAGCTCAAAAATTTTTGTTTGTTTTTGTTTTTGTTTTGGGGCCACACCCATTGATGCTCAGGGGTTACTCCTGGCTAAGTGCTCAGAAATCGCTCCTGGCTTGGGAGGACCATATGGGACTCCAGGGGATCAACCGTGGTCCATCCTAGGCTAGCACTTGAAAGGCAGACGCCTTACCTCTAGCGCCACAGCTCCAGCCCTAGAGTTCAAAGTTTTAATACTCTTCTCCAACTAAATTATTAAATGTGTCAATGATGCTTGCAAAGGTCATATTAAGTCAGGTATGTTAAATTTGTATATTAAGAATATATTATAAATAAACACTCAAAGCTTATTGTAGTTGTACTCAGAAATATACTGTAAATATTTTAAGGAAAAAGCCATAACATTGATTTTATTAATAATTGGTTAAGTAATTCACCCTTAGTTGATAGCTTTAAGCAATATATTTCACCTATATGTTTAGTATCATGGTTATAATTTGCATAATTAAACAACGTATCAAAAATTATTCCCAAATGAGAAATTTTTAATACAAACTTTTTCATCTTGAATATTTGATAACTTTCTCATACATATGATTGGGAAAAAGAAATGTTTTACTTTAACTGGAAAGGACACCTCAAATGTAAATACAAAAAAACTCAATTGTAAAGTTAACTGAAATTTATACTTTTTCCTAGCATACAATGGTAAATAACAAATTGTGAAAAAAATCACAGTTGAAAAATTTAATAAAATTTATAATTTTTCCTATTATATAACAATGACTTGATAAATTATTGGTGAAAATTTGAATGACAATAACTGAAATCTGTATAATGATAAGGGATATTTTATTCATGTATGTGGCATCTGTGATATTCATTCCTTCATATCTGTGACAAATGGAATATTAATATAATAAAAATATGTTATGTTATTTTATTTATTTTGTGACCTTATTATCTAGTGTAGTTCCTACTGATTTTTCACTTTGTAGATATAATCAATAAAATAAAACTTGCCTTTTAATTAGCAATAAATAATTATTTTTAGCAAGAGTTGACAAAATGTTCTTAAGACCAGGACATAGTTTTGCTTGCTTTGGGCAAATAATTGCAAACTCAAGGAAATTTATCAATGCCTTAACTTCATTTCATAATACATTTAAAAATAACATTGTAAAAATACTTTTATGTTATAATTTACTGTTTTAATTATCTGGAGTATATTTATGTGAACAGAATATAAATTTGAATTTTCCAATATACTGTCATTTTATTAGTGTTGAAAAATAAAATAAAGGGTAGGGAGATTTGGGACATTGGTGATGGGAATGTTGCACTGGTGATGGGTGGTGTTCTTTACATGACTGAAACCCAAACATAATCATGTATGTAATCAAGGTGTTTAAATAAAATATAGAAAAATGCTAATTCTCTAGAAAAAAAAGAAATATTTAAATAAATCTCACATTAATGGTGACTCTGCAGTGACTTGCAGGAAAGTTTATCTTAGTTTGGATTAACAATGAGTTCCTCATATAGAAGTTTAACTTAATTCTAAAGCAAGACAGCCTGCATAGTTAGCAAAATAAAAGAAAGAACATTCAGCTGAAACTTGTTATATTATTAATCTACTTCCCTTTACAAAATTGTTAATATCTATGTCAGAAAGGGAGGCACATTATAGGCTGATTTCTGTAGTCAGCAGACTGGTTGGAAAAAGAAATTACCTTGCCTCAGAATATAATTTGTTTGCTTATGCTGCTTGAAGTTCAAATAAGTTTTATTCCTCACTTAAGCTTTAATATTTTATATGAAATAGTAAAAATATTATAGAAAGTCAACAACTTTTCCTATATTTTATATAAATCTTGAATAATGAGGTATTTTTTCCTAGAAGAGTCAATGTAAGTTGGAGAAGCTACAGTCTATTTTATTTGCATAAATCTCTATAACAAAATTTATTGAGTTTCAGTGATATCAAATATCCAGCAAGCTAGAAATTAGAGATACATAGAAATTCTGTTCACCAGGACTCAAAAAAAGGAATGCACATGATAAAATGTTATGATAAAAGAATCCCAGAATCAAGTTGCGTGGGAACCCTTGACTTCTGCTTTGATAAGAGTGTTTTGTCCACTGTGATAGTTTGTTTTTCCTTGTAATCTCCTACTAAGGATATCATGACAATTCACATTTTACTAACGTAACTATCTCATGTTAGCTTTTAAATATTCATTTTATAAGAATTCCTCTTAGAACTTTGTCTTGGCATCACAGGTTCACTCCAAGTAGTCAGTATTTACTCCTGAGAATGTTGGCTTTTATCTCTTCACTAGACCTACATGCAATTTTAGATTAAAACCCAAATAATATTAGCATACTTCTCTGTGTTTTATTTTTAATATGATTGAGAATAAATATATGTGAGGAGAAAAGATAATTAATCTTTAAAGACCAATTAAATTATAAAGAATAAGATTATGTATGGGTGAATCATAATATAAGTTTCCAGAAACTCTTAAGAATAAGTAATAAGACAGTATAAGACTGTGAACACATAAAATGAAGCAACAGGATGAGAAACAATTTTAATATTAAGATGAGTTACCATAATAGTTACTTGAGAGCTTTCTTATTGACTTTAAAGAGAATACTTTCATATCTGACACAAAATAAGTGAAGTTCAGACCTGAATGTTTAAGTTAGATTCCTGTCCCCAAAGAATCCCTTTTATTTGAGGCATCTTGATAGTGCCACAATTTTTACCCAGTGAGAATGTTTCTATATTTACCAGACATCAGCAATGGGGGGGGGTAATTGTATTGAAAGATTTCAGGATTGTTATACTTTGTTCTATCATATATGAGAAAAAATAGTGGAATATTCACATATTACCCTATAAGAAAACATGAAAAATAATAAAATGAGACTAGATATAAATATTTTAACAAACAGAAGAATATTATATAAACAATTTTTATTTTCTAAACTACTAAATGATTAAAAAACAAATAAAAATACCTCATCCTTAGGATTTGGAACTCCTTGGATAATATTTATGCAGTTCTCAGGAATACTGTTTGAGCTTTTTATTTTTTTCATTTTTTTCCTTGTTATTCCTTTTCTAAAAAATCAACGCTCTTAAAAATGTATTTATTTAATTCCAAAGCTATTTCACTTCTTGTGATACTATCTTTAAAGTAGAAGAATTTTTTTAAAAACCTGTTTCCTATTAAGATGTCTTGTTCACAAACTTTTATTTTTATGTCTAAGTTCAAACTTGATATCAAGGTGTATTTAACTGTTTTTAAGTATAGGATATATCCATTTAGTTCGTAGACTGTCTGTCTTAGTTTTGGGGCCAGATAAAGAGATGATTAGAGTTCATGCTTGGGTCCAAGTTCGGGGTCACTCTTGATGATTCTGGCATGGAGCTGGGTGGAGGAGGGAACACGTGCAGTGCAAGGGATTGAACTGGGATTGGCCCTCTGTAAGGCAAACAACGAAGCCCTGTTCTGTGTCTCTGGTCCTCAGGTTGCTATTGTTATGTAAGCTTGGTTAGGAACTATACATAGATTCTCTTTTAATAAACTGAGGTCTGGGTTATCCAAGAAGAGGGATTTATTTCTGTTTATTAGACATTTTTCTGTGAAAGCCTTGCATCAAATCCAGTGTTAGATGTTTATAGATGCTTCTTGCTGTGATACAATGTAAGTTCTCTTGCTGCCCTTGATAAATTGAAATTCTGTCTTTAGGCCTCTTTCTGCTTCATGTCCAATGCATTCGAACCTCTCTTTGTTCCATGTTGGTTTTTCTGGTCTTGGCGAGGCTGCTTAGGGACTCCATACCTATGGAGCATACCTATGATGCTTTGTATATACCAACAGGTGTCAGAGATTAAATAAGGGTCAAATACATATTCCTAGGTTCTTAAATCAAGTTGAATACATTGGGTTCATAATATTACCTTGTTGGTGTCCATTTAGGACCCTTAATTTTATCATAATTATCTATAAAGTAAGAAAGTTTGAAATATGTTAAAAATCTACTAGAGGAGGTCATAGAGAGGGCATATAGAGAGGGCATGCCTGCCTATGGGCATAAGACAATGGGGGAAGCAAGAGAATATGCACCTGCTCCCTTTCTTTGAAATGTTTTTACTATTCACCATTTGCAGAAACTGGGCATCATTTGAATGTATGTATGATCTGTTAAAATTGAGCAGTACCTAATAATGAACATAGTCAAAATCTTTTTATTAACACCTACAATTTTGGTAGTAGCAGAGACTGTCATAACTTGTAGTCATCCAAGTTTTACCACCAACTAATATGTAGTTTCTCCTACCTTTTCTCTGCCGTATAGTGGCCAAAATATGAGTCAGAAAAGCTTTTTAAGACTTCAAATTCTCAAGCTGAATTAATTAAAATATGAGGGTATTGGGGGCAAGAATGATAGCACAGTGGGCAGGACATCTGCCTTACAAGCAGTTGATCCAGGTTTGATGCTCAGCATTCCATATGGTTCATCAATTTGCTAGGAGTGATTTCTGAGCACCAAATCAGGAGTAATTGCTGAATGCTACTGGATGTGGCTCAAAAATAATTAAAAAAAATAAATTTAATGATATTTACAAGAGAGAATTTAACAGTCCTATATCTGTACTAGATAATACCTGAGAATCTTTACTCACCTTGAGTAATTCAGAATTATATTAGCATATCATTTCAATCATAGGGGATATTCATTTTTTTACAGAACCAGTATTTACCACACTGTAATTTTCAAACACTGATCAGAGTTCCATCCCTCAAGACACACATTGTTCGTATATTCGTAGATTTATAGAAGTTGGTTAACATGCTTCACAAAATTATTCTTTCACTTGTAGCCACTATATCTTTGAGTTGATCAACAAATGCTCTAAAACCATTCCTGTTGCTAAGATGCAAGCTTGCTATAATTTAAACTCATATCATTTTTAATATAATTTTTATTTTGATCATAGTGGCTTACATATTGTTGACAATAATATTTTAGGTACATATTTACATAAAATCAGGGGGGATTCCCATCACCAATTTGTCCTCCCTACACCTCCGTTTTTGTCCTACCTCCCATATCCTCTTCCCTCACCCCCAGGGCTGCTAGAATATGTGGTCCCCTCTGTACCTAGCCTACTACTTAGTAGTCTTGCACCTGTTTGGTCTTGGTGCCTTTATTATTTCCCCCTCTAACTGTGAGGCAGAACTAGCTAGTTCAAGTTACGTGTTTGAAGAAGAGAAAAGTAATAAACTAAGGTAAAGTCTAATACGCCGAAAATGGGCAGAATCCTTATAGAGGCTCTCATCATCGATTTGAGAGATGAAGGAGAAAAAGAAGGTGAAAAGCTCCACCAGTACAAAAAGAAGTGTCAAATATCCAGTAAGGACTCCAACATTAACGATAAGCACCACAAAAAACAACAACAACAACAACAAAAAAAAAAAACAAAAAACACCATGGTCTTGAGATAAGAAATATGGCATAGCACATAAAGAAAGAAAAGAAAAGAAGAGAATAAAATAAGTATAACTGGGGACAACAACTTCAATAACCCAACAAAGAAATCGACCAAAAATAGATAGGTAAATAAAAATAATAATAAATGAAGATAAAAAGTAATATATAAAAAATAAACAATGTTTTGTACGTTTTCTTTTATTTTTCCCTCCTGCCCTGGCACAGTAAATATTGGGGTCATTCGAAAAGGAGTTCACTTGGCCTAAGAGATATGGGATTTCTCTGTTCCTGGAGTATATTGTCATGGGATTAACTATAGACTCTGTTCAGGGTCATTTACTCTCCTGGTGGTGCTTTTGTGGTGGTTTGAAGAGTTCTGCTCCATCCTGGGTGATACATCAGACCTCTGTATCTAGAGATCTCGGTATCTACACAGGTCCGGGGGTGGGTCTTATGATGAAGTCAGTCTTTGTGGTTCTAGAAGTTCTGTTCCCTCAGTGTCATTTTAATCCATCTTCTGTGGTTGGTGGTCTTGGTCTTTGCACTGAACCTAAAATGGCACCTAGGATAGCGTCTTTCTTTGTGTTTCCAGAAGCCCCATTCCGTTACAATTGTGTCTGCCAGACCTTTGGAACTGGGTATCATGGTTATTGTGCAGTTCATAGTTCAAACCCTAGACTAGGGCTTTTTTATTGGTCCCAAGATATATACAGTCTGGTCATGGTTCTAGCAGCCACTCATCTGTAAATCGCGATCTTGGCTTTTGGACCTGCCAAAGGGTGACAAGTCTTCTGATTTTGTCTTATCATTATCTGGTAAAGTAGGATAACCTGCTCTTATGTCAAGTTATTCCCATTTTCCTCTATGTCAGAATATATATTATAGCTGGCACCTGTTGGTGACCCATAAGTATTAGGCTGTCCTGGATGGGATTTGTTTCCTGTAGCTGTTGTGAAGAACTGTGAAGTTTCTATGTCTGGGATCCAGGGTTCAAGGCTGGACGGATAGTATCTAATCACCTGAGGTCTAAGTTGATTCCATATGACATATTTTCAAGGTAGGAGATATCCCTGTATTGTAAACAACTATGAGTTCCTATCTCTAGTAGATAAGAGCTCTTTTTTATATGTAAGATTTCCCCTTTTTTTTAGTGTGCCTTTGGGAGAAATGGTGCTACATTATATTGTCGATGCATTTGGGGGTGGACAGAGGGGAAAATGGAAACAGGTCACATACCCAAAAAAGATAATAAAAAATAGGAATAAATATGTATGTGCCCACATATGTATATGTAGAACAGACATTTAAAAAAATAAGTTAACGAAGTATTTAAAGGACCAAAGTGGTGCAAAAGACTACCTTACATTTGGGGAAAAGCAGGTAAAGTGGTGGTGTAATACAGGTCTTATGCTTATGTTGGAAGTACAGGTTTTCCCATTGTTTTTTTGGTTTTTCTTGTGGTGTGTGGGTTCCCAGGCACCTTTCCATCACACCCCCCTGACCTTCTTCAGATTGGCAAAAGACTTGTGGCAGGGAGGTCTTGGAAGAGTTCTTGCATTGGGGATACTTTGGGGACTAAGTCCGGTTTCAAGTAACAGTCCATGTTAGGGGGAGATGGTAGGGAGGGCCACGCAGCTTAAGTCCGCAGGGGAGTTGGCTGCCTTTTCTTTCAGGAGACGAGGTGTGGGTTTGACTGGGTGTCCCTTCGCTTGGGTGCTGGGTACTGGTTCGTTGGGGTAGGAGGACAATCTTGATGCCTAACAGATTAAGGACTGAGGGTGAAGAGTTTTAATACGGTGGGAGGTCTGGATGGGATTGAGGGGTGAAGGGATAGTTGAAGTGAAGGGGGGAAAGGGAAGGTATATGGAAGGGGTAGGAAGGGAGAAAAGAGAAAACACATTAGAAAGAAAGGGAGAGGAGAAAAGGAAAAAAGTAAAGAGAAGAATAGAAAAGAAAAAATAAAAAAGAAAGTAGTGAGAAGAGAGGACAAAATAGCAAGGGAATACTTGTTTGCTTGAATGTGTTCGATGAGCAGAGCCTATAGTTTAAGTCTGTACATCGCAGTTACTACTTCGGGGTCTGACTGGTCACGTGCTTCAATTCCTAAAAGAAGGTATAACCTAGAGATAAAGTGTATGTTAGAGTTTTCTCGGGGCCATCTCGTAGTGCAATCTAGGTATGGTATCTTGTGTGGTATCCTGAGCTGCCATCTTAGTTTGTCTGCCCTTTGTATTCAAGAATGCCTGTGGACAGAAAAGTTGAGAGGTTATTTTAAATATAGTAAGATTAAGGCATTAAAACATAGTGTTATGGGATGTTTCCATTGGAGTCAGTGATTTCCCGTGGTATTCTTTACCTGTGTTCCTGTATACATTCTCTAAGGGATTATTGTGGGTCTTTGTTGTAGAAGGCTGATTACATATCTGTTCTCTCTATGCTGCTGTTTCTTGTTTTGCTGTTTTCTTTGTGGTATACTGTGTAGTCAAGAGTTTTCGTTGTTCCTTTTTCATGTATTTTGGGCACTGCTTCTGAGTATATGTTGACTATTACAGTGTTTGGAGTTTCTACCCTGTTAAACCCTGTTATTTGATTGTTGAGTATTAGTTGTGTATAAGATGTATGTTCTAGGTGCTTCAGAATAGTGCTACCATTCTGTGTTAGTCTTTTGTCTTCTGACTTACTTCGTTTAACATAACATGTTCTAGGTCCATCCACGTTGCTGCAAAGTCTATGATTGTATCGTTTCTGACTGCCATGTAATATTCCATTGTGTATAGATACCATATTTTAATGATCCATTCATCTGTTTTGGACATCGAGGTTGGTTCCAAGACTTGGCTATTATACTGAGTGCTGCTATAAATAGTGGAGTGCACATGTATTTTTGGAATGAATGTCCTTCCAACTTGGGGGTATATACCTAGGAGAGCAATTGCTGGGTCAAATGGCAGCTCAATTCTGAGTTCTTTGAGCTCTCTCCAGACTGTTCTCCATAGGTGTTGGACTAGGGGGCATTCCCACCAGCAGTGGATGAGAGTGCCTCCATACCACATCCCCGCCAACACAGATTATTCCCATTATTTTTGATGTGAGCCATCCTCACTGGTGTAAGGTGGTATCTCATTGTTGTCTTGATTTGGATCTCTTTGATGATGAGTGAAGGTGAGCATGTTTTCATGTGTTTGTTGGCCATCCTTCTGTCTTCCTCAGAGAAGTGTCTATTCATTTAATCTCCCCATTTTTTAAAGGCTTTATTTGGTTTGGGGGGGGGCTCAGCTTTCTGAGTGCTTTGTATGTTCTAGATATCAGCCCTTTATCTGATATGTTGAGTGAAAAGAATTTTTTCCCATTCTGTTAACTGTCTTTTTGCGTTAAGTAAGGTTTCTTTTGCCATACAGAAGCTTTTTAGTTTGATGTAGTCCCATTTGTTTATGTTTGATGCTAAAGTTCTTGCCATTGGAGCTCCATTCTCAAAGACCTTTTTGATATATAGGTCTTTGAGTGTTCTCATATCTTATAAAGATCCTTAAATCAAATGTGATTATTTAGACCATATTTAGAAAAATGCACAACATTTAAGTATGGTAGAATGACTGGTAGTGAAATTATGTCTAGCTTACTTTCTCCAAGGACATATTCTTATATAAGGTTTGCTTGGAATGTTTCCTATTGATCTGTCATGACAAAGCCAAGTATCAATATGATTTTAAGTCAACTGTTTAGCTATTTCTGTGATAATGAAAATTCCTGAATCAGGGGCTAGAGCAATAGTCCAGCAGGTAGGGTGCTTGTCTTGTATATGGGGACATTGACTCAATCTCCAGCACACCAAATGGTTCCCTGAGCTCCACCAGGAGTGATCTATGACCACAGAACCGGCCATCAACCCTGAGAACTACGAGGCATGGCTCTAAAACAAAAATCTTGGATCAGGATAAAGGAAAACATGGGAGATTAATTTTATACAATGATAATCTGCAGTTTAATTATTGGTAAATATTTTCAATAATATAGAATTTGTGATGTCTTTTATCTAATCATTAAACATTAATGGTAAATTTTATAACTAAATATATACTAAGTATATATCAATAATATTAGACTGCTCTTTTGTCATTGCACATTTCTCAGTTTTCCAGAATAAACCTAATTTAAATGTTGATATCAATTGTCTTGATATGAACCTATTTATAATGCTGTATGCATATTTTCTTTCTTAGCATGATTTATAGACATGCTATTATAAGAGATTTTGGCAGAAACTATATCTAATACAAATATTTTATATCTACTTATTTTCATATATTATTTCATATAACTAACTTTAAAATATTTAAATAATTTCACTATATTTAGTATTGTGTCTACACATATTATTTTATGCAAAATTAAATGTTTTATGATGATGTCTTTTTATTATCACTTACATAATTAATACCCATTAAAATTTGTTTATATCATCACTATTTTAAGATTTTTTAATGGCTAAAACAGTTCTGATAATCATATCTTTTTTTCCTTTCTGATAATTCTTTTTGTTTTGATTTTTTATGCCATACCCAACAGTGCTCAGAGGTTACTTCAGACTCTGTGCTCAAAAATTACTCCTGGTGGCTCTGGGAGCAATATGGGATGCTGTGAATTGAACTGGGCTTAGCAGCATGCAAGGAAAGTGTGCTATTGTTCTAGCCCCACATTTCTCTTAAAGTTTCTACCTAAGTTTTTGTTTCATTTTGTTTTCTTTTGGTGTTTTTTTTTTGGGGGGGGGGGAGTGGAGCATACCTTGTGATGCTCAGGGGTTACTCCTGACTCTGCACTAAAAATCATTCCTGGCATGCTTGGGAAACCATATAGAATCTGTGATTTGAACCTGGGTTGACCATGTGCAAAGCAAGTGCTCTACCCACTGTACTATCACTCTGGCCAAAATTTAAAAAATATCTACATCTTACTTTTATATTTGTAATAAATTCCATACATTTCCTACAAATATTGGATGCTTGTCCTTTTATTTTAACTTACTCCTCATTTTGGTAGGTTTCCGTAATAGTAAATTCATAATAAATGTTCACTGAAGTACAGAACAAAAATAAAAACACAAAAGCATGATTGTATATCTAAAAGTTATTTTCTCTGAGTCTGGCTAAATATGTAACACTAAAATAAAAATAATTTTCTGACCTAATATTTGAAGAAAATATATTGTCTTAGTATCTAATACAGATGCTTTTTATTCCTATATTAATCTGGGAGTTTTCATTGCCTGGGCAATTTTGTTCTAATACCTGTATTCTGAAATTCTTCAAATGTGTCTTGGCATAGTTATCTTTGATCCTCTTTCATAAATACTCATTGGACTCTTCTGAATTTGGATTTCAATGCAATTCCATACTAAAATATTTGCTTGATTGTGTTTTTTGAAAGTCACTATTTTTCAGTCAAAGGCTCATGCCATTTCTTAAAAACTTTGGTGTGTTTACTATTCTCTGTTATGTTTTCATCTAACACTACTCTTCTGGTTTGCTAAATTGAGAACATTGTTTGGGACAGTGAGAATGATTTGTTTATATTCAGTCTTTTTTCTAATGATCATTGCAAGTTTTCCCCTTGATTTTCTGTTAGCCCTTCCAGAGCTTATTAATACTAGACCCAAATTCAGCTGCATATTGCTTAAGAAGGATGTTATTACTCTTTGCTTATATCAACCCAGTTTTAATACTTGATCCTTATTTTCCATATGATAGTGAAATATTGACTTACCAAGTTTATTAGTAGTGCCCTTATTAGTTTTCAATAGCTTTATTTTTTTATAATTTACTTTAATGAGTATATATTACCTGGTTGATGTAGTTGATCATGATACATTTGGTTTTAAATAAGTGAGAGCAATATTATTAAAATGAATAAAAAAGAAATAGATACAAAAGAAGTATCACAACAAGCAAATTTGTGAAAATTATTTTATTCCAATAAAGTAGATAAGTCATTGTCAGAAGGTTTAGCAAGTACTTGTTGCTAGTTAACCATTCTGTTATTTCATTTATTTCTGATCATTAAATGACTTTAGCTACACATTGCATCTAAATTGCTGTATTTCAATGGGGATGATAGTATTAATTAAAAATAAAGTCGTCACACAGTATTATTTGTGGCTGCTTGGTCCAGAAATTAAATTTTTTTAGGTTTTTGTGTTTTTATTTGTGACACTCCTGTGAATTCAGAAAAGAAATGAAAATGGGGCCAGAGTGATAATAGTACAGTGGCTAGGTGCTAACCTGGCATGTGGTCATTTTTTTATTCATTATTTTATTTAAATAAAATGCATTACATAGTTGACATAACTGTTAATAAGACATTTTTAGGAAGACTAAAAGCAACACGTTTAAAAAAATAGAAAATTGAAAGAAAAACTAAAGAGATGAAAGAGAAAGGAAAAAAAAATTTTTTTTTTTTTTTTTGGTTTTGGGGCCACACCTGTTTGACACTCAGGGGTTACTCCTGGCTATGTGCTCAGAAATCACCGTATGGGACACCAGGGGATAGAACCGTGGTTCATCTGCTTGCAAGGCAGACACCTAACCTGTAGCGCCACCTTCCCGGCCCCGGAAAGAATATTTTTGAAAATTATTGACTCACAATGAATTCATTGAAACACCAGCAGAAAGTTTAGTAAGCTCTTTTTTTTTTTTTAATAAAGATAAGAGTTTTTTTGTTTGTTTGTTTGTTTTGTTTTTGTTTTTTTGGTTTTTGGTTTTTGGGCCACACCTGGCAGTGCCCAGGGATTACTCCTGGCTGTCTGCTCAGAAATAGCTCCTGGCAGGCACGGGGGACCATATGGGACACCTGGATTAGAACCAACCACCTTAGGTCCTGGATCAGCTGCTTGCAAGGCAAACACCACTGTACTATCTCTCCGGGCCCAAGGATAAGAGTTTTAAAAAATACAGTAATAATGGTGTGAAAGTGGCAATTGTTTTTTGCATAGGCCCAGCAAAATATGGGTAAAATGGAAAAAAAATAAAGGCCTGGGCCTAAATACAAGGAGACCTTATCCCTGAAGTTTTCTGGCATAAGACTGACTCTGGGTTCCAGGCATACTAGGTTATCCAATCCCTGAGTTATTCTCTGTGGTCATGGTAAAATTTTTTCGCACATTAGCTGTTGTGGTGTCCGAATTCTGTAGTTAAAGATTCTGGCTTCTGTGCATTGCCTTCATTGAAGTCTGGTCCAGAAATTTAAAGCACTGCTTCAGATACTGCAACTTTTGTGCAGTATATTTTCAGCTGCCTGTTTTTTCAGAGATATGAAGAGGTTTGGGAAGGGTGCACACAATCACTCCAAAAGTGTCCTTATGATATCAGTCCAAATACTAGTATATCTGGAATTGGGTCAAATTGGTGTCTCTGGAGAGAATTTCAGAGGAGTGGTCAATAAATTGATCTTTTTAAACATTTATTTGTGTAGTGAATCATAATGATAATAATATGTTAATAAATAAAAAAGCACAAAGCACTTGCTTTATATGTGGTCAATCCAGGTTCCATCCTCACCACCTCAGATGCCCTCTCTCAGAGCCCTGTAAGGAGTAATCTTTGCATGCAGATTCTGAAGTAAGCCAGGAGCAGCATGGAATATGGCCCCCAAACAAACAAAAAGTGTGAGTAAGTGTATGTAAAATTATAATTTCATAAAAAATAAATGGTTTTCAAAATCCTTTAACTCTGATAGATTCTCAGACATTGTATTACAGAAAAAAATTTTAAAAAAGCAATCTCAATTATTTTTGAAAAAGAAAAAAATAGGATTTTGTTAATTACTTTGTTTTTCAATTATATAAATACCGTAAATTAATTAAATGTTAAAACAAGCCTTTTAAAATTGTACATATAATAAAATTAAGCAATTTAATGTACAGACTTTAATACCTTTTATTTTTAACTCATGGAAATGAGAGTTTTGGTGGGTAGTGGACTCTAGGTTAAAAGTTTCTTTCATTCAGTAGTTTAAATATGACATCCCATTCTTTTCTTGCATGAATTGTTTCAAATGGAAAATATGGTTTATTGTTGTGTTTCTTTCCTTTATACTTAAGGTTTTATTCTCCATTACTTCTTTAAAAAGTTCATCTCCTTTTTATTTTAACCATTTGGATTATTATATCTTGGCATTGTTTTTGTTAGGGGTCTATTTTGTCTGGCACTTTTATTTTTGCCTCTTGTATTTGCACATCTGTATCTTTCCAGAGAGTGGGAGAAATTCTCTGCTATTATCTCCCTCACTACTTGTTCTTCCCTTTCCCTTTTTATCCTCTCCTTCTGATATTCCTATAATTCAGAGATTATTTGTTCATTAAGTACCTTACATATTTCCAAATGTTTTGTCTCATTAATTTATTGACGTCTTGTTGTTGATGGCTTAAAATTTATCTATAAGATTCTCTATGTGTGTAATTCAGCTACTATTACTTGCTAATATGTTTTTCAGTTCCCTTAGTTTCATTTGTATGTATTCCCTCATCTTCTGATAGAGTTCTTTAAATTGTTCATCTATAGGTTTTTTTTTTAAACTTTTCAGGCTTGTAATACTTTAATTTTACTTTCTAAGACATTAAGTGTTATTTTAGATCCTCATGTATAAGGATCATGAATTTTGGTAAACTTGGAAATTTGCCAGAATTTCTCTTAATCTCCCCAGCTGCAGTTTTCCTCCTTAATTTCCCCATTATTCTTTGCATTCATGTATTGAATGCTGGACTTTCTGGGTGTTTAAAAAGTTATCTATTGAACTGATTATATAAGAGGTGGTTAAAGATATATCTGCTTTAGAGGTTATTTTTATAAGCAATTGAGATTCTAATATAATAGAAATAATTGCAAATAAGTTCACTGGTTTGTTCTTCTGGGTTTTCGGCTATATATTTTCTAAGAGAAAGAAGTGCTAGGTCCTATCTGCCTAGAACTATATGTCATATTTTAAAATGTCTTCTTGGGGATGTACTAGCATCCTCACAATTTGGACCAAAAAGAGTTGATAGGAAGGTCATACAGACCTGTCTTGGCAGCCAGAGGTCTGTGTTCAGGCTGGTGACGAAATCCAGAAGGAGAATGAGTGGAGACTTTGTGGGGAGCTCTGTCATGTTTAAAGAGGGGTTTCCATCCTAAACTCCATCCTATGACATGTGCAAATACTAATATCACTATCTACAGAGGCCTGATTTTATCACCCACAAACAGTGCAGAAAACTTCCAGACATCACAAAAGGATCTAGGGGAGAGTAAAAAAAGCATTACGGAGCCTGTAGTTATACCCATGCAAGTATACTTCAAGGGCGGAGAAACCCTGTATCTCTTAGGCCAGGGGAGTTTTCTTTCTAATCTCCCCAATTTCTACTGTGCCTATGCAAAAAAAAAATAACACAAATTTTTTTTTTGGTAATTGTTGTTGTTTGTTTTTTTCTTTTCTTTGCTTCTTTTTCTTTTTCCTTTGCTTTGATTTATCTTTATTTCAGGACCGTCATTAGTGTTTGGTTGTTGATTTTATTGCTGTGGTGCTTTTTAGTTATTTTTGTTTTTTTTTGTTTGTTTTTGTTTTATTGGGGAGGTTGGGGTTTGATTTTTTTGTATTATTTTTATGTTTTCCTTCCTTTTTCCTTTTATTTTCTTAAAAATATTTTTTTATAGTCTCTAGAAGGACTCCTCCTGTTTTTTGCTTGTTTGAATTTTTGCCCTTCCTTTTTTTCCTTTTTTCCCTTCTTACCTTCAAACAGAACCACATAACTTGAACCATCTTGTTCTGCCTCACAAATTGAGGTGGAAATAATGGAGGGCATCAAGATCAAACAGTCATATGAACATGGAGTAGAAATAAAAAATGATCACACTAAACACCAAATCCAAAGCCCACTACAACAGAATCGATACCCAATCTACAACAGCTAGACACAGAAGGGACTACTTATATTAGCAGCTTGGGAGCAAAGGAGGGGTGATATGGGATGCATGCTGGGTACAGGGGTGGAGGGAGGACAACATTGGTGGTGGAAATGCCCCGATTCAATGTCACTATGTACCTAAAACACTACTTTGAAAGATTTGCAATCTACTTTGGTCAAAATAAAAATTATTAATAAAATAAAATAATAAGAGGGGTTCCACAGGTCACTGTGCTTGCTCTGCTAAGCTAGTGTCTGCGTGGTTTGGGAAAAGAAGAGTTGACAGGAGGACCCCTCAGACCTGTTGTGACTTTGAACGGCTTTTCCTCTGGGTGGTGATGAAGCTTGGAAGCTACATTTTGAATATGTAGACAATTATGTGATTACTGCCTCAATAAAAATATAGAATCTTTTCATTACTCCAAAGAGTAACTTCAGACACTTCTTGATCAATGCTTTACTTTATTTTTCAGAAAATATCTACTGTCTGGAAGCTACTTTCTTTACAGTAGGTTAAATTTTGTGTTGAAATTTCTAGTAAGAGACATTGTAGGTAACTCATAGGTGAAGCCCTTAAGTTTGTTGTGGTTAGATCTAGAAATATCAAGTTCTAAGAGAATCACAGTCCTGTTGATGACAAAAGAAATTTAGGTATAGCATAAAATTTGCTGTTACTCATTACTACACCCCAAGGTCTCTTAATGGTGCCAGGAAACTTTCTGCTCAGCTGTAGAGGGAAATAACTACATTTTGAACTGTCCTAATAACGAGAATGTATGAGGAAAATGGAGAGCCTGTCTAGAGTACAGGCGGGGGTCGGGTGGGGAGGAGGGAGACTTGGGACATTGGTGATGGGAATGTTGCACTGGTGATGGGTGGTGTTCTTTACATGACTGAAACCCAAACACAATCATGTATGTAATTAAGGTGTTTAAATAAATTAAAAAAAAATAAAATAAATGGCAAAAAATTACTCAGTGAATTAAAAAAAAATCAGGCCTCTGTAGCTAGAGATCTTGATATTTGCACATGTCATAGGACAAAGTCTAGGATAGAGTCTTTCTTTACAGTTCTAGAAGTTCTGTTCCATCATTGTTGTTGTAATTAGTTTTCTATAATAAGTGGTCTTGGTTTGTGCTCAGATTTCAGGCCGAAGCCTAGGATAGAGTCATCATTATGGTTCCAGACATTCTGCTCAGTCTCAGCTGTCAAAGTCAGACCTCTGGAATTAGAAATCTTGATTTTTGTACAAGTCCTAGGCTAAAGCCTGGGTAGGGTCTTTCTTATTGACTCCAGGATAAGTTCTGCCCAGTTATGGTTGTCAAAGTCAGTCTTTTCTATTAGTGCTATTGGTTTTTGTACAGTTCAAAGGATGACATATCTTCTGATTTCATCTTACTGTTAGGTGATGATATAGGACAACTTGCTTTTATGGAGCCAGTAGTTAATTCCCAGGGCAGTATGCTTCAAGGACAGAAAAACTGTAAATCTCTTAGGCCAAGAAAGTTCTCTTTCTTATTTCCCTAATACATACTGTGCCTATGCAAAGAAAAAAAAAGGAAGCACAAAACCTTATCACACTAGCACTCCTTCCTTTGTTTTTATTTCTATTTATTTATTTTTTTCCTTTTATCTTTTTTCTTTTTTTTTAATTTGGAGCTTTTTATTTATTTATTTATTTATTTTTGGGTTTTGGGTCACACCCAGCAGCCTCAGGGGTTACTCCTGGCTTTATATCAGAAATCACTCCTGGCAGGTTCAGAGGACCATATGGGATGTCAGGATTTGAATCACCAACCTTCTGAATGCAAAGCAAATGCCTTACCTGCATGCTTCCTCTCTGGCCCATTTTTCTTCTTTTGTTCTCTTATTTCCTATCTTTTCTTTATTTTTCAGTCTTGTGGTTATTTTTGTTGTTGTTGTTGCTTGGTGCTTTTTCTCTTTTTTATGGCATTTTTTGTTGTTATTTTACTGTTGTTTGCCGCTTTTTTTTATTATGGGTTTTATTTTTTGTCTTCTTCTAGCTGAACCACACAATTTGAATCATCTTTTCTGCCTCATGAATTGAGGGGGAAAATAAAAATGAATGGACCAGGACCAAGCAATTATATAAACATTGAGTGGAAATAAAAAATGATCAGACTTAAACACCAAACCCAAAGTCAACAACAACAGAATCAATATTCTATCTACAACAAACTAGACACAGAGGGGAACAGTTACACTAGCACTCTGCGGGGAAAATGAGGAAGAAATGGGACACATGCTGGGAAAAGGGGTAGAGGGAGGACAGACCTGGTGATAGGAATGGCCCTGCTTCATTGTCACTATGTACCTTAAATATTACTGTGAAAGATTTGTTATTCACTTTTGGACACAATAAAAATTTCTCTTACTTCCTAAGGTGAACCAGGGCACTGTATTTACTCAGGTCAAGACACATTTTGTCCCCATCATTAATAGCAGCTTTCTAAAATATGTATAATTTGCATACATTTTTTGAGGAAGTAACACACTGTATTCACATTTCTCTCTCTCTCTTTTTTTTTTTTTTGATTTTTGGGCCACACCCGGCGGTGCTCAGGGGTTACTCCTGGCTATCTGCTCAGAAATAGCTCCTGGCAGGCACCATATGGGACACCGGGATTCGAACAGACCACCTTTGGTCCTGGATCAGCTGATTGCAAGGCAAACACCGCTGTGCTATCTCTCCGGGCCGTATTCACATTTCTTAAATGTACCTGAAGTGGTACCTAACATCAGTGAATGCTTCATAAAAGACCCTTTTGGCATAAGAGTATACATATTTTTATTTATTTATTTATTTATATATGTTGCTTTTGTTATTTTTCTCAGAAATTTATTATGGATCCTAGGATCATAACTAAAGGTATTAAATAAAAAATAGGATGAAACATTTATGACTTAGACGATTAAAACTTTTCTCAGGCATTTCAAAAGAAATATAAATAATAAAATAAAAATATGTGTTTTCCAAGATGCTCTTTGAAAATGCAAAGGCAAAGTCATAGTTCTGCATAGAATACTTCCAAAACAAATATGCTAAAATATATCCTCAAAATAAGACTTAAAATTAATAATAATATATACAGCTCAATAAAAATACACAAGTAAATCACCTTTAAACATAGTTATCAAAACATTTTATGCACTTAACATACAATTGTTTCTCAATCTTTTGTAACCATGCCCTATTCTGATTTTGTTTAATTTTTTTGAGCCCCTTTGTCAACCACTTTCAGGTGGTTTCTTATCTCATGCCATGTTCTTCACTATTGCTTCAGTGTTCATCTGTGTCTCCCTTGGAATATTCTGGGAACCCACACAGTGATCATAGAGCTTCTTGCTGAGAAATGCTATTCTCAAAAACAGATATATTTTTATACTGCATCTGAATATTTCTTTATCAGGATTTAAAATATTTTACTTGTATTATTTTTTAACTTTCTTTTATTGCACTGAAATTGCACAGAATTTTAGAATAGTAAAGTCTATAATGAGATTCAATTTTTCTGAATCCTCTTATTCAAGCACTTTATCAAAAGAATGTATGAAGCAATAAGGAGCATCAAAACGCAGAGGCTTCAGTTGGTTCCTTAATGAAGTGCCAGAAGATACATTTCATCAACTGCAGTAAGTAGGGAATATAATGGAAGCTGTCTAAGTTTTGTTATTTTTAACAAATCTCACTTCCAATAACCGATTTGAAGGTATAGAAAATGTGTTACTGCAAAGAGAGATAAATTACATGCTGGTCATAATAAATAGATTTTAAATATTAGATTTATGCATTTATACTATTTTGACAAATTCACTGTTCTCCAAAGAATCACACTAATCTAGGGTAAGTCTAACAAACACTCCCAAGAGAAGCAAGTGTCTCCTCAAGAATAGGCCCTGATGATAATCACATCATCTGTTTTCTGAGGAAATTTTGAAAAATATTACCTTTATTATGCCAAAATGGAAAATAATGTGCAAGGAATGGGAAGTTCTTGAGTCCAGATTAGACATAAAGAAATTGAATGAAATTGAAATGAAATTGAATGACATTAAGAAATTGAATGAATAATACTTGCACTAGGATTTTACTATGTATCCAGCAATATGCCTATAATAACTTTCAATAGAAGTGCCTCATATCTGAAAGGAATGCTCATTCACTGCTGGTGGTAATGTCGTCTAGTCCAGCCCTTATGAAAAGCAATATGGAGATTCCACAAAAGAACTGGAAATTGAGCTCCCATTTGATCCAGCTTTACCACTCCTAGGGATATACCCTAGGAACACAAAAATACAATACAAAAATTACTTGCTCACATCTATATTCATCACAGCACTTTTTACAAAAGCCGGACCCTGGAAACAACCAAGATGCCCTTCAACAGTTGAATGGCCAAAGAAATGGCGGTACATATACACAGTGGAATATTATACTGCCATCAAGATATATGAAGTCATGAAATTTTCCTATACATGGATGTACATGGACTCTATTATGCTGACTGAAATAAGTCAGAGAGAGATAGACACAGAATAGTCTCACTCATCTATGGGTTTTAAGAGAAACTAAAAACTTTGAAATAATTTCCAGAATGGAGGTCTGGAAGGACTGGCTCAAGATATAAAGTTCACCACAAAGAGTGATGAGTGCAGTTAGAGAAATAACTACTCTGAGAACTAACATAACAATGTCAGTGAGGGATGTATAAAGCCTGTCTCAAAGACAGGCAGGGGGATGGAGGAGGGAAGGGACGGGGCCATTGGTGATGGGAAGGTTGCACTGGTGAAGTGGGATGTTCTTGTTATGAATGAAACCCAAATACAAATAAGTTTGTAATCACAATGTTTAATTAAAAAGATTATTTTTAAAAAGTTAGTCATCATCATCACCAAAAAGAAGTGCCACATATCAATATATATTATCTTCATTTGCTTTTAAGGCTGTTCAAGAAAAATGTATCTCACAGATCTCTGTTTTTCAGGTTTAAGAATGTAACAGAGACATAGACATATAATTCTATTACCTTTGCTTCAGGTTTTCAGAGAGTAAGTGGTAAAGATAAAATTTGAGCTCAGAAAATAAGGCAACATAAAGTGAACTTTGAACCATAATCTTAATTGCCATCAATGACTTTATTAGTTACAAAGGGGAGTTTAAACTAAATTGCAACAACTTGCCATACCCTTAAATGATCAATATGCTAATTATTTACAGTTGAATCAAATCTAATCTTAAAAATATTGTCTACTGATTTAAGCTTATATATTGAAATTTTCTTATTGTACATTGAGAAGGAAACTAGAGTTTAACTAAATCATACAGACTATTCATAATCTCCAAGTATCAATTGATCTATTTCTTATACTATATTTGTAACATAAATCACTTAATTTATTTATTGAAATGTAGTCGTTTTCAACCCTAGATCCATTATTTAGAGAGACTAGCTCTAGTTTAGAACCCTGGAATTTGCATTTAGCAATATCACTAAACTTCTACCTACCACTTCCTGAAGTCCTGCCTTAAACATTAAATTTTTTGTATTGATAATATTACTGATCAGAGACGAAACTACACTTGCCCAGTGGGGCCTGACTGTGAAAAATTGTGAGTGCTGCCTGTGTGTGTCTGTCTATTGTCCTGTCACGTGAACCTCTTGGGAGTGGGCTGAAAAGAGGCTCCAAAAAACTCGCTCTACCAGAGGCCAATTCTAGGGTGGGAATGCCAAGAAACTGCTCCATAACGTGAAAACCAGCTATAAGTAGTACTTTGCAGAAGCCAGATCCCCTGTTTGTGATGTCAGGCTGGTAAAATCCACGAAACTACACCTGCCCAATGGGGCCTGACTGTGAAAAATTGTGAGTGCTGCCTGTATGTGTCTGTCTACTGTCCGCTTGCATGACCTCTTGGGAGTGGGCCGAAAAGAGGCTCCAGCAGAGCACGGCCACTCCCCTTCACTACGTGGCCATGCACTCTTTTTAAGAAAAGAACACCATTGCAACAAGAAGAAAAAATCACACTAAGAACTGTGCTGGATCACTGAAGCCCAGCATTTCTCTCCGGATTGTCTTCTCTGCTGCATGCTCAGGCCTAAGATTTGATCCTGTGTGAGGCTTCATCCATGGAGGACTCCTCTCCGTTGGAGGCAAGTCAACCCATCCAGAAAGGGCGGAGCCAGAGAAGTGTGCTGCCTGCATCATTTAGCCAAAGAATATCACCACAACATGTAGAAAAACTCACATTACAAGTGTGACAATGGGGAAACAACGCAGGCCAGCATCAGACATAGAGAATGAAGATGACAATTCTAATGGCCAGATAATGACCAACCAACTAATCAACCTCTCAGATAAAGATTTTAGACTAGCAATATGGAAGGTGTTCAATGAACTCAAAGAAACTATGGATCGAATTGAACAGAACACTAATAAGAACCAATAAAATATGAAGACATAAATCACAAAACTCCAAACTGAAATAACATGACAACTAACAGGCCTGAAAAACTCAGTAAATGAAGTAAAAGACAAAATGGATAAGCTCTGGGACAGGGTATCAGAAGCTGAGAATAGACTTGGTGCTGTGGAAGATGAGATACATAACAATTCCATACAGCAGGAGAGATTGGAAAAAAACTTAAAGCAAATGAACAAACAATGGAAAAATTAGTCAAAGAATGGGAACAGATGAAAATAGAAGTCTATGATAAGATCAACAGAAACAAACTAAGAATCATTGAAGTCCCAGAGTCCCAGGAAGAAAATTTCCAGGAAGAATCAACGGTCAAGAACATCATTAAAGAGAAACTTCCAGAGCTAAAGAATATATGTGATCAGGGGCCAGGTGGTGGTGCAACAGGTAAGGTGTCTGCCTTGCCTGCGCTAGCCTTGGATGGACCGCGGTTCGATCCCCTGGCATCCCATATGGCCCCCCAAGCCAGGAGCAACTTCTAAGCGCATAGCTAGGAATAACCCCTGAGCATTACCAGGTGTGGCCCCAAAACAAAACAAAACAAAACAAAACAAAAAAAAGGAAGAATATATGTGATCAAACCCTGCATGCTCGAAGAGTACCAACCAAAAAAGACACCAGAAAAACTACCCCAATACACATCCTAGTCACAATGACGAATCCCACAGATAGAGACAGAATTCTGAAAACAGCAAGATCAAAAGGGGAAATTACATTCAAGCGAGCATCCTTGAGATTTACAGCAGATCTGTCACCAGAAACACTCAACGCCAGAAAGCAGTGGTGGGATATTGTGACAAGACTGAATGAAATGAATGCTTCACCTAGAATACTGTACCAGCAAACCTCAGTTTACAGTTTGATGGAAGAATACATGGTTTCACAGACAAAAAACAGCTCAGAAACTTTACAGACTCAAAACCAGTCTTAAGAGAAAAACTGAAAGACCTAATTTAAGACAAGACTAACCAAAAGACACACCAAATTTTGATATTAAGATGGCATTAAATCCCAGGACAATTCTTTCTCTCAACATCAATGGACTAAATGCACCACTTACGAAACACAGGGTGGTTATATGGATCAAAAAACTCAATTCAACCTTCTGCTGCCTACAAGAAACGCATGTAAATAGTCAGAACAAACATAGACTCAAAATAAAAGGCTGGAGAAAAATTATCCAAGCAAACAATATCCATAAAAAAGCTGGAGTGGCCATACTAATATCAGATAATGCAAACTTTATACTCAGGAAGGTTGTAAGGGACAAAGATGGACATTTTATATTAATCAAGGGGTATGTAGAGCAGGAAGAAATAACGCTCCTAAACATATATGCAACGAATGAGGGGCCAGCAAAATATTTAATACAACTGTTGACAAATCTGAAATATAATATCAATAACAACACAATAATTGTGGGGGGCCTCAACACGGCTTTGTCAACATTGGACAGGTCAACCAGACTGAAACCCAACAAGAATATACTAGACCTGAAAAAAGAAATGGAAGAAAGAGTCCTAGTGGATCTATATAGGACTCTCCATCCCCAGAAACCTGGATACACATTCTTCTTCAATGTACATGGGACATTCTCCAGGATAGACTACATGCTGACACATAATACATACCTCCATAATATCAAGCGGATAGAAATTTTGCAGACTACCTTCGCTGACCATAAGGCTCTGAAATTATTTGTGAATTCTAAAGAGACTCAGAAGAAAAACTTTAACACCTTGAAGTTAAACAGCCTCATACTGAATAACCAGTGGGTCCTAGATGAAATCAAGGAGGAAATCAAAAGGTTGCTGGAAAGAAATGTTAATAAAGACACAAACTATCAGAACTTATGGGACACAGCAAAAGCAGTACTGAGAGGAAAATGTATAGCTTTGCAAGCACACATCAGGAAGGAAGAAGGAGCTTACATGAGTAGCTTAATGACAAAGCTCATAGAACTAGAAATTACTCAACAGAAGGACCCAAAAATAGGAAGACAGAAGAAAATAACAAAGCTGAGAGCAGAAAACAAAGAAGTGGAAACCCAAAAAACAATCTGAAAAATCAACGAAAGCAGAAGTTGATTCTTTGAAAAAATAAACAAGATTGATAGACCACTGGCAATACTAACAAAGAAAGAGAGAGAGAAACTTGATAACTCATATTAGGAATGAAAAAGGAGAGATCACTACTGATATGACAGAGATTCAAAGGGTAATCAGAAACTACTTTGAGAAACTCTACACCATTAAAAATGAGAACCTGGAAGAAATGGATAAATTCTTGGACTCTTATAATCTTCCACGGTTGAAGGAAGAGGATGTAGCACAACTAAACACCCCTATCACTATTAATGAAATTAAAACGGTAATGAAATGTCTGCCCAAAAACAAAAGCCCAGGCCCAGATGGATTCACTAATGAATTCTTTCAAACTTTCCAAGAGGAAATACTACCAATCCTGGGAAGACTCTTACTTGAATTTGAACAAATGGAAACACTTCCAAATAGCTTTTATGAAGCCAACATCACCTTGATACCTAAACCAAACATAGATGCTATGAAAAAAGAAAATTACACACCAATATTGCTGATGAATGCAGATGCAAAAATCCTCAACAAAATCCTGAAATAGGATTCAATGCCTCATTAAGAATATCATCCACTACAATCAAGTAGGTTTCATCCCAGGAATGCAAGGATGGTTTAACATCCGTAAATTTATCAACATAATACACAACATCAAAAACAAGAAAAATAACAACCACATGATCATATCAATAGATGCAGAGAAAGCATTTGATAAGGTCCAACACCCATTCCTGATCAAAACTCTCAGCAAGATGGGAATGGAAGAAACCTTTCTCAGTATAGTTAAGGCCATCTACCAAAAGCCAGTGGCAAATATTATCCTCAATGGAGAAAAAATAAAAGCCTTCCCTCTAAATTCTGGCACAAGACAAGGCTGTCCTCTCTTACCACACCTATTCAACATAGCACTGGAAGTACTTGCTATAGCAATTAGGCAAGAAAAAGATATCAAGGGAATCCAGATAGGAAAGGAAGAAGCCAAGCTCTCACTGTTTGCAGATGACATGATACTCTACTTAGAAAACCCTAAAGACTCTACTAAAAAGCTTCTAGAAACAATAGACTCATATAGCAAGGTGACAGGCTACAAAATTAACACAAGAAATCAATGGCCTTTCTATACACCAATATTAAAAAGGAAGAAATGGACATTAAGAAAACAACCCCATTCACAATAGTGCCACACAAACTCAAATTTCTTGGAGTCAACTTGATTAAAAATGTGAAGGACCTATACAAAGAAAACCATAAAACTCTGCTTCAAGAAATAAGAGAGGACATGCAGAAATGAAAGCACATATCCTGCTCATGGATTAGCAGGATTAACATCATCAAAATGGCAATACTCCTCAAGGCATTATACAGAATTAATGTGATCCCTCTAAATATACCCATGATATTCTTCAAAGAAGTGAATCAGGGACTTTTGAAATTTGTTTGGAACAATAAACACCCTAGAATAGCTAAAGCAATCATTGGGAAAAAGAATATGGGAGGAATTACTTTCCCCAACTTTAATCTTTACTACATAAAAATAGTTATCAAAACAGCATGGTATTGTAAAAAGGACAGGACCTCAGATCAGTGGAATAGGCTTGAATACTCAGAGAATGTTCCCCAGACATACAATCACCTAATTTTTGATAAAGGAGCAGGAAATCCTAAAGGGAGCAGGGAAAGCCTCTTTAACAATTGGTCTTGGCACAACTGGCTAGCCATTTGCAAAAAATTGAACTTAGACCCCCAGCTAACGTCATGTATGAAGGTAAAACCTAAATGGATTAAACACCTCGATATCAGACCCAAAACCATAAGATATATAGAACAACACATAGGCAAAACACTGCAGGACATTGAGACTACAGGCATATTCAAGGAGGAAACTGCAATCTCCAAGCAAGTGAAAGCAGAGATTAACAGATGGGAATATATTAAGCTGAGAAGCTTCTGCACCTCAAATGAAATAGCGCCCAGGATACAAGAGCCATCCACTGAGTGGGAGAAACTATTCACCCAATACCCATCAGATAAGGAGCTAATCTCCAAAATATACAAGGCACTGACAGAACTTTACAAGAAAAAACATCTAATCCCATCAAAAGATGGGGAGAAGAAATGAACAGACACTTTGACAAAGAAGAAATACAAATGGCCAAAAAACACATGAAAAATGCTCCACATCACTAATCATCAGGGAGAGGCAAATCAAAACAATGATGAGATACCACCTCACACCACAGAAAATGGCACACATCGTAAAGAATGAGAATAAACAGTGTTGTCGGGGATGTGGAGGAAAAGGAACTCTTATTCACTGCTGGTGGGAATGCCATCTAGCTCAACCTTTATGGAAAGCGATATGGAGATTCCTCCAAAAACTGGAAATCGAGCTCCCATACGATCCAGCTATACCACTCCTAGGAATATACCCTAGGAACACAAAAATACAATACAAAAACCCCTTCCTTACACTTATATTCATTACAGCACTATTTACCATTGCAAGACTCTGGAAACAACCAAGATGCCCTTCAACAGAAGAATGGCTAAAGAAACCGTGGTACATATACACAATGGAATATTATGCAGCTGTCCGGAGAGATGAAATCATGAAATTTTCCTGTACATGGATGTACACGGAATCTATTATGCTGAGTGAAATAAGTCAGAGAGGGAGAGAAAAACGAGAATGGTCTCACTCATCTATGGGTTTTAAGAAAAATCAAAGACATTCTTGCAATAATAATTTTCAGACACAAAAGAGAAAAGAGGTAGAAGTTCCAGCTCACCTCAGGAAGCTCACCACAAAGAGTGATGAGTTTAGTTAGAGAAATAACTACATTTTGAACTGTCCTAATAATGAGAATGTATGAGGGAAATGGAAAGCCTGTCTAGAGTACAGGCGTGGGTTGGGTGAGGAGTAGTGAGATTTGGGACATTGGTGATGGGAATGTTGCATGGGTGATGGGTGGTGTTCTTTACATGACTGAACCCCAAACACAATCATGTATGTAATCAAGGTGTTTAAATATAATATATATAAAAAAGAAAAATGAAAGACACTTTTAGCAGTATCTCAGAGACTAGAGAGATGAGGGCTGGTAGGTGCAGCTCATGACATGAAGCTCACCACATAGAGTGATGAGTGCAGTTAAAAAAATTACTACAATGAGAACTATCCTAACAATGTGAATGAATGAGGGAAGTAGAAAGCCTGTCTGGAGTACAGGTGTGGGTGGTGTGGGAGGAGGGAGAGCTGGGAAATTGGTGGTAGAATGTTGCACTGGTGAAGGGGGGTGTTCTTTACATGACTGTAATCATACAACTGCAATCATGTTTGTAATCACTGTGTTTAAATAAAGATAATTTAACAATAAAAAAATAAATTTTAATCACAAAGAAAAAATATTACTGATCAGAAAAATTCCAAGACTGGATTAGACACTCCCTTTATTGCAGCCACAATTTTTTCTATATACCCAAGCCAACACTATCCTAGGGCATAACTGATATTCTTTTACTGATATTCTTTCATTCTCTTATGGAAAACTTATGAAACTGATTGTTTTTATTTATATATTTATAACAAATAGTTTATAGAAATCTATATATAGTTGAAGTTGCACATAATTTATGAACTTTACATTAAAAAGTTTGTGAGTAAAAATATAAAGTTTAGAATATTGGGCTGAATTTAGTATGCCAAAATGCTAAATTTAATTGAATATTTGTGGAATGTAAGTGAATAAAATATATTAAGCATTCTGTCTAAGCTATAATATAATATTTATATATTTGAAAACTATGATGAAAGCTGTTGAAAATCACAGAGAATATATTTAATCTAGGCAGAGTCATAGCACTTATAATCATAGATGATGCATGTAGCATTTACTTGCTTACCAGTATCTTTCTGCAGCATTAAGTTCAAATTGTATGCCACCATCAAATTAATTCATCTACTGTGCTTTGCTGATTTACTTAGAAGTCATCCCTGTATAAATATTTTTGTTGTCTTGTCAATTTATAACTTTAATACTCATCCGAAAGTTGATAGTATTAAAAGGTCAGTCTCTGAGATGTTTATAGGAATTAAGGCTGAGTGATAATTAATACCTTTTGTGATCTTTAAAATAAGGATTTGGAAGATTGTTTAACTTTAGACTTTTCTATCACACAGATGTAAAACAAAATCTTCACGCAATCAAGTCACACTACAATTTTGGTGTTCCTATATATCAAACACTTAGTTATAGATATTGTGTTTCTAAGCCACCTATTATGTGATAAGTGGTGCTGTTATAATTTCCTCCAAAGTGGACCATGCATCAAATAGTGAACATGGACATGTTTTTATGTAGAAGTGGTTCTAAATAGAATGAAGCAAATATTCTGGGATTTTTTTTTTGTGTGTGTTAGATTAATTGCAACTTTGATACCACTTACCTACCTATTTAAACTTATTCCATCTCCTTTAAAAAGTTTATTTTCTGTTTCTTTCTCAAGAAGTAGTAGCATCTCACCCTAGTCCTTGAATCTGAATTGACCTTTAGCTCTATGCTGGGGGAAAAAAAGTGATTATCAGGGAGGTAAGAAATGAAAAAAGAAATGGAGAGGTGGGAGTGGTGAAGAATGTGGTGTTGGAATGTGCTTTACATGAAACCTTACCAATCACATTATTTTAAACGATGACATTACAATTAATAGAGTAAAATAAAAACATGAATGACTGTGATTTTATACTAACTCCAATTCAAATGATTAAGAGCCATATCAGGTTTTTTGCTAGTTATCTTAAATAGAAGCTTCCACTATGTGAAAAATCTGGGTTTGCCTGCGAATAGATGAATTAATCATATCAATATTTTAAGTCATCTGTTATCAAAATCTAAAGACTACACAGATAATTTATAAATGTAAAGACAGTAAAATTGCTAGTTATCTTAAATTTTGGTGCCATACACTTTAGATAATGATAGCAAGCTGTTATCTTGCAGACTAGTTTAGTACAGATGCAGCGTCAATTTTACATCAAATCATCAGCCAAAATAATAAAAACCCAACCTAAAAATATGGTATGATTAATTATAGCCTTAAAAAGGGAATTGCATAGATATGTTGCTATGGATGCTGATACAAGGATAATGGACATATGAGAAAACTTTAGAGTCAATGCACAACAATTTGGAATATCTATAATTCCTTTTTCCCTTCCTCTCATTCCTCATTTTTCCCCAGTTTCTTTCTTCTGCTGGTACCATGTGCTTCCTTTCTCAAGCTTGTTAGCCCGTAGTCACAAGGGATATATAGAATCATTAGGTATCAACCTAAAGGTTCACAGTCACTGTCAAAGTAACTCTGGTGGTCCCTGGCATCTCAAGGTTCAAAAACACAGCATCTTGTGATCTTAGCAATTAACCACTGGTCTATTTGCTAGAAGTAATCCCCTAATTCCCGAACGCATTAATTGAAAGAATACAAGATTTGTTTGTCATAGTGGTAAACTTTAAGATAAGCGAAAAGCCTTTTTGTTTGCTTATTTATTTTTTTTTGGGCCGCACCCAGTGATGCTGAGGGGTTACTCCTGGCTCCTGGCTTGGGAAGGACCATATGGGACTCTGGGGGATCAAACTGCGGTCCGTCCTAGTCTAGCACTGGCAAGGCAGATATTTTCCCCCTTTACTGCATGATTTCTAAAACGTCTCCGAGTATAGTTAGAAAGAGAGTCTATGTATAAACAGTAGTGACTTAGAGATAATTGTGTATATTGGACTTTCTTTTACGGAGAACAAGCTATTGATTTAGTAAAAATATGTGACAAGATTCTGAGGATTTTGTATGTTAAACATTGGGAAAAGATGTATTTGATAAAGAAAGAAAAAAATTAAGTTATCAGATTTACTTTGTTCTTTAAAATTAGAGAAATGACTTAAATTTGGAGGAAGAAAAGAAATGAAGATATGAAAACAATTATGGAAAAATCTCACTCTGCACAGGTCTGTATTTCTCTCTGTTTTTCTCTCCCATATATAATACTCACCTTAAATTTACTATTAACTTTTATATTTTATATCTGAAAAATGTCTGTGTAAAGGGAGATAAAAATTCTTAGCACATACAGATCCTATAATGATAGCTGGGTGTGAATAATAGCAATGTGATATAAAGTGATATCCTGGACTTTCACAAGTCATTAGAGAGACAGGTAATTTTAATTGCCTTGCCTGTGATAGCTTAAGCTATTTAAGACACATCACTGAAAATCAAGATAACAAGAGATTGAGGGATTGGATGGGAGGAGGTGGTATTTCCCCTCAAACATATAAATGACAATGACATTCACTTAAACTAGACTCTGGAGACTGAGACATGCTCTGGGGGGCAGAGGCCTAGGACACTGCT
The DNA here is from genome assembly GCF_024139225.1 of Suncus etruscus. NCBI lineage: Eukaryota > Metazoa > Chordata > Mammalia > Eulipotyphla > Soricidae > Suncus > Suncus etruscus. Next base: position 52,772,910 of record NC_064864.1, on the reverse strand, counting down.
GGGATGGGGAAAAGACTCTGAAATAGAGGAAGAGAAGATAGATAATAAGAAGCTTCCGCACAAGTATAGCAAGGTGAAAGGAGCTCTAGAGAGTACTCAGTAGATGATCTAGGAGATTGATGCATTATGTAAGAAATTCATAGGGCTCGAGTATAAAACAGTGGACAGAGAACTGATCTTGTATGCAGCTGACTTAAGTTCGATACCAAAATCCCATGTAGTCCCTGAGCACCACGAGGAGTAATCTCTGAGTGCAGAGCCCTGGACACCACCAGATATGGTCCAAAATATAAACAACAACAATTAAAGTAATTTATTCAAATAACAGAAAATTAAGTACAATTGGATTTTAAGGATGAAATGGCTAATGTTTTAGATACAACTGAAATAATGTAACTACAAATAGTTTACTCTCATTCTTTTCTTAAAAACAATTTATTCCTTAAACATATGGAAGAAAAATTGAGTCCAATAGAAAGGTCTATTCCTTTGATCTGACAAGTTTAAAATCGAGTATCTTTTCTACATTGGTACAATTAAATTAAATTGTAAACAAGTTTTTCACACTCTGTAATTCACTTGCCCAAACAGGAAACTTTGTATGCCTACTGAAATGGCCCAAACAACCTGCCTACTTTTAGCAGTTAGTGTAATTCAATTTAAATAGTAAAGTTAAAGGAGATTAGGCAGGTTCAGCAGATCAAATATATTTTACTTAATAATTTATAAGTTACAGCAAAAAAAAAAGAGCTGCATTTTCTAGTTGGGGGCATAATGTTTAGAATATGATGATGGCTGTTTATTTCTAAAATTTATTTCATTTTTTAATTATTTAATTTTAGTCATTGAGCTCTAGAATGCCAGATATGTGATGCTGGGAATGGGGCTGGAGAGAGAGCTTGGGGTTAGGGTGTTTGCCTTGGATGCAGAAGGACTGTGTTTTGAATCCCGGCATCCCATATGGTCCCCAGAGCCTGCCAGGAGCGATTTCTGAGTGTAGAGCCAAGAGTAAGCCATGAGCACTGCTGGATGTGACCCCCCATAAAAGAACAAAAAAAAAATGGCACATATATTTTTGAATGAATGTTGTTCTGTCATAGGGATAGATACCCCAAAGTGGTGTTTCTGGGTTCAGATAGCAGCTCAATTTTAATTTTACTAAGAATCTTGTGATGGAAAACTCTTAAAAATCCATTTCAATGCAGAATTTATTTTTTTCTCTCTTTGTTGATGCTCTCTTTTAAAGTTTATTTTTCCACATTTTTTCCATTATGAAGACTGCCTCAGAGAATGCTAATTATTTTGATTTTTTTGCTATGTTGCTCTGCAGCTTTAAACTCAGATTGGGAATGTCAACTTTATAGAGATTCCTTTAGAAGAGCTGGTGTTTCATAGCACACTTGCCAATTATCGTATTTCCTTGTGGGTCCCAGGCTTGCTTAGACTTTTCATTGATGTGATTTTTTTTCTACACAGATCTTAATCTACACTCAAGTTAATCAATCCTTCAAATGAAAGAAATTAGGTTCACTGCTAGACTGCTACAATTTAGTTAAGAGTGTTTTGATTCACTCTAACATATGCCATAGATTTTCTCATTTTATTTTCTAGTATTTCAATGTACACAGGTAGGTAGTGGCTGGTAATCTTTTGGAATTACTGAGGGAATTAGTGACTCAGCCAATACTATAACTCATAATAAATAATTTATTTATACAGTGATAAAAATATTTTTAATACCACACACCATATGGATCACTTAATCAATCCAAGGGTACAAACCTAAGTTCAGGGAGAAAACATCATTTTATTTTACTTTATTTATTATTTGAAAAAATGTGTAAAAATGAACCATATTTAAGATAATAAGCATTATTATATACAATATATATACATATATACATACATATATATATACAATATGACAAATATACTGAATTCAGTAAAATGAGGTGTCTCTAGAAATCAGGAATATCTGTTATGTTATTATAGTTCAAACACTGAGGATTAGAAAGTTGTATGAAGGGTATACCCTAGGAACACAAGAATACAATACAAAAACCCCTTCCTCACACCTATATTTATTGCAGCACTATTCACAATAGCCAGGCTCTAGAAACAACCAAGATGCCCTTCAACAGACGAATGGCTAAAGAAACTGTGGTACATATACACAATGGAATATTATGCAGCTGTCAGGAGAGATGAAGTAATGAAATTTTCCTATACATGGATGTACATGAATCTATCAAGCTGAGTGAAATAAGTCAGAGGGGGAGAGAGACGCAGAATAGACTCACTCATCTATGGGTTTTAAGAAAAATAAAAGTCATATTGCAACAATCCTGAGACAATGAGAGGAGGGCTGGAACTTCCAGCTCACTTCATGAAGCTCACCACAAAGAGTGGTGAGTGCAGTTATAGAAATAACTACACTGAGAACTACCATAATCATGTGAATGAATGAGGGAACTGGAAAGCCTGTGTAGAGTACAGGTGGGGGTTGGGTGGGATGGAGGGAGATTTGGGACATTGGTGTTGGGAATGCTGTACTGGTGAAGGAGGGTGTTCTTTACATGACTGAAACCTAGTCACAATCATATTTGTAATCAATATGTTTAAATAAAGAAAAGAAAGAAACAAGAGAGGAAATTTTTATGAGTGTTTATCTCAGAAAAAAAATGGGCCCAAACTGAGCACTGTAAAGGAATAGTATATTTGTGGTACAGTAATCTTTCTAGAGAAAATAAGAATTGGTCATATCTAGGAAGGTAGATGTATAATTGGCTTATAAATAGGAGGTCTCTTAATATATTTTATTTGTGCTCTTATTAAACAATTTATTTATACATATGCAATTATTTGCTTATATCTACTTACTTTTTTAATAAAGTGGATTATCATTTATTATAATAATCATTAAGAAGGATGGTGTGGAAGAAGAAAAGAAACAGAAATGAACAATTGTGGAGGAATTGGTATTGGAACACTGTATACCTGAAACCCAATTATGAATAATTTTGTAGTTCACTAATTAAATTTAAAGAGAATTTGAAGTGAAAGAGGCTTGTTGGGAAAAGATATTTTCATTTTCTGACAATATTCTCCATACCAAAATACTTTCACAATAGTAGCCCTTCAATAAATCAATCTCATTTTTTTTTCTATGATTAAGATGAATGCCTAGGGGATGGTAAAAGAGCCTGTGCAGAGTCTGTCTGTAGTTGTTCCATGACAGTATACTTCAAGGGCTGAGAAACCCTGTATCTCTTAGGCCAAGGGAATTGTCTTTCTAATCTCCTCAATATTTACTGTGCTTATGCAAGAAAAAAAAAGAGAGAGAAGCACAAATAAAATTCTTTTTTCTTTTTAAATTTTTTGTTTGTTTGTTTGTTTTGGATTGGTTTGGTTTGGTTTGGTTTTTGGGTCATATCCGGCAGTGCTCAGGGGCTACTCCTGGCTCTATGCTCAGAAATCGCCCCTGGCAGGCTGGGGATCCATATGGGATGCCAGGATTTGAACCACTTTTTTTCTGTATGCAAGGCAAATGCCTTACCACTGTGCTATCTCTACAGCCACAAGTTTTGTTATTGTTGTTGTCTGTTGCTCTTATTTTTTTTATTCTTTCTTTTGGGCTTTGTTTTGTTTTCTATTTCTAGACTGTGGTTTTTGGATGGCTGCTGTCTATATTGCTCTGGTGCTTTTTGAGTTTTTTGTTTGATTTTTTTATCTTTTATTTTATTTTTTTTAACTTTGTTTGTACTGTTGTTATGTTTTCTTCCTTTTCCCTCTCTGCTCTTAAATTGATAGACATAGCCTCTAGAAGGACTCCTCTCATTTATTGCTTGTTCTATTTTTGCCCCATTTTATTATTATTATTATTATTATTATTATTATTATTATTATTAATTATTTCCTTCAAATAGAACCACAGAACTTGAAACATCTTATTCTGTCTCACAAATGGAGGGGGAACTAATGGAGGCTACCAAAACCAAACAGTCACGTGAACATTAAGTAGAAATAAAAAAAGGTTCAAACTTAAGCACCAAATCCAAAAAAATAAAAAAAGGTTCAAACTTAAGCACCAAATCCAAAGCCAATGACAACAGAATCAAAACCCAATTCACAACGTACTAGATGCAGAGAGGACCATCTATACTAGCATTAAAAAAGGGGGGTATGGGATTCATACTGGGAACAGGGATTGAGGGAGGACAATATTGGTGGTGGGAATGCCCCTGATTTACTATCACTATGTACCTAAAATAATACTGAGAAAGATTTATAATCCACTTTGATTAAAATAAAAAAATGAATAAATAAAAAAAGATGAATGCCCAAAGTCAGAAAGATTCTTCAAATATGCTTTCCAAATGAATTGACATCTTTTTAAAAAGAGGTAGCCATTAAATTTCTCCCTGGTGTTATACCTAAATAATCACTTATGAATTGGTAGTCTGCTCCCTATGCATACGAATATTGCCAGACTGAGGAGGCATCTTTGAATGGGAGAAATAGGATCCTGTGGTTATGCCCACCAAGTTCATTGTTTGTCTTGAACTTCAGGCTTGAAGTTTGTTCATTTCTGCAATCTATGTAGAGAAAGAGCATCATCTGCTATTACTTGGATGAATTAGAGGAGGATGTTAGGACACCAGAAAGATCATTCCAAGAGTAGAAGAGAATAGGAACATTGTGTGTGTGTGTGTGTGTGTGTGTGTGTGTGTGTGTGTGTGTGTGTGTGTGTGAGATTTAGGAAAAGTCATAGTTTGCATGGGCTAGGAAGGTAGATTTAAGTGTGGTTAAATTAATGGCACTGTGGTGGCACAAAAATAAAATTTAATGTATTTTTATATATGTTTAGTGGATTAGGGGGAAAAATATGAAAAATAGTTTTCAGAGAAAATCCAAGAATTGTGACTGAAAAAGGAAGGTATCTGATGGTATAGTAAATCATGACTGAGATTCAAAGAATAGTTTTAACTTGGACAGATATGGAATGTAAATTGTGGGTCTGAGGAAGTCACTGTGTACATTATTGTTTCACTGGAAAAAGGGAATTTGGATAGTTTGGGTTCATGGAGGCCAGGGATTCCATCTCAGTGATTCTAAGTAAACTTCTTTGTAGGTTCTATTCAAAGGCTAAGGATATTGAACTGGAGCCCTTCAAATATATGAATTCCCCTTAATCTCAATACTATTTCTCTAGCTCGAAAGCCAGTTTTATTTTTTTTAAGAATCTAAGTGAATTACCTAACAAAAGTATAGATTGTGGCAAATTTGTTCTGCATTCTACTTTTGCTAGAGAAAATTGGTATTTTGAATTTAACAATAATTTGATTTTAATTCAAGAAATGTGATATAAAAAAGTACATTCACAGGTGGCATTTTAGAAAGATAAGCATGTGTATATTTTAAATTTGAGAAATTGATTACACATTTATACAGAATTATGTAGAATATAAGTGAAGCTTTTATTTTCTATGCCTCAAATAGACCTTTATCTTCTCATATAAATATATACTTATATTAAGTGCTATGTTTTATAACTCTTAGATCTTGATTTTATTATGCCACTTATTATAAATAAAAATAGTAATTGTGCTGAATCTAATGACTTAAATAGTGATAAATATTAAATAAGGAAAATGACGCATTTATAGCAATTAAGTCATTAAGTAAAAAAGCCAAAAATAACCAAATGCAAATTTTAGTATTTATTATTAAGTGTTTATGAAAGAAATTGTGTTTTATAATTCATATTATAATTATATTACACTTTGCATTTTATTTTCTATTTGCAATTCCTGATATTTATAAGAATTGAATACCATTATTTTTATTTTTCTCAAATTCCCTATTAATTTTATCTAGAGATATTTGCTTATAGTGTGACCACCAATGACACTTTCTAATGACAAAGAATGAATGAGAAGAGCAGTAAATTGAACATTGCTTTAAGATTATGTAAAGTCTGGTAGTTTCCTGGTATATAAAAGAACCCATAGTCATTTTTTTGTAAGACAGCCTTTTAAAAATCAAATAATTTTACTTAAGTGTAAAAACTCCTATAGGATTAAGAACTAATCTAGTTCCTTTGCATATAATTGTGTAATTACTGGTTGCTGTATCTTGGACTTTTATATCATTAAATTTAGGGCCAGAACTGATGGATTATATTAAGTGCTTTTCAGTTCTTAACGGACAGGTAGACATGCCCAAGATGGTACTTTATAAACTTATACCTCAGGATCTACATGTTTATTTCTGGAATGTCATTTAAAATTGTTTTTATTTTTTTAATCTTCACTTAGCAAACTTAAAAAATGTTTACCTGAAGGATATATCACAATATATAAAAGTAATAAAAGCCATATAATCTGGATGAAACTTTTAAATTTTTTAATTTTACTACTCTTAGTACTAAATATAAGATATAAAATGACTGTGCTTTAAATTTTTTTCACTCCTCTTTTTTTCCCTCTGGCTGGAAAATTTTATGCTTGTATTATGTAAGTCAGAGCATTGTCATAGGTATCAAAAATAATAATTTGTCTAAAAGTTTTTATAAATAATAATTATAGCATTTTGCCAAGTGAATATAGCTTCAGGAAAAATATTTTTTCAAATTACTGTATGACATGGCAAAATGGTAATTGGTGAAAAAGAGTATTTTAAAAATGGGGGCAGAATGGACTGGATGGAGCTATAGCACAGCTTATAGAGCATTTGTCTTGCATGCAAATGAGCCGGTTTTGATACCCGCATTCCATGTGGTCCATCAAGTCCGCTAGGAGTGATTTCTCAGTGCAGAGTCAGGAGTAACCCCTGAGTGCTACCAGGTGTGGCCCAGAAACAAAATAAATGGATGAGAGCAGAGCTAGAGATTCTGGATTGTTTATTCAATTACCATTTTAAAAGGTCCACTCAAAATATCCAAATGTATTTGTGTATGTTGAATCTAAAATATTTGAGACAACAGTGATTATAATTATAGAGCTTCAAACAGCAAATAAGATTATTCGTAAAAGTGGGTTGTGGTTGCACAGAGTATTGTTGACAAAACTTTTTGACTTTCAGAAGAGTTTTAGGATAAATCAGTGATTTCTAGTATGTGATCCACTGGTTTGGTCATTTTGTGTTTCTTTTTTTCTCATTCATGCCAAGGATAATCTTTCATTCTTAGATATTTTCTTTTTCTTATCTTTTTTATTATTTCCCATGTCCTCAACACTGGATCCTTAATGTAGGATTCTCACCATTCCTCAACACCCTTGAGCTCCCACTGTTCCCAAATTTTGAGCTCAGAATGTTGCCACATATATTAACTTTCCATAATACAAGGACATTTAAGTATTTGAACCCAATTGCTTTTAATATAGCTAGACGTGCAGTTCATCATGGATCTTTCTTCTATTTTATACTCTTACTTTTATGGTACAGAATTCTTAGAAAATATATTCAAATGTGAAAGTTCCATGGAGACCTATTTTTTTAAGAATTTGAATGTTTCTTAACAGTGGTTTAAGTGTCATTTTCTCTTCAACGACACATTTTTATATGTATGTCTAACTGATTTTTCTAAGGTACAGATAAAAAGGAATAAAAAGTATGCAACATACTTAATAGGATCTAAATTTCCCACTTGTGCATTTGAGCTGCTGATTTCACACAGTGTCCAACTGGTCAGTAAATGACTTTTCTTCTCTTAGAGCCAAGGAGTGAGAGGTGAAATGAGAAACTCCACAGGTTCTCCATAGATTTAATGAGGAAATCAATATGCCCTAATGGCTGCAGCAGTAGCTTCTGATATCATTCGATAACTACTGTGTATGCAGAGCTACCTGCAGCAACAACCTAACCACAGCCCCTCTGCCTCTAAATTCTGCCAAGTAACAGCACTGGGTCATGCACCTACGGATCTTAATTTTGACTTTGAAAACAGTTGGAAATAGCTGTTTTGGTTTATGAAAATAAGTAAAAAGACTTATTAGAGTAGCTATAAAAACCATTTACTGCTTTATGATGCATAGATTAATGGAAGCATTAAACATTCTAATAATAGATATGAACATTATTATAGATAAAAGGAATAAAATATTCTGTTTTATTAAACATTTTAAAGTCATGCATGCTTATTAAAAATAATAGGGAGCAAAAGTACACATTTATATTCCATTATGGACTACCTTTACATTCAAACTTTATTATGTTTCTGTTTAATTGCTATTGTACAGCTTCTCAAATTCTTGTGGAGAAATGTTTTCTCAAAACTTAAGTGAAAGTCTATATGAGGCTAATGTCTATTTAGTAGAAGTTTCTGGATTTTCCTAATAGATTAACTCATTATGTTAACATACTTATTTCACTAAATTGTTTCCTATAGCTGTATCTAAAACTTGAATGACAAAAATTGTATGCTCAAAGATAAATACATTTTTGATTTAGATTATTAGACTGAGTATACAGGAATGCAGCTCCTGAGAATCACTTTACTTAAATGTAGTTTCTTTAAAAGATAAGATGTGGTGAATTTTTGAAGCATCAAAATTAACTGTAGTGAAAAGTAACACAAAAAATGGATATAATTTGTATTAGACACTTATTTTATATTTTAATATCATCTTGACCCACATTTTATACAAGTAATGTGGTAATAATGTTACTTAGAATCCTAAACTTCCTTCAGGTGGGTGTAACATGATAGTTCATGCCCTGCACAATAGTTTATAGACTAACAGGCTGAAAGAAATATGAAAAATGCCTTTTCTTTTTATTCTTCAGATGAAAATATCTTAGATATATTTTTAAAGTCTTCAGATGGTTCCTAAGACAAATCATGATTAATCCTTTTAAGTTAATACCTCAATGATGTAGTCTGTATTTTGATATTAAAGTTTTTGTCAACTCTTTTTTAGGTTACATTAAAATATTTTAAGTTGATTAAATTCTTAATTTCCTAATAATATCTTTATTTAAGCACCATGGTTACAAATGTTAATTAAAACCTTTGTTTTATATTTTCCTTATGGTTGAACTCAAGCACATCTATTGCTCTTACTGTTGTCAGTGTTAATGATTGTAAACACTCTCATGCTTATATTTTCTTATCTTTTTTATCTTAATATTTAATATTGGGATAAGGCACGGCACACAAATATATTTTAAAATAAAGTTTTAGTAAACATGATGAATGGATTGGTGTTGGCATGCTTGATTAAATCAGTATCTATTCAGTGGTGGGACTGTTGCACGAACAATGGGGGTGTTCTTTATAAATGAAACCCAACTACAAATATGTTGGTAATCATGGTGCTTAAATAAAGATAATATTTAAAAATGTTCAGTGTCTAACTCTTTTCTAAACTTCATATTTTTAAAAAACTGATTAAAATGAGAAGAGCTCACATATGTTTGGCAGCATATATGCAAGTTTCCATTTGAATGACATACAATAAGCTTTGCCTTTCATTTTTGTGCCTCTGACATCTTCCATGTGGTTTGGATTCTATTATCACACCCCAAAATAAATAAAACCCAGTTATAAAGATAGTAAAAAATAAAATGCACTTATACTTAACCTTTAACCACTTTCTGTTAAATTTTATAAATGGTGATTAAATTTGAAATGGAAAGGGTGTTCTATATCTATGCAGTTGTTTTGTTCTTTTAAGTCATGTACTTGTATTCACCTACTACATGTAGGTGAATGTGTCAGGGTTAGATTTTTCAAATCAAAGCAGCATAGTGAATGTGTCTTGTTTGTTTTTTTCCGATCATAAAAGGTTAGCTTCAGTGTTGTCCATGCTCTGTTTACTCAGGAATTAAAAGGTTTATTTCTTAATTTTTTCATCATATTCAGAAATAATTTCTGACTTCTAATTGTTACTTCTCTTTACTGTGAATTTAAGCTACCTAATTGTTGTTTTGATTTGTATCTCCCTGATGATTATTGATGTGGAGCAATTTCTCATGTGCCTTTTGGTCATTGTATTTCTTCTTTGAGGAAGTGTCTGTTCATTTCTTCTCCACATTTTTGATGAAGTTAGATGATATTTTTTGTTAAATTCTGTTAGTACCTTGTATATTTTTAATATTAGCCACTTATCAGATGGATATTAGTTGAATAGTTTCTCCCATTCTAGGGGTGGTATTTTTTGTTTGTTTTTGGTCACAACCAGTGACACTCAGGGATTACTCCTGGCTATGTACTCAGAAATCGCTCCTGGCATGGAGGACCATATGGACATTGGGGAATCTAATAGCGGTCCATCCTAGGTTAGCACTTGCAAGACAAATGCCCTAACACTTAAACCATTGCTCTGGCCCCATGTGAGCTGCTTTACTATCCTAGGCAAATTTTCTTTGAGGTGCAGATATTTCTCAGCATAATATAGTCCAATCTGTTTATCTATGTTTTCACTTATTTGAAGAGTGCTGTTTTCCTCCTTGAAGATGCCTTTATTATCAAAATCATGGAATGTTTTACTTGCAAGTTGTTCTATATAACTTATGGTTTTAGCTCTGATATCAAAGAATTTGATATCAAAGTTTGGAAAAGTGACGCCTCCCATAGTCCTTTCCCTGAGGGTTTCTCTAGCTATTTGTGAGTGTTTATTGTTCCAAATTAATTTCAGGAGTGTATGATTCACTTCTTTGTAAAATGTCACGGGTATCTTTAGAAGAACTGCATTAAATTTGTTTAATGGTTTGGGAATTATTGACATTATAAAAATATTAATCCTACCAATCCATGAGCAGGATGTGTCTCCATTTCTTTGTGTCCTCTTTTATTTTTTGAAGCAGTGTTTTGTAGTTTCTTTGCGTAGGTCCTTAAACTCTTTAGTTAATTTGACTCCAAGGTATTTGAGTTTGTGCAACACTAATGTAAATGGGATTGATTTTTTTAATCTCTGTTTCTTCTCAATCATTATGTTTTACAAGAAGACCATTGATTTTTATGTGTTAACTTTGCAGCCTGACACTTTGCTATGTAAATCTACTATTTTTAAAGCTTTTTGGTAGAGCCTTTAGAGTTTTATAAATAAAAAATCATGTCATCTGCAAATAGTGAAAACTTGACTTCTTCCTTTTACATCTGGATGCCCTTGATATCTTTAAATTGCCTAATCGCTATGACAAGAAATGTCAGCACTCTGTTTAATAGGAGTGGTGAGAAAAGATAGCCTTGTCTTGTACCAGATTTTAGAGGAAAGACTTTCAATTTATCTCCATTGAGAGTAATATGTGCCATTGGCTTGTGGTAGTTGGACTTTTCTATAATGAGAAAAGTTCCTTCCATTCCCATCTTGATGAGACTTTTTATCAAAAACTGGTGTTGGAACTTATCGAATGCATTTTCTGCATCAGTTGATATGATCATATGGTTTTTATTTTTCTTTTTGTTGATATGGTATATTATGTTAGTTTGATTACATATGTTAAACCATCTTTGTATTTCTGAATTAAAATCTACTTGGTCATGGTGTATGACCTTCTTGATGAAACAGTGGATCCTATTTGATAGAATTTTTGTTGAAGATCTTTGAATTGTGTTTATCAGTAATGTTGTTCTGTAGTTTCTTTTTTAGCAGCACCTATGTGTGTTTTTGGTAATAAGGTGATGTTAGCTTCATAAAAACTTTTTGAGAGTGTGCCTGATTCTTTATTTTCATGAAAGAGCCTTAAAAGAATTGGTAATAGTTCCTCTTGAAAGGTTTGAAAAAATTCATTAGTGAATCCATTAGGTTCTGGGCATTTGCTTTTGGGAAGACTTTTGATGACCATTGTAATTTCCTCAGTAGTAGTAGATCTGTTTAGATATGCTAGATCATCCTGATTTAACCATGGAAGATTATAAGAGTCCAAGAATTTATCCATTTCTTCCAGTTTTTCATGTTTTGTGGCATAGAGTTTCTCAAATTAGTTTCTTTTTTTTTCTATTTTAAAAATTTAAAAATTTTTAAAAATTATGGAATGCTTCATCCTTGTGCAGGGGTGATGCTAATCTTTTCTGTATCATTTCAATTTTAGTGTATATTCTGCCAAAATGAGCACTCAAATTAGTTTCTGATTCCCTCTGAATATCTGCAATATCTGTAATGATCTCCCCCCTATTTATTTCTATTCTAGTTTACTCACTTTCTCTTTTCTTTGTGAGCTTGTTAGTGGTTTATCAATCTTGTTTATTTTTTTCAAAGAACCAACTTTTGCTTTTTTTGATCTTTTGGATTGTTTTATTGATATCCAGTTCATGAATTCTGCTCCAAGCTTTGTTATTTCTTTATACCTACCTATTTTTTGTTCTTTTTGTTTATTATTTTGTAATTTTATAAGCTGTGTCATTAAACTTTTTATATAGGCCCATTTTTTTTTCTTTTTAATATGTACTTGCAAAGCAATAAAGTTTTTTCTTAGTACTGCTTTTCTGTGTCCCACAAATTTTGGTCATTTTTGTCTTCATTGCATTTGTTTCCAGGAATGTTTTGAATTCCTCTTTAATTTCATCTTTGACCCACTGTTTGTTCAGTAGTGATCTGTTTAAGTTCCAGGTTTCAAAGTTTTTTTTATGTGTCCCTTTTTAGTTCACTTCTAATTTCAGTGCCTTGTGATCTGAGAAGGTATTCTGTACAATTTCTCTCCACTTGACTTTATGGAGATATGTTTTATGGGCCAGCAGGTGGTCTACCTTGGAAAATGACCCATGTGCATTGGAAAATAATGGGTATTCAGTTTTCTGAGGATTGAGTACCATATATATACTAGTCATCTTTCTTCCATTTCTCTTTCAGAGTTAGTATATTCTTGTTGGGTTTTACCCTTGTTGACCTATAAAGGGGTGACAGGACAGTGTTGATGTCTCCCACAATTATTGTGTTGCTATTGATATATTTTTTTCAGTTTTGTCAACAATTGTATGAAATATTTTGTTGGTTCTTCATTGGGTGCATATATATTTAGGGGTGTGATATCTTTCTGTTGTACATACACTTTAATTAGTACAGAATGTTCATCTTTGTCTCTTATAACTTTTTTGAGTCTAAATTTTGTGTTGTCTGATTTTAATATGGCCATTGCAGCTTTTTTAAGGGAGCTGTTTACTTGGATGATTTTCCTCCAGCCTTTAATTTTGAGTCTCTGTTTGTTATGACTATTCAAATGTGTTTCTTGTAGACAGAAAAATGTTGTATTTAACTTTTTTAAAATCTATTTTCCACTCTATTTTTCTTAATAGGAGTATTTAGTCCAATAACAATTAGAGAGATAATTGTTACGGGACTTAATGTCATCTTGGTATAGAAGATTGGTGTGTCTGTTTGTCTTTCTTTTCTTAAACTAGACCTTTCATTTTGATTTTAAGCTGATTTTTAGTGTATAAAGTTTCTGAGTTGTTGTTTATCTGTGAAACTATGTATTATTCCTTCAAACCTGAAAGTGTGTCTAGCTATGTGCAGTATTCTAGGCAAAGCATTCATTTTGTTGAGTTTTGTCACTATATCTCAACACTGCATTTCATCTTGAGAGTTTCTTGTGACAGGTCTGCTGTAAATCTTAAGAATGCTCCATTGAATGTAATTTTCCTTTTTGATTTGCTGCTTTCAGTATTCTAATCCTATCTGAGGGATTCGTCATTGTGCTTTACTTTTGGTCTCTTTTAGCTGGTACTCTTTGTACATGCAGGATTTGGTTGCATGCAGTATTTAACTCTGGGAGTTTCTCTGTAATGATGTCCTTGACTGTTTATTCTTCTTGGGGATTATCTTCCTGGGTCTCTGGGACTCCTATGATTCTTATGTTTTTTCTGTTGAGAGTATCAGTCTTCTATTTTCATTTGTTCACATTCTTTGAGTCATTTTTTTTTATTGTCTGCTCATTTGCTTTAAGGTTCTTTTCCAATCTCTTCTGCTGTATGCAGTTTTTTGCATCTCATCTTCTAGCCCACTGATTCTGTCCTCAGCCTCTGTAAATCTGTTGGAGAGGCTTTCTTTTGAGTTTTTCATTTCATCTACCAAGTTTTTCAGTCCTGTTGTTTCAGTTTGGATTTTTTTATTTCTATTTTTGTGGTCTGTTCAGCTAGATCTATGCTTTCTTTGAGTTCTATGAATTATCCTTCGTATTTATATGCTAAACTCCTTATCTGAGAGGATAACTAGGTGTTTGGTACTTTCTGGGTCATCAAAGCTTCCATCATCAATCTCTATACATGATATTGTCCTGCGTTGTTTCACCATTGACCCACTTGTAGTGTTGATTTTACTATGTGCTGTGGTGTGGTTCATGTGCTTGAGGATGCATGTGGTGAAGCAGAGCTAACTTGCTTTACTGGCTCCACCCTTCATGGGTGGAGTCAGCCTACCTTATGCAGAGTCCTGAAGAGAATATGTTTGCTGGGGTCTCTCTCGGCTTGCGTTGAGCCCTGAAGAGATTATGTCTGCTGATGACTATCTTGGATGCTTCATGCAGAAAAGTAGGTAACCAGGCATAAACAAAGCAGAAAACTAAGCAAAAAGCAAAGAAAAAGCCTTTTATGTCTTTTTTTGTGCCCAAATATGTGGCAGGAATCAGGCACCACCCTTTGTGGGTGGAGTCAGCCTACCCTGTGCAGAGCCCTGAAGAAATTTTGTCCACTGGGGCCTGTCATTACCTGTGCTTTGTCTTGAAGAGATTATGTCCACTGGGGCCTTTTGGCTGCCTCACAAAGAAAAGCAGGAAACCAAGTAGGGAGCATAGCAGGGAATCAGGCAGGGAGCAAAACAGGAAAACACCTGAATTGATATTAAACTGCAAATTTATTTTGGATTTCTTGAATATTCATGACTCATGTTGATACCTAGCACTCCATATGACTCCTAGAGAAATACCAGGACTGACCCCTGAGTAGAACCTCAAGTAAGTCCCAAGGATGGCTAAGTAGAATACTTAGCACAAGGCCCCTATTTTCTATGTTTCTGACTTTATCACAAAATATTGCTTATCTGGTTGTTGATGTTTTGATTTCGGGCTTATTCAGAGTTACTACTGTCTCTGCACTTGGAGATTGCTCTTGGTAAGGCTCAAAGGACCATATGGGTTCACAGCTCAAAGCTGGGTCAACCAAGTGCCAAGGAAGAACCTTTAAAAACTACTTTAAAATATTTAACTTTCTTTTATGACATCTACATTCTCTTCAGGGAAAAAAATGAAGCATTGCATTCACTGAAAATGTAAACTAGCACCTGTTAGCAAGCATATTGAGATAAAAGAAAATGGAAGGTTTGTTGAAAATGTTTTAATTATTTTATAGATAATGTATAGTCAAATTCTGATGACTTTTTTTTTTTTAACCAGGGTCTTGTCTATGGAGATCTTTTATAGGCCCGCTGAGGAAGGATTTAATTCATGTTGTGAAAAAAAATAGTACCTTTTGTGAGTAGAGAAGTTAAAGATTAAGGAACTTAAATTTAGCAGAGGTCAGTTTCCAGGCTATAGGTTATCAGGTTTGTTTTGGAGGAGGAGACAAATCTCAGTTATTGAGAGTAAGTAGAAGATCAAATATTAAATTCATTAAGTTGAGAATAACAGGATATGACTGCAGGAAATTTAATCCTTAAAGGAGGCTATTGGAGGTCATTGAATCTCAGGGATTCTGGGAAAAGTTGATAAGGATGTGGAGTATGGTGTTTTGAAAAAAATACTTTCAGGCAGATTAAAGGAAGATAGAAGATTTCTGGCCTTATTCTATAGTGGGCACTGTATTTCTCACATAGATGCTGCAACCAAGGATTTGAAGGAAAATCTTTAGGCTTTTAGATATTTTAAAGACAAAAGTATTCAAGCTCAAAATATAGCTCATTTTTTTGAAATGACAGAAAGTAACATTGGTTTAAGCAAAAAATAACGTATTTACTTGTGAAATTGAAGAATTTATAATATCTATATTAAAGACTTAAGTAATACCTTAGAAATATGACTTCTGTCCTTCCTGTCAAACATTCTGTTTGGTTTTTATAATAAAGATGATTTGCTTTTTGGTGTTCCTGAGTACAATGTTTATATACTACTACTTATTACTAATTTCAATACAACAAAAGACGTGGTCACTCTCTCAGTAGTTTAGTAGTGATATCCAAAATATACTAATCAAGCCAGGTTATCTTAAATAGAGTTACATGCCTGCCCTTTTACAATCAGATGCAATGTCTTAGTGGATAATTTCTAAATTGCATGTCATCCCTGGAGCTGCAGAAAGGATAAACTTCTCGAGCTGTGATAGCATGTTTGCCTTGCACTCAGCTGACCAAGGATCAACCCGGGTTCTATCTTGGCATCCCATATGGTTTCCTGAGCCAGGAGTGATTTCTGAGTGCATAGTCAGGAGTAACCCCTGAGTGCTGCTGAGTGTAGCCCAAAAACAAAACAAAACAAAACAAAAACAAAAAAAAAGAGAAAGGTTAAACTTCTTTATTTCAACAACTTCAGTTGAGAATTGCAGGTGGATTTTTGTTTTAGTTTCAAATCATTTCTTAAATGATTTAAATAAAACTTTTATTGCAATACACATAGTATAATGCATAGTCATTTTTAACCAAAGGATAATTTTTAAGTGATTTACAAATATAGTTCATGATTTTGATTTATTAGAGTATCAAGAAATTGTGATATTTCCCCTTCTGCTCCCATAAATCATGAGTTTATATGTCTTCATTGGAATATACAATGTAAGTATCTCCTTTAAAACTCCTTTCTTTATATAGACTGTAAGGTGAAAATAATTTTTTTCAGGTGAACATTTTTTGTTTTGTTTTCTGAGCCACACCAGGTGATGCACAGTGGTTACTCCTGGCTATGAACTTAGAAATTACACCTGGATTGGGGATCATATGGGACTCTAGTGGATGGAACCACAGTCCTGCCTAGGTTAATGCATGCAAGGCAAATACCCTATTGGTTGTGCCACTGCTCTGGCCCTTGCAGATGGATCTTTAACAGATGGAAATGGGTGGTCATGAATGCTCAACAAACCGGAACAACTGCTCAATCTATGCTGGACTCTTTACTATACTTTACTTTGCTAGAAATTTAGATAGTGAGATTTTTATTTTACTCTCTCCTAGATCTTTGTAGCAAAACTACCTGCAGAGCCCTCCACATTCACCTAACAGTTATTTACCTATTTTGAGGAAATACATCTTTATTTATATATCTGTTTAGTTCTGTTTTTCACAGCTGTCTAGACATTTCCATGGTTTCTCATGCCCCTGAGGGCTTTCTATATCTTTTACCATTTTTGTTTAAGATCTTCATTTTTGACTGCATTAATATTTGCTTGTATATATATATATATATATATATATATATATATATATATATTTGTGTGTATGTGTATGTATGATTTTCTTTGGAAGGCACCTGGTGCTGGCATGACAGTACTGCAAATAGGGTGATTGCCTTGCATGTGGCAAACATGGGTTTGATCTCAGGCATATGGTATGGCTCCTTGAGCCCAGGAGAAGTGATTCCTGAGGACAAAGTCAGGAGTAAGCCCTAAGCACCTCTAGATATGGCCCCCAAACCAAACAAATTTCTATGAGGATGACCAAGGCATCAGAATCTTACTTGTGTTGTGTAAAGAACTCAAGGGAGTTTTCAGTAAGCACAGTAAAGTAGGAACATTATAGTTTAGTCCTTTATCTTGGAGTTAAGAGGGAATAAGTGAAGACAAGATAAAAGAAAATTGAAGATTTGTTGAAAATGTCTTAATATTTTGGTGCCATTGTGTCTTGAACGCTTACCTACTCTGAAAAAAAATCTTGTCATCCTGCTAGGCTAGATCTCAGAAAAAGAGAACCCTTAATATCCGCCCTGCAACTCACGACATTTATGACATGTACAGCACTTTGCTTATAACTCTTGACAAAGAAATTTCATACACAATTCTATCTTAAAAGGCCATTAAAGGTGATTCAGTTCTAAGTCTGGATCGAGAAGTCAATTTCTCTGTAGTCATTTATGTAAACTTTACACATTATTCTCTTACTTAGAGTCAATTTGACAGTGCTTTAAATTATGTGACTTTTGGGTCTGAGAGATAGCACAGTGGTAGGCATTCTCCTTGCACAAAGCTGACTCAGGAAGGATGGCATCAATCTCTAACATCCCATATGTTTCCCTGTTCCTGCCAGCAGTGATTTCTGAATGCAGAGCCAGGAGAAACACATGAGCACCACCAGGTGTGGCCCCAAAATAAAATATATATATATATAAATGTGACTTAAAATTTTTACTTTTTTGGCTCATTTAATATTACGTATAATATTACATAATTTCAATTATTTGCTTTACAACTATATCGAGTGCTATTGTCACAAATCTTAACACCAAAGTGACAGTTGATCACTAAAAATATTCCTTCCATCAAGATCTTCCTTTTCTCTGATAACCACAATAGTTATCACTGAGTGGAGGAATAAATCATGGTGATTAGGGTTTCCTTCAGTTAGTTTTATTTCACATTTATTAAAATCATCCAAAAAATCATTTCAAGTAAGGAAGAGAAATTACTAAGGAAATGCAAGTTTACTTAAAATTTTACTTCCAAAAATAATTCACTTCTTTACTTATCTACTTGGCAAAATCCCTTCAAGTTTCATTCATTTTGTCCAGATTTTCATGATTCTATATTTTAATGGAAAAACAGTTTCTATTGAATGCCATCATAATCAGTGTTATTTTTTCAGTGTGTTTTTTCTATCATAAGTAATGCTTTTATGAACACAGGGGTAAATATCTTTTAAATTAGTATGCTTGGTGCAAGAGAAATAGTACAGAGGATAGGGGATAGGGTATGTACATACCATGTGACTGACAAAGGTTTGATCTCTGGCATCCTATATAGTACCCTGAGTATCACCAGGTGTAAATCCTGAGGGCAGAACCAGGATAAATATCTTAGCACTATTTGTTGTGATCCAAAACCAAACATGAACAAATGACTAAGTAGAATTACAGTTTTTTTTTAATAATCTTTTGATAAATACCCAGTAGTACTATTGCTGGACAATATGCAGGCCACTATAGGAATCAGTACAGTGGTTGTTTAAACAATAAAATAAAACAAAACACTAGTAATATTTAAAAAGGGAGTTGTGCCACAGACGAATAGAAGAGAGATATTTGTTGAGATTTGTACAGAGGACAGAAACTTACTGCATTTTTGAAGATACAGTTCAAAGCACTAGTTGAAAATTAGAGTCCTTAATGTTAATCCAGACTCCTCACTTTGTCATGTATTTGGAAAAACTGACAACTTTATGTCAGACATGAAATATTACCATTCTTATTCATTTCTCTCAGAATTTTATGCAGCTGAATTTTTTTAGTGACAAGTTTTAGTGGCTTTTTGAGCATTTCATTCAGTCTTCATAATTTCTCAGCCTTACAGTCTTTGTGATATTTGTATTACCTAAAAAGAAAACTCCTGATTCTGTCTCTTATAAATAGTGCTGCTATGGACATAGGAGTGGAGCGGGCATTATTGTATTGTGTTTTTGTGTTCTTAGGTTATATCCTTAGGAGTGGTATAGCTGGATCATAGGGAGCTCAATTTCAGTTTTTTTTTTTTTGAGGAATCTCCATATAAAGGCTTGACTGGACGGTATGCCCACCAGCAGTGAAAGTTCCTTTCTTGCCATAGCCGTGCCAACACTGGTTGTTCTTGTTCTTTGTGTTGTGTGCCAGCCTCTATGTTCTGAGATGGGACCTCATTGTTGTTTTAATTTGCATCTCCCTAATGATTAGTGATGTGGAGCACTTTATCATGTGCCTTTTGACCATTTGTATTTCTTCTTTGATGAAATGTCATTGAGTTTCTATATAACCCAGGATTGCCACTCTTAGGAATATGCCCAAGGTTCACAAAAACACAATGCAATAATTCATAGATGTGCTATTTACAATAGCCAAAATGTGTAAATAACCCAGATGCCTGACATCAGATGAGTGACTAAAAAACAATGGCATATCTACACAATGGAATCTATGCAGCTGTTAAAAACAAAGTCACAAAATTTGCCTATATATGGGTGGATATGAAGACTCTTATGCTGAGTGAAATAAGTCAGAGGGAGAGAGATAAACTCAGAAGAGTCTTACTCATCTCTTAAATTTAAGAAAAATCAAATACAGTTTAATAATAATAATAATAATAATACCCAAATACAGTAAAGATGAGGGCCAGAAGGATCAGCACATGATAAGTGCAGTTGTAAATGCAGTTAGAGAAATAACTACACTAACAACTACCATGAATAGAATAGAGAAATAAATATAATGCCTGTCTCAAAGACAGAAAGGGGGAGGGAGAAGGAAGAAAATGGGGAACACTGGTGGTGAGAAAGTTGCATTGATGAAGGGGGTGTGCATTTTAGGTCTGGAAACCAATTACAAGCATGTTGGTAAACATTGGCTTAAATAAATAAATAATTTTAAAAAACATTCCTCATGAGAAGCCTCACTGTGGGTATGATGGTTCAATATTTACTGAGAGGCTTATCCTGTATACTATGATCAGCTAATGCAGGGGTGGTGAACATACGGCTCTGGAGTCGCATGCAGCTCCTGGCCAAAATGAATGCGGCTCTTTGCCTTTTATCTTTATTTTGTATACTGTGACTCCTTGCTAAGTTTGGATTTTGTTCTGCTGCTTCTGAGGAGAGGGACCTCTGAGAAGAGATCTCCGAGTGCGTGGTCCCGCCCCCAGGCTGCGTCATCCGGCTCCCATCCCTCGGAAACAACTGCAGGGGCCAGCTAGCGGGGGACCCGTGTGGCACATGTTGGGTCACATCTTGCCGTTAGTTCTTCCTGTGAAGGACGCAGCACACCCTCACCATCACTGCAGGATTTCTACCTTCACTCAAAATGGCAAAATGCAATATGTGTTTAATTTATTATTGTTAAAATTATATGCTTTTGTGTGAGTGTTTGTTTTGGCAGGTCACTGAGTGGTGTGGCTCTCTAACTCTCACAGTTTAAAATTTTGGCTCTTTGTGTCTAATTTGTTCGCCACCCCTGAGCTAATGCTTTACTTGTGTATATTATGTGAGTAACTCCTTACTCTCTTTTCATTTTCCTATACTTTTATTTATGCTAAGACAGAAACATAATACACAATTTTACAACAATGTGTTTCCCTCTTTTCTTTTGACATTGGGTTATATATTTTGAAATAAAACTATAGCTGTCATTTACATAAAACTTTTTTAGTTCTAAAAGAATATACTTAAATCGGTGGTCATTTTTTAACCAAGCATGTAACCACTAAAATAACAAAAGAGAAAAATGAAAATGTCATATTCACCTATTCAGTTAAATACTTTATAACTATTCTTGTAAAGTTATAAATATATAATTATCTATCTTTAAAATCATATATAAATTCTAAATAAATTTTCATAGACACTCTCTTAATTATTTCTCTAAATAAAGAAATGTGACAAAAAGTCTATAATTCTTATATCTTTAAATATTTATTTACTTGAAACAGTGTAATCTCCAAGAGTGAGGATTGAACCAATGAATGCATTAAGTCTCCTGAGAAACAAAGAAAGACATAACATTTCAGTAATATAAAACAATATGCTATTAAATGCAAAGTTAACTTTGAGCAAAACAAAATTTTCTGTGAGTTTATGTAGAAGCAGATACCCATTAGAGGATGTCTTCTACAGAAGTTGGCTGAAAAAATAAGCAGGTGCTACAGGTACATTAGGTAGAGCAAACTGCTGACCAGAGTTTGATCCCTGGCATCCTGTATGGTCCCCTGACCATGCAAAGATCTAGGAATAACCTCTCTTAGGTGCTGCTGAAGGTGGCACAAAAAAAAAAAAAAAGAAAAGAAGATGGAGGAGGAGGAGGAGGAGGAGAAGAAGAAGAAGAAGAACCATGTGATGACCTTTTAATAAAGTCTTAAAATATATATTAATGTTATGAGATTATGTTATTGTGAGAGAAATGCACAATAAGTTAGTTGTTGTTGGAGAAACACAAAGTCATTTTCACAGGTAAAAATAAAATTCTCCTATGTGGAATCAGACAATTTAAAGATCTCTCTTATCTGAGTTAGCTAGGTTGCCCCAGTGAGCTAGGAGTCATAATTAAGCTGAACACCTAAGATGACTTTGAATAGTTATTTCCAGAGATATCTAGATTTTCCTTTGGACAGTTTGACACAGTCTGATTCATATTTTATTTTATCCTTGGTGACAAAAGTAAAAATAACTAAAATAGCTCAGAGGAATAGAACAAGATATGATTAAAGAACACTTTAGCCAAGTGTCTGTTGAAAAGGAAATCCCTTGAAAAGACGGTTGCCTATTTTTTTCTATGTCTTAGTGAAGAATTCATTTAATTACCCACTCATAAGTTATTTTGATTTATTCTCATGAATGAGACTTTTCAAAAGTCTAGCCTAACTAAATACATTTGTTATTACTAAGGATATGTGAGGCAAGGCTAATGTTTATATTTAGCATCTAAGATCACTATTGTCTATATTTTATTGGAAAATGCTAGCACGTTAGTTCTTAGAAGATATTCACTTCACATTAATGTAGCCAAGTATGTTATTTAACTTTAACTGGATGCAATATGATTTATTTTGTTAGTAATTTTACAAGTGACAGGTTTCAGAATAGATACTAGCTCACTTGTGTAAATTTCCTCATTTTTATTTATTTATAAATCATTAAATTTTTATTTTCCACTTCTCTCTATATTTTCTGTCTTTGATTATATATATGGAAGAGAGGAGAGATAGAATATAAATTGGGTAAATAGCTTACAAATGGTTTTCTTAAAATATGATATTTATACTGTTTCTACTGAATGACATATTTTCATCACATACATCCAGTAAAAGCAAACTATACTTCTTCCTTCCTTCCTTCCTTTCTTTCTTTCTTTCTTTCTTTCTTTCTTCTTTCTTTCTTTCTTTCTTTCTTTCTTTCTTTCTTTCTTTCTTTCTTTCTTTCTTTCTTTCTTTCTTTCTTTCTTTCTTTCTTTCTTTCTTTCTTTCTTTCTTTCTTTCTTTCTTTCTTTCTTTCTTTCTTTCTTTCTTTCTTTCTTTCCTTCTTTCCTTCCTTCTTTCCTTCTTCTTTCTTTCTTTTCTTTCTTTCTTTTCTTTCTTTCTTTCTTTCTTTCTTTCTTTCTTTCTTTCTTTCTTTCTTTCTTTCTTTCTTTTCTTTCTTTCTTTCTTTCTTCTCTTTCTTTCTTTCTTTCTTTCTTTCTTCTTCCTTCCTTCCTTCCTTCCTTCTTCCTTCCTTCCTTCTTCCTTCCTTCCTTCTTTCCTTCCCTTCCTTCCTTCTTCCTTCCTTCCTTCCTTCTTCCTTTCTTCCTTCCTTCCTTCTTCCTTCCTTCCTTCCTTCCTTCCTTCCTTCCTTCCTTCTTCTTCTCTTCCTTCTTCTTTCTTCTTCTTTTTTCTTTCTTTCTTTCTTTCTTTCTTTCTTTCTTTCTTTCTTTCTTTCTTTCTTTCTTTCTTTCTCTTTCTTTCTTTCTTTCTTTCTTTCTTTCTTTCTTTCTTTCTTTCTTTTTCTTTCTTTCTTTCTTTCTTTCTTTCTTTCTTTCTTTCTTTTCTTCTTCTTTTCTTTCTTTTTCTTCTTTCTTCTTTCTTTCTTTCTTTCTTTCTTTCTTCTCTTTCTTTCTTTTCTTTCTTTCTTCTTTCTTTCTTTTCTTTCTTTCTTTCTCTTTCTTTCTTTCGGCCACAACCTGTGCTACTCAGATGTTACTCCTGGCTATGTGCTCAGGGGGGGATGGAAACCCAGATTTGTCCTGAGTCAGCCACATTCAAGGCAAACATCCCACCGCTGTGCTATCACTCTGCCCCTCAAACAATGATTTTCTTAATATCATGATGTAAAGAATAGTAAACTTCACCAATAAGCTCCAATTTCTCTTTTTTTAATTTGGCATTTTATTTTTTTATTTTATTTTATTTAAACAACTTTATTACATACGTGATTGTGTTTGGGTTTCAGTCATGTAAAGAACACCGCCCATCACCAATGCAACATTCTCATCACCAATGTCCCAAATCTCCCTCCTCCCCACCCAACCCCCGCCTGTACTCTAGACAGGCTTTTTATTTCCCTCGTACATTCTCATTATTAGGATAGTTCAAAACGTAGTTATTTCTCTAAATAAACTCATTCCTGTTTGTGGTGAGCTTCATGAGGTGAGCTGTAACTTCCAGCTCTTTTCTCTTTTGTGTCTGAAAGTTATTATTGCAAGAATGTCTTTTATTTTTCTTAAAACTCATAGATCAGTGAGACCATTCTGCATCTTTCTCTCTCTCTCTCTGACTTATTTCACTCAGCATAATAGATTCCATGTACATCCATGTATAGGAAAATTTCATGACTTCATCTCTCCTGACAGCTGCATAATAATCCATTGTGTATATGTACCGCAGTTTAGCCATTCGTCTGTTCAAGGGCATCTTGGTTGTTTCCAGAGTCTTGCTATGGTAAATAGTGCTGCAATGAATATAGGTGTAAGAAAGGCATTTTTGTATTGTATTTTTATGTTACTAGGGTATATTTCTAGGAGTGGTATCGCTGGGTCATATGGGAGCTCGATTTCCAGATCTTGGAGGAATCTCCATATAGCTTTTCATAAAGGTTGAAATAGATGGCATTCCCACCAGCAGTGGAAAAGAGTTCCTTTCTCAGCACATCCCAGCCAACACTGCTTGTTCTCATTATTTCTGATGTGTGCCAATCTCTGGGGTATGAAATGACACCTCACAGTTGTTTTGATTTGCATCTCCCAGATAATTAGTGATGTGGAGCATTTTTTTCATGTGTCTTTTGGCCATTTGTATTTCTTCTTTTTCAAAGTGTCTGTCCATTTCTTCTCCCCATTTTTTGATGGCATTAGATATTTTTTCTTGTAAATTTCTGTCAGTGCCTTGTATATTTTGGAGATTAGCCCCTTATCTGATGGGTATTGGGTGAATAGTTTCTCCCACTCAGTGGGGGGCTCTTGTATCCTGGGTGCTTCTTCTTTTGATGTGCAGAAGTTTCTCAGTTTAATATATTCCCATCTGTTAATCTCTGCTTTCACTTGTTTGGAGAGTTCAGTTTCTTCCTTGAAGATGCCTTTAGTTTCAATGTCCGGGAGTATTTTACCTATGTATTGTCCTATATATCTTATGGTTTCGGGTCTGATATCGAGGTCTTTCATCCATTTGGATTTAACCTTAGTACATGATGTTAGTTGGGGGTCTAAGTTTATTTTTTTTGCAAGTGGCTTGCCAGTCTCACCAACACCACTTGTTGAAGAGGCTTTCTTTGCTCCATTTAGGATTTCTTACTCCTTTATCAAAACTTGGGTGATTGTATGTCTGGGGAACATTCTCTGAGTATTCAAGCCTATTCCACTGATCTGAAGGCCTGTCCTTATTACAATACCATGCTGTTTTGATAACTATTGCTTTGTAGTACAGTTTAAAGTTGGGGAAAGGAATTCCTCCCATATTCTTTTTCCCAATGATTGCTTTAGCTATTCTAGGGTTTTTATTGTTCCAAATGAATTTCAAAAGTGCCTGATTCACTTCTTTGAAGAATGTCATGGGTATCTTTAGAGGGATTGCATTAAATCTGTACAATGCTTTGGGGAGTATTGCCATTTTAATGATGTTAATCCTGCCAATCCAAGAGCAGGGTATGTGCTTCCATTTCCACGTGTCCTCTCTTATTTCTTAGAGCAGAGTTTTATGGTTTTCATTGTATAGGTCCTTCACATTTTTAGTCAAGTTGATTCCAAAATATTTGAGTTTGTGTGTCACAATTGTGAATTGGGTTGTTTCCTTAATGTCCATTTCTTCCTATTACTATTGGTGTATAGAAAGGCCATTGATTTTTGTATGTTAATTTCGTAGCCTGCCGCCTTGCTATATGAGTCTATTGTTTCTAGAAGCTTTTTTGCAGAGACATTAGGATTTTCTAAGTAGAGTATCATGTCATCTGCAAACAGCAAGAGCTTGACTTCTTCCTATCCTATCTGTATTCCCTTGATATCTTTTTCTTGCCTAATCACTATAGCAAGTACTTCCAGTGCTATGTTGAATAGAGTGGTGAGAGATTCTGTCTTGTGCCAGAGTTTAGAGGAAAGGCTTTCAGTTTCTCTCAATTGAGGACAATATTTGTCACTGGCTTTTGGTAGATGGCTTTATATATATTGAGAAAGGTTCCTTCTATTCCCATCTTGCTGAGAGTTTTGATCAAGAATGGGTGTTGGGAACTTATCAAATGCTTTCTCTATGTCTATTGATATGATCATGTGATTTCTATTTTTCTTATTGTTGACTTTGTGCATTATATTGATAGATTTAGGGTGTTAAACCAGCCTTGCATTCCTGGGATGAAACCTATTTGATCATAGTGAATGATCATCTTAATGAGACATTGAATCAAATTTGCCAGGATTTTGTTGAGGATCTTTGCATCTGTATTCATCAGCAATATTGGGTCTGTAATTTTCTTTTTCGTAGCATCTCTGTCTGATTTAGGTATCAAGGTGATGTTGGCTTCATAAAAGCTATTTGGTAGTTTTCCTGTTTTTTTGATTTTATGAACGAGTCTTGCCAGGATTGGTAGAAGTTCCTCTTGAAAGGTTTGAAAGAATTCATTAGTAAATGCATCTGGGCCTGGACTTTTGTTTTTGGGCAGACATTGATTTACTGTCTTAATTACCTCAATAGTGATGGGTGTTTTTATATATGGTACAACCTCTTCATTCAACTGTGGAAGATTATAAGAGTCCAAAAATTTATCCATTTCTTCCAGATTTTCATTTTTAGTGGCATAGAGTTTCTCAAAGTAGTTTCTGATTACCCATTGAATCTCTGCCATATCAGTAGTGATCTCTCCTTTTTTATTCCTAATATGAGTTATCAAGTTTCTCTCTCTATTTTTATTAGTTTTGCCAGTGGTCTTAATTAATATTGTTTATTTTTTCAAAGAACCAACTTCTGCTTTCGTTGATCTTTTGGATTGTTTTTCGGGTTTCCACTTCATTGTTTTATGCTCTCAGCTTTGTTATTTCCTTCTGCCTCCCTATTTTTGGGTCCTTTTGTTGAACACTTTCTAATTCTATGAGCTGCGCCATTAAGCTATTCAGTTATGCCCCTTCTTTCCTGATGTGTGCTTGCTAAGCTATACATTTTTCTCTCAGGACCGCTTTTGCTGTGTCCATAGGTTCTGATAGTTTTTTCTCTATTGTCATTTGTTTTCAGGAAGGTTTTGATTTTCTTTTTGATTTCATCTCGGACCCACTGGTTATTCAGTATTAGGCTGTTTAACTTCCAGGCATTAAAATATTTCTTCTGTGTCCCATTGTAGTTCACATATAATTTTAGGGCCTTGTGGTCAGCGAAAATAGCCAGCAAATCTTCTATCCTCTTGATATTATGGAGGTATGTTTTATGTGCTAGCATGTAATCTATTCTGGAGAATGTCCCATGTACATTAGGAAAAAAATGTGTATCCAGGCTTCTAGGGGTGGAATGTCCTGTATAAATCTACTAGGTCTCTTTCTTCCATTTCTCTTTTCAGGTCTATTCATGGTGATACTTCTTGTTGGTTTCAGTCTGGTTTGACCTGTCAAGTGTTGACAATGCTGTGTTGAGGTCTCCCAC
The DNA here is from genome assembly GCF_024139225.1 of Suncus etruscus. NCBI lineage: Eukaryota > Metazoa > Chordata > Mammalia > Eulipotyphla > Soricidae > Suncus > Suncus etruscus. The sequence goes on along the minus strand of NC_064864.1, from coordinate 52,745,237 downwards.
AATTATTGTGTTGTTATTGATATTATTTTTCAGATTTGTCAACAATTTTATTAAATATTTTCTGGCCCCTCTTTCGGTGCATAATGTTTAGGAGAGTGATTTCTTCCTGCTGTACATATCCATTGATTAGATAAAAAATGTCCCATCTTTGTCCTTTATAACTTTTCTGAGTATACAATTTGTATCATCTGATATTAGTATGGCCACTCCAGCTTTTATACCAGTGTTGTTTCCTTGGATGATTTTCCTCCAGCTTTTTACTTTGATGATACAATTTGTATCATCTGATATTAGTATGCCACTCCAGCTTTTATACCAGTTGTTGTTTGCTTGGATGATTTTCCTCCAGCTTTTACTTTGAGTTTATGTGCAACCTTGGTGGGGGGGGACCCCTGGCCCGCGGGGGTGTGGGAATGAGGTCGCTAGTAATATTGTGGGTTTACTAGAGCAGGTCCGATCTGTGAAGAAAACTTAAGAATTAGTAGAGAAAGAACCTCAAGACAACGCATGCTGTTCAAAAGGGGGTTATGGCCTGGGGAGATCAGCTTTTAAAGGCAAAATACGTCAGAGGGTGCTACAGGTTTCCACCAATTACAACTGCAAGCACTCATTAGCATAAGCTGGGGGGCAGGTAATAGGGAGGGGTAAAAAGGTAGACCTGAGCACATGTTATTAACTGAAAGCACAAGATCCAAACAGGGGTCTTATAAATTTTACTCAGCAAGCATAAATAAAACATCAGCTGTGGACAAATTAATCTTTGCTAACACATAAGGCAAGTTGCTCTATAATTTTCTTTCTGGCTGGATGTATTGGGCTGCTTTGAATGTACTTTAGTAATTTGTCTATTTCCTTTGTCCTCAGGGCATGGGTGCCTCGGTCACGTGGGTAACAAGGTCAGGGATTTCTGAGGCACCTTTTTCTAGGTTCCATCAGTTCGGCTCCCCACATCTATGTTTGTTCTGACTATCCAGGTGTGTTTCTTGTAGTCAGCAGAAGGTTGGGTTGAGTTTTTTGATCCATTTAGCCACTCTGTGTCCCTTAACTGGTGCATAGTCCATTGATATTGAGAGAAAGAATTGTCCTGGGAGTTACTACTGCCATTTTTATAAACGAAGTTTGGTGTGTCTTTTTGGTCAGGCTTGTCTTAAAGTAGGCCATTCAGTTTTTCTTTTGAGAATGGTTTTTGGGTCCGTAAAGTTTCTGAGCTGTTGTTTGTCTGTGAAACCATGTATTGGTTCCTTCAAACCTGAATTGTTAGTTTTGCTGGGTGCAGTAATTCTAGGCGAAGCATTTATTTCATTGAGTTTTGTCACTATGTCCCACCACTGCCTTCTGGCCTTGAGTGTCTCTGGTGACAGGTCCGCAGTAAATTTCAAGGATAATCCCTTTAATGTAATTTCTCTTTTCGATCTTGCTGCTTTCAGAATTCTGTCTATCTGTGGGGATTTGTCATTGTGACTAGGATGTGTCTTGGATGTTTTTCTGGGGTCCTCTTTTATTTGTCACTCTTTGGCATGCAGAATTTGATCACATGTATTATTTAGCTCTGGTAGTTTCTCTTTAATGATGTTCTTGACCATTGATTCTTCCTGGAGATTTTCTTCCTGGTCTCTGGGACTTCAATGATTCCTTAAGTTGTTTCTGTTGACTTATCATAGACTTATGATTTCATCTGTTTCCCATTTTTGAGTAATTTTTTCATTGTTTGATCATTTGCTTTTAGGCTTTTTTCCAATTTCTTCTGCTGTACGGAATTGTTATTCATCTCATCTTCCAGTGTACTAATTCTATCCTCAGCTGCTGTTAATCTGTGGGAAAGCTCAACCATGTTTTTCTTTAATTCATCTACTGAGTTTTTCAGACCTGATATTTGACCTGAAACTTCAGTTTTTGAGTTTTCTGATATTTATCTTCAGATTCTCTTGATTCTTATTAGTGTTCTCTTCTATACTTTCTTGAGTTCTTCGAACATCTTCCATATTGCAACGTTAAATCTCCTTATCTGAGAGACTGACTAGTTGGGTTGGTCATGTTCAAGTCAGCAGAGTTGCCATCGTCTGACGCTGCCATTTCTGATGCTGGGCCTGCATTATTTTCCCCATTGTCACACTTGTATTGTGGGGGGTTTCTATGTGTTGTAGTTGTATTTGTTGGCTAAATGATGTGCACAGCTGCAAAGTGAAGCGGAGGGGCTGCGCTCCTCTGGCTCCTCCCTTTATGGGAGTGTAAACTCACCTCCATGGAAGGATCCAGGGAAGGCGAGCCATATGCAGATGAGGCACACACAGGATGAAATTAGGCCCAAAATGGAGCACAATACAGAAGACAGGCAGATAAGGGTGCTGGCATTTGAGTTCCAGCAGAGTTTAGCAGCTTCCCCTTTTTGGGCATGTAAACTCACCTCCAGGGAAGGCTCCGGGGAAGGCGAGCCATCCACAGATAAGCCACACACAGGATAAAATCAGGCCGAAAATGCAGCACAGCACAGAAGAGAGGCAGATAGTGGTGCTGGCATCTGAGTTCCAGCAGAGTTCAGTGGCTTCCCCTTTCTGGGCGAGTAAACTCACCTCCAGGGAAGGCTCCAGGGAAGGCAAAGCCATCCTCAGATGAGCCACACACAGGATGAAAACAGGCTGAAAATGCAGCACAGCACAAAAGACAGGCAGATAGGCATGCTGGCATCTGAGTTCCCAGAAATCCTTTAGATCTTTAATCCTAATCTGAAATGGGTAATCCTCTCAGATGGTTGGGGCTTCCCATCCTCTTACTGACAAAGATGAAAGTGCTTGAAGCCTCCACATCCTTCACTGTGGGTCTCCAGGGTCCACCCAGAAAATTGACATTCACCTTTGATGCAGGCAGGATCACCGGCGAGGAACGCTGATGAAATCTAGTCTTCGACAGCTGGAAATCGTATGGGCCCAAGATGGCTTCCTTGTCCTTCTGACTCCTTGGCAGAAATCAGCAGGGAAGTCAATGTGTATAGATCCCAACCCACCTCTGAAGCAGGCAGGATCACCTGTAGGAGTGCTGAAAACAGCATGACCCAAGATGGCTTCTGTACCCATCTAACTTCAAGATTCATATCATAAACTTCTTAGAAACAATTTTTTGTATCTGCACTAGGAATGACGATTAGCATAATTAGCAAATGATATTAATTCCAGAATGCTTATATAAATTTCTTTTTCAAGTATTCTTAAGAAAATTCTTCAGGTTTGAGGTGAAGGGAAGTACAATATTAGTAGCCCCTTAAAAGAAAAAGCTCCTCCTGCCAAATAAAGAACCAGTTTAAAGGGAATAACTTACATTTAGAATATATGTAGATTGCATTTTAAAAAATAATTTCAAATTGATTTATCTGAACCAAGAAGCTGAGGAGAAGTTTGGTAAGAGGAGATTGCATTTATAAAACTATTTTGTAGAATAAAATATATGTCAGCATAATAATAACCTAAGAAAGGGTACATTTAACTGTAGTAAGAACAATAATTATCTGGTATTTTCTTCATTATTCCTTTTCTTTTATCCATGTTGTACAAAATAGTTTATAACTTTGCAAATATATCTCATCAATTAGAATATGTCCATATTCATTTAATGGGACAAGTTTGAGAAGATTCTTAGAAGATATTAATCATTTTTGATATTTTTCTGTCTATTATATTCCATCTATTCTAAGGAAATAAAATATTAATTTGAAAACAAATAATTACATAATTGAAGTATCATAATAGCCAGGTTCTGATATACAGCAAATATCCAATCACAGATGAGTGGGTAAAAAAATTGTGGTGCACACACACACACGCACACACACACACACACACACACACACCACTCAACTAGAATGAAAGATAAAATCTTGCCTTTTGGCAACTTGGATAAATCCTAAGAGCATTTTGTAAAGTGAAATAAAAGCAGCAGGAAAGGGAAAAAGCAAGATGAATCTTATTTATATGTGGTATAGAAGGAGAGCAAGGAGCTAGACAGTATTGAGTGAATTCAAACCTTATAGTCCAACAAAACTGAGGTTACCAACTGACAATGGGTACCTTGGAGGACATGGATGGAGAAGCCTAGAAGTGACAGGGCAACAGTGATTGAGGATGTTGCTGAAAATGCAAACATTTTGTACATCCAAATTATAAACAATCAGTTATATCCATGCTCGCTTAAAAATAAAATATTTCAAATAAAAGTAAATTAATCATCTGAACCATACTTTTACAAAAAAATTCTGACAAGAACATAGAGGCATGTTTCATGTATATATCAACATATATAAAATGTGCCATAAAAGTATAAGGAAGGAACATTTAAACCAAAGTGCATTTGGATAACCACAGAAAATTTCAGAAATTGCTTATAAAAACAATTCAAAAAGAGCCCACCATACAGAGAAAATAGCATAAACAAAGATAGTATAAAGACACCAAATAGATCTAATATTTTGAAAATGTAAATAAGTTGAGAATGTCTAGAAGAGCTATAGATATAAGACAGCGGTAGGGCATTTGTCTTGCACTAATCCAGCACGAAAGGTGGTTCGAATCCCAGCATCCCATATGATCCTCCATGCCTGCCATGAGTGATTTCTGAGTGAAGATCCAGGAGTAATTCCTGAGCAGCATAGGTGTGACCCAAAAAATAAAACAAAGACAAACACGAAAAGAATGTCTACAGCTACAAGGTCTTCATAATATCAGAATATCAAATTTTACATAATTCACTTGAACTTGTTTTAACACTGCATCTCTTAACAGAAAGAAATAATTGAAAGAAAGAATTGTTACGTCAGCTACAAACATATAATGCAGATAACAGGAACACAAAATTCTCAGAAGAGAGATTTGATGTTTCTAAATAATACACCAATTCAAGGAAACAGAGCCAAATGAGTTTATAAAGGTATTGAATAGAATTTACTACCAAGCAGATGGGCCCAGAGTGGTAGTAAAGTGTTTTATTCACATCTTCCATTACAGATAGCTGATGGATCTGGGTCAGTGCTTTTTGGTTCTTATTATGATGCTCAAGAATAGCAATTGGGTAATCCAATAAGCAAGGTTCTTTACTTATTGGTCCTGAGGAAACCTAACAAAAATATTAAGTCACACTACAAAATTTTAACAGGGTGAGTATTATGGGAGAGGGGAAGAGAAACAGACATAAAGGTACCAAAGAGACTAAGATAGAAAGCCAGAGAGAATGAAAGGTGTCTAATATTTAATGGAATTCAAGTTAAATGATCTTGAATTTTGCTGTTAGACTCTTTTATGGTTAATTTAAAATATAAAATTTAGGATAAATATTGGGAAAACAAAACAGTTCTTGATCCACATTATCTCAACATATTATATCTCAACATATCCACTTATCTCTACATAAGAGAACTTAAAGCCTGGATATAACTTGAGTCTTTATTAAGTAAATAGTTCTTTAATCAGATAAGTAGAACTATTGGAGACAAAAATCTTCAAAATAGATGCCATAGTAGTCAAAGATTAAGTGAGATATTTTGTAATAATAATAAATATATAAATATTTCTTATATTGCTTTTGCTTATGCTTATACTTTCCTCAGATGTGTATGCAAATTGTCTCTCCATTTATAGTCTTTATCTTTCTTCTAAATGCTTGATCTAACATGTTTAATAGACAATGTTTATAGCAAGCTCTTCTTACCCATGTCTAACTCACTACTATGCTTTACATATGCCACAGTGTAGTTTTACTATACTTATACACCATGCAAATGAAAATTCCTTAAGTAAGAGAAAGTATATTTTTGAACCCCTATGGAAGAAAATGTTTAGGATCAGTTTTCATAGCACCCATAAAGAAATGATTCCAGTGAATACATGTTTTAGTCACAAAGCTATCTTTATACTATATTCTCAAAAATTTCTGTTCAGTTTTTTAATCTTAGGTCTCATACATGACACTTTAATAAAGTTTTAAACACAGATAAGCTCTGAATAATTCTACTCTAGCAATTACTCTTGTTTAATTTATACCATGAAATATTGTATTATAGTTATTATAACCAATGTATATAGTAAAATAAACAGATGTTGAGAACAGGCAGACACAAGTTCAAATTTAAGGTCTAACAGAAACATCAGTGAACCTTAATTATTATTTTAACTTCTTCAAATAGTAATTGTCTTATTAAATATTGAAATAAAATTTAGATTATGTTGATGTTAAAGTAAATAATTCACAATTACTGTCTTCTTTCAAAATAAGTAGCCTGAGAATATTGGCTGCACCTTGTTCATATAAACTTTAATATTCCTCAAGGAAAGTGACTTTTTATTATTTCAACAATATATCTTTCAAAATGCCCAAATGCTAAACAAAAAGTAGGGGCCAGAGTGGTGGCACAAGTTGTAGGGCACATGCCTTGCACATTCAAGCCTAGGACAGACAGCAATTCACTCCCCTTGCATTCTATATGGCCCCCAAGCAAGGAGCAATTTTTGTGTGCGTAGCCAGAGGAACCCCTGAGCACCACTGGGTGTGGCCCCAAAACAAAACAAAAAAAGTAGAAAAACATTTATAAAGTGGTCTAAAGGGAACATATGAATAATCAGGACTAAACTTCTTGGAGAAGTAACTTAGTTATTGACATTTTCATAGAGATAGAAGATTTAAGAGCATATAAGAAATTACTAAATTATATTATTGCATATGTAGGGGGTGTGTATTTGTGAGTGTATTGTACTTGGATGCATTGATTGATAGACTGATAAGTCATATTAAATAAACCTTAACTATGTTGCCAAAGTATCAGTCTAACATAATTCAGATATGAATCAGAAGATCCTTCTTGAGTTGTTGGTGGTGATGGAAGGAATAGGGGTTCAGTGTTTGTTGTTGTTGTTGGTAATGGAAGGATAGGGGTTCAGAATGCAAACTACCATCTGGATCCATGCTGGAGACCACATGTGACAATGAATCTTCTTTCCACAGTCCATACTGTTCTCAGCTGGGTCACAGTGTCATGTTGTGAGGTGAGAATTTGGTATGATGTAAGCTGCCTTATTTGTTCTTCAAATCAAGGTCAAAGCTCAAAGAATAGGGATGTTCTGTGCTGAGTTTCTCTAATCACCCAACTTATAATCTCTCTTGAAGTGATCTTTTCTCCAGGTGTTCCTGATGCTGTAGTTAAATGCTTCCCATGGTCCTGCAAATGATATGTCACAGTAACTAATTGCCAGGTTATAAAAATAAAAAAGGAATAGGAAAGTAGCCTGAGAGGAACTACTGAACAGACAGAGTCAGGGGTGGACCAGAGCTAATTGGCTCCCTGACAGAGTTCCTCAGGGTCTCCAGGCAGCCTTTTATTTTAATGAGCGTTTGCCAAGATTAAAGACTTTCCAAAGCCCTTTGGTACAGTGTAGGACGGCTTAAGAGAATAAACCTACCCCAGGTTTCTGGACTCATGCTGGATGTCATCCAAGAAGGTGCACTTCAGTTTGATTTTAATTATTTTGCTTACTCAGTTTCTCCTAAATTCAGAGACCAGTAGATTAATTTGTATTTTATGTGTACTTTGAATCAGAGGCTGAGAAATATTTACTCAGTCAAGCAATTTTGCTTAAAAGTTAATGTCTCAATGTCTAACTGGAGGCTCTTTTTGTGATATTTTATAAACAGTTCATTAATAATTGACTATTTCTCTAAATACTTGTTATGGAATTTATTTCTGACATCCTTATCACATCTTGTTTTTCTTTGTAATTAAGTCATCTTCATGGGTATAATGTAGTATTTTGTGGTTTTTATTCCGATTTTCCTAAATGACTAATGAGGCTGAGTGCCTTCCCATGAGGCTACTGACCATTTGCATATATACTTTGCAAATAATGCATGCTTTACATTGAATAGTCCATTTTCCTGATTTTTGAGGCAGGGAATTTTGCCATAGTGATTACTTATGATGTTTGGGTAATCTGTTTTGAAAAGACTGAAGCTGCAAACTATGTCCAACACTTCCCAAACAAAATATAAAATTCAATTAGATGAGATCGGGAGCGTTTAGAGTGGTATGGCCATAGACTAGGTAAAGGGAATGGAGTGGAGGCACAGTAGTAGGGCATTTGCCTTGTATGCAGCTGACTTAGAATGAACAGTGGTTTGATCCCAAGTCATCCCATATAGTCCCCCAAGCCAGGAGTGATTTCTGAATGCATAGCCAAGAGTAACTCCTGAGCATCATCAGGTGTGGCCCCAAAACAAGCAAAAAGAAAACACTATTTTACCAATTAGTGTCACAAAATTTAGATGATTCGGTATCACCCTAACACAGAAATTTCTTCATATTTCTTTCTTAAAAATATGGGTGTGAGTTGAGTAGGCCCATTATATTAACATGATTTAGCAAATCATCTGACAACTATTGATTAAAAATAATGCTCGTTAGTAGTCTAATAAAGCTCCCATTTGAAATACTCATAAAGTTGAGCCAAATTTATATATATACATATACATACACACAAAATTATATATATATATATATACATATGTATATGTATATATATATAATTGCAGACTTGGCTAATGTCACCATAAAATCTCTGCATTACATACTCAGAAATCTAATCTTCAATAAATCTAAAAGAAGTGTTGCTTATAAAAATATTCTTATTTATTTGTTTTCTTGTTAGTTTTTGGGCTACACAGGGCAGATCTCAGGGCTTACTTCTTGTTCCATGCTCAGTGAACACTCCTGGCAGGGCCTATAAAGTCATAGGATTACCAGGATCCAATCCAGACCAGCCACACCTTGGCAAGCTCCCTATCCACTGTTACTATCTCTCAGGCCCCTAAAGAAAATATTATGTCAGTGTAGTCTTAAGTTTACCCAATTAATTTGATGGATATGTTAGATATCTTACTTCAATACAATTAAAATGTATGTGCATTATTATATTATATTCAGGTATTAGTGTGCTATTATGACTTTAAATTATATATATATATATATATATATATATATATATATATATATATATAATGTGTGCAAAATCAAGTTGATATTTTACAAAAATGGAGTGGAATAGAAATTTATTGGGAGTAAGCCAGATCAATAGATAGCATAATCTTTTCTAAATGGCACAGGCATCATTATATTTCATGAAAAACAAGAATCTAGACTAAGAACTGTGAGCCCACATATTTTTACAAAAGCAAATAATAGAACTGGGCTGAAGATATAGCTCAAGTTTAAATGCAAGTTGTTCATGCTAAAGAACACAATTTCATTCCTATTACCAGATGACACTTTTAAGAATATCTAGAGATCCAAAAATAACCTCCAATCACTTCTGGCATTCATATGAAAATATTTAGAAGCAAATAAAACATAAATTGGTTACTTTGATGTAAATATAAATGTTAAATATTAAAAATTTGTTTTAGGTGCCATTATTTACAAACAATGTAGTGTTATGTGTATAAAACAGTCTAGCACCATCCCCTTTTCTTTTGCCAGTGTCCACATCACTCCACTATTGTCCATGTGTTTCCTGTCTCTTCATGCCTACTCTCCAAGCTTCTTATTAAAGGAGTAGTATTTGTCCAGAGAAGTTAGTTTAGAAGAAAAAATACAGGGTTAATGTTAATTGTCAAATGTGTTTGCCTTGCACTTATCAACACTAAATTAATTATGGTGCTGAAAGTGGAAGCCTCAGTTTCCCTGTTACAGCTGCAATAAGTTCCATTTTTGACAAACCATCCTACTTTTTTTTTTAAACATTTCTGAGAATGTAGGGGCTCTTTCTGATAAATGGGAAGTTGTCTAAACAAAATAAAAGAGTTTTTTGCATTCTCTGTACTATACTTATGTGTTTGTGTGTGTATGTGTATGTATGTGTTGATTTAAACATCATGGTGATTCAGTAAAGAGTAATTTAATTTCCAGGTGTTTAAGATTTTCTTATGTGTCCCTTTATAGTTCATTTTTAATTTCAGTGCTTTGTGATCTAAAAAGGTAGTATGTACACTTTCTATCACCTGATTTTATGGCTATTTGTATGTTTTGTATGTTTTATGGACCAGCATGTGATCTATTCTAGAAAATCTCATAAAGAAAAGGAGAGACAAAAACTTAATAAACCAGATTAGAACTAAAAGATGGAAATCACTACAGATAATAATCAGAGTAATTAGAGATTACTTTGAGAAACTCTATGCACAAAACTAGGAAGAAATGGATAAATTTTTGGACTCTTATAATCTTCCACAGTTGAACTAGGAAACAGATGAAACACTATCTAGAAAATTAAAATGACAATCGAGTCTTCTAAAAACAAAATCCCAGGCTCAGAGTGCTTCACTCATGAATTCTTTCAAACTTTTAAGAGAAACTAATACCATTTTTTTTTCTGGCTCTTTCAGGAACTTGAAGAAACAGAAACACTCCCAAATAGTTTTGTTTGTTTATTTGTTTGTTCTGGGGCCAAACCTGGTGACACCCAGGGATTACTCCTGGCTAAGTGTTCAGAAATTGCTTCTGGAGGACCATATGGGATGTCAGGGATCCAACCAAGTTCCATCCTGGTTTAGCTGCATGCAAGGCAAATGCCCTACCATTATGCTATCCCACCAGCCCCAGTTTCAAATAGCTTTTATGAAGCCAACATCAGCCTAATACAAAAATAGAGATGCTGCAAAAAAGAAACTTACAGACCAATATTTTTGATGAACACAGATGCAAAGATCCTCAACAAAATTCTGGTAATTAGGATTCAATGCCTCATCAAGAAGGTCATACACTGTGACCTAGTAGGTTTTAATACAGCAATGTGAGGATGGTATAACATATGTAAATCAATCAACATAATACACCATATCAATAAAAATAAAAATAAAAACATATGTTCATATCAATAGATGCAGAGAGCACTCATGAGGTCCAATACCTATTCACGATGAAAAACTTTCAACAAGATGTGAATGGAAGGACCTTTTCTCAGTATAGTCAAGGCCCTTTCCACAAGCAAATGGAACATAGTATTCTCAATGGAAATTAACGAAAAGCATTTCCTCTAAAATCAGATACAAGACAAGGCTGCCCCCTCTCACCACTACTATTCAACATTGGACTGGAAGTTCTTGCCATAGCAATTAGGCAAGAAAAAGACAGCAAGGGCATCCAGATAGAAAAGGAAGAAGTCAAACTCTTGCTGTTTGCAGAGACATGATACTAAGAAAACTCTAAAGACTCCAAAAAGCTTCTAAAGCAATAGATACATATAGCAAAGAAAGTTAACGTGCAAAAAAAAATGATCTTATTATACCAAATAATGATAAAGAAGAAATGGACATTACAAAATCAACCTCATTCACATTAGTGCCACAAAAAATTAAATATCTTTAGAGTTAACTAAAAGAGAAGTACAAAAATTTGTTTCAAGGCATAAAAGAGGACACAAAGAAATGGAGACATATATTCTCTTCATGAATTGGGAAGATTAACATTATTAAAATGCCAGTAATCCCCAAAGCATTATACATATTTAACGCAATTCATCTAAGAAACCCATGACACTCTTAAAAAATGGCTCAAACTCTGGAACTTTATTGAAACGTTAAACACCCACAAATAGCTATAGAAACTCTTAGGAAAAAGAATATGGGAGACATCACTTTCCCCAAACTGAAATTGTACTACAAAGCAATTGTCATTAAAAAAGCATGGTATTGAAATAAAAACAGACTCTCAGATAACTAGAATAGACTCGAACATTCATAGAATATTCCCCAGTCATATAATCTATTGATATTTGATAAAATGGCAAGAAATACAAAATAAATCAAGAAAGCCTCTTTAATAAGTGGTATTGGGTCAACTGGTCAGCCACATACAAAAGAAAAGTGAAATCAGAACTCCATGCATAAAGGTCAAATACAAATGGATTAAAGACCTTGATATCAAACTTGAAACCATAAGGTATATAGAGCAACATGTAGGTAAAAATTCCTGACATTGAGAATAAAGGCATTTTCAAGGAGGAAATATCACTCTCCAAACAAGTGGAAACAGAGATAAACCAAAGGGACTATATTAAGCTGAGAAGTTTCTGCATCTCAATGGAAATAGTGACTATGATACAAATGCCATCCACAGAATGTGAAAACTATTTACCCAATTCCCATCAGATAAGGAGTTAATATACTAGGTACTAACAAAACTTAAGAAGAAAAAATCATGTAAACCCATCAAAAATATAAAGAAGAAATGAACAGACACTTCCCTAAAGAAGAACCGTAAATGGCCAAAAGACACATGAAAAAATGCTCCACATCACTATTATCAGGGAGATACAAATCAAGACAACAATGAGGTACCATCTTATGGCATAGAGACTTGCACATATTACAAAGAATATGAACAATAAGCACTGGTGGGGATGTGGGAAGAAAGTAACATTCACTGCTGGTGAGAATGTCTTGTAGTGCAGTCTTTATGAAAAACAATAGATACATTTATATATAAATGAAAAATAGATACATATGAAAAAAATATATGGAGATCCCGCAAATTTTGAACTCTCATATGATCCAGCTATAACACTCCTAGAGATATAGTCTAGGAACACAAAAACGCAACACAAAAAATGCCTTCTGCACTTCTATATTTCCTGCAGCACTATTTACAATAGCCAGAAACTGGGAACAACTCAGATGCCCAACCAAAAAAAAAAAAAAAAACCGTTGTACATACATACAATGGGATTCTATGCAGCCAACAGAAGATATAAAGTAATGAAATTTTCCTATACATGGATAGACATGGAAACTATTATTCTGAGTGAAATAAGAGAGGGAGGGAGAGAGAGTGAGAAAGAGAAAGAGAGAGAAAAAATGGTCTCACTCATTTGTGGTTTTTAAGAAAGGTGAAATACATTATTGTGGTAATACCCAAAGACAATAGAGATGAGGGCTGAAAGAATCAGCTCATGATATAAAGCTTGCCACAAAGGGTGGTGAATGTAGTTAAAGAAATAACTACACTGAAAACTATTATGACAATGGAAATGAATTAGAAGTATAATTCCTGTCACAAATACAGGCAGGAAGTGGGGGAAGAGGGAGACATGGGGGATTAGTGGTGGGAATGTTGCACAGGTGAAGAGACCTGTTTTCTTTTTTCTTTTTTTTATTGTGACTGAAGTTCATTACACAGAATTATTTACAGTACATAGTGACAATGAATGAAGGGCATTCCCACCACCAATGTTGTCCTTTCTCCACTCCTTTTCCCAACATGTCTCCCACATATCCCTCCTTTACGCTCCAAAATCCTAGTGCAACTGATCTCCACCTTACAGCTTGTTATAGGTTGGATATCTATTCTGTTTGGTGTTCCAGTCTGGTCACTTTTTATTTATACTACATGTTCATATGACTGGTCCTGGTATCATTCTTTTCCCCCCTCAATTTATGAGGCTGAATGATTCAAGTTATGCTATTCTGTTGGAGATAAAAAGATTAAGTAAAAGAGAAGAAAAAAATGGTATCAACTAGTAAAAAAGAAAAAAAATCACTGAATAATATCCAAAAAAGTGAAAAAGCAAGAAAAAAGTGGAATAAAAAAGAGAAGGAAAATAATATAAAAAAATAAACAAAAAATAAAACAAAACAAAACCAGAAAAAAGTGCTGCAGTGGCAGGGTTTGGTGTTACCCCACATTTTTTTTGTATAGGCACAGTAAGTATTGGAGAAGGAAGGAAATTCCCGTGGCCTAAGAGATTCAGGGTTTCTCCATTCTTTTTTTTTTTTTTTTTTTTTTTTGGTTTTTGGGCCACACCCGTTTGATGCTCAGGGGTTACTCCTGGCTATGTGCTCAGAAATCGCCCCTGGCTTGGGGGACCATATGGGACGCCGGGGGATCGAACCGTGGTCCTTCCTTGGCTAGCACTTGCAAGGCAGACACCTTACCTCCAGCGCCACCTACCCGGCCCCGGTTTCTCCATTCTTGAAGCATATTGTCATGGGAACAACCACTGGCTCCATACCTACTCATTGCCATATCCCAGGTTTTTTTTTGTTTTGTTTTGTTTTGTTTTTGTTTTTTTGTGGAGTCAGGAACCTTTCCTCTTGGTTGTGGATGAGAAAATAAGGCCACTGTAGCAAGCAATCTTGGTATTTGCGCAGGTCCTAGGACAACGCCTAGAATAGAGTCTTTTTAAGGTTCTAGAGGTACTGTTCCAACATTGTTGGTGTGTTCTCAGTTTTCTGTATCATGTGCTCCATGTTTTTCCTCGTTCCCTAAGCCAAAGTCTAGGGAGCTGTTTTCTTATGACTGAGGTCCAACTGCAAACATGTTTGTAATTTTCAAAATAAAGTGCTTTTAAAAATAAACACCATGGTTATAAAGTTGTTCATAATACAGGTTTTATTTTCACAAATAGAGTTATTCATGATTGAGTTACAGTCATACAGTCTAACAACCTTCATCAGTGCTTATTTACTGCCACCAATCTCAGCAGTTTCCCTCTCTGTACTAGTCTTACCCAGTGATAAATGTTTCAAAGAGCCCATTTTTCATTTAAAGGGAAACCCCTTAACTATAACTTCAATGTATTTTATGTAACTTTTTTTTTCAATTGATAAGAATTTTAAAGAACCTTAGAAAGGCTAACACAAAACACCCTACTTTAAACTCAGTCCTACACTAACTTCCTCCCCATGCAGGAACTTCTTTTTCTTTGTAACATACTTTCAATAACCTTTTTCCTTTTCAAATCTATGCCTGAGAATCTTTATTACCCAATACTTTCATCCATGAAAATATTGGAAATTGTGTACCAAGACAGAAATCTGGCATCATTACTCCTTTATTATTACCAAATATTGTCTCTTAATTCTGGTCATGAGCTATCTCTAAGCACAGAACCAGGAGTAAGGCTTACAACTGCCAGGTTAAATTTGCTTATGATTCTAAGGGGAATGCTCATATCAAAGAATACTTATTACAATCTTTTTTGATATTAGAAAGCATTTTTAAAATTCTTGGTATGAACAAAAAGTGGTGAATTAAATGATAGAGAAATGATTAACATAATACTATTGGAGTGTTACATAATGTATTTTAGCATTAGAAACAGTGAGGAAAAGGTTAAAGATCTTTAGCTTTTTGTAAAGGTTTGTAGATGTCATCATTTCAAGTCTGAGTCTCAGGAGACTTATATAGTAATTAAAATGTTCTTAAAGCCTACTCAAGCCCTGTGAATAAGGTTAAAAAATATTCTTAAAAGATATTTTATTTAGTAACTACTGTGGTATAGTCATTATGACAATTATTTTTTACATTCATTTGTTATATTTATCCTATCTCGTTGATATATTAGAACTTACAGATAAAAATATTTGTAGTCTTTAAGGGTTATGTAGTTGGTGTGAGATAGAGCAGAAATTTTTATTTCAGACTATTTGACTTCACATACATATTGTATGTATAAACATGCTTAAAATCAGCATGTTCTTGGAGATTGGGTGAGAGAGAACAAGAAAATGAGTAACATCTATGACAGGTGTATGAGCACAACATTCAAGAAACACTTGACATTGCTAGATTCCAGCCTGGTTCTGTGATCTCAGCTGTGGGTTTATGAATAAAGTTAATTCGGGGCAGAGACAATGAGTATGTTCAAAGAGCCAAAGGAAATCTAAGGGAAAAAATATGCTATTGATTCAATTATTGCCCCAGGCTGCCTGCCCAGATGTAATGCAACTGCCCTCAACACAATGCAGAGATTACTTAAAATGAGCTGGATGGGCATATACTTGATGAACAAAAACAATTGGGTGACCTGTTCATGAGAAGGAGCAGGGTACTCTGTTCTGTAAATGTGCATTTCCCTTGTCTCCACTGCATAGTAAGTCAGAGTAACCCATTGTGCTGAACAGGAAGCTCTGTTTACTTCTTTATTCCTTTCCTCAGGATAGGAAAAGGAACATTAGAAAATAATGACTTCTTTTATTCTTTTTTTTATCATGACTGAACTTTTCAAAATTAAAATGGGATGTGCATAAAAGCAAAGGTCAGTCCAGCCTTGACACTTTCTTCATTAACAATACATCAACATCCAGCTGTCTTTGCCACCAGTTCATTCACTAAATCAAGAGGCTTGAAGATGACATCAGTATGGAATAGTAAAATATAAAATATGTATGCAGAATTACCAATAACAGGCAAAAGGAAGTCATATTTATTTATTAAATTTATTTTATGTATGATTATACTAGAAATATAATCACTAGCTGTAATTATTTTCTAATCAGTGCTAATGACTTTACTCAAGAAAACAACAGGGCGATTGTATTTTACTATTCTGCTTTAACTGAAATTTGTTTGTTCCACATATATAAATTATAGAACTGCTACTAGACTTTACTTTCAAACATTTTTGATTAAGAGAACCATGGTTCACAAAGTAATTGATAATTTAGTTTAGGGATTTAATATTTCAACATCATCACCACCAGTGGCAAATCCCATCACAATGTTCCCATATTCTATTGATTGTCCCCCAAACAATCTCAACCAAACACTTCCACCACTTCCCAACCACCTTGGAAGGCACGTTAAAGTTTCATGGTTTCATGTTAGGTCTCATATTTTCAGCGTTGTCAAGTCTGTGCGTAGAGTAAAAAATTATATTCCTCTCCCAGCTTCCACATGTAACTGGTGCCCAGACCCAGTTTTCCCATTACTTCCCTTTCTCATTTTCTTTCTTCCTGCCTTGATTACTTTTCTTCTCTGTCTTTTTCTTCTCTTGTTTCTGGGGTCAAGGATGATCTAGATATCCCTGCCACCCATACTTCACTGTTTCCTAATACAGTATTTTAAATACCACAAATAAGAGAGACCATCCTGTAAGCACAGGTTTCTTCTGGTTTCCTTTGCTCAACATATTTCCAGATATCAACCAGATTGCAGCATATTATGCTATTCTATATACTTCTTAGTTACTTAGGTTTTATTTGTGTTTATACCATTTTTATAGTTCTAAATTGTTGAGAATCTGTGAAAAGGTTGGAAACATTTTTTTTATATTTTTATTTTATTGAAATGAAATCACACCCAGAACATAATCTTACCTCTGTATTGAGAGATCCTGAAAGTGCTCTGAGGAACATATATTATGCCAGGGCAAATATGGTTTTGCTGTTTGTACAATCATTCTCCAAGCCTTAGGGCAGATTTAAAAAAAAACAGTAAATTGAAGTGAAAGAAAAAATTAGGGTCAATAAAAAAATTAAAAAAAATGAAAATCAAAACATGGTAAGAAATTGTATAGGGGCTCAGCAACATAATCAGAATAAAAAAATTTAATTCCATCTAAAATTGTTCACTGTTGTTGAATAGGCTTTACCCCTAAAGCACATACAGATGGCAGTGCAGTAAAAGTAGCAACTAAGAAGGGAAACTCCTCTGTTGTTAACATTTTCTTTGTGAAATTTTACTAAAGCTTTCTGAATTAGGGAAAACATAATTTTCAAAGTTCTGCTATGTAATTTTAAAACAGTATATGATTGCTCACTTTCAGATTCAAAATAATTGGTTATTGATATTTTAGGTATTTTACTTCGTTTCAATAGGTCTTTTGTTAAAAAAAAGAGTACACAGAGTATTTGAGCCATATATATCCACAAATTGACAAATGAGTACATAAGAGCAAGCAAAGAAAAACATCTAAGAGTTATTAGTGGAAATTCAGAGAATGAATTAAAAGTACTTAATAGTCTATAGTTGGAAGCTGATGTCAAAAAAGTAGTTTCTATAAATTACTTAATTATATATTTAGATGAAAAATCTATAAAACATGCATCGTAAATTTTATATATGTATGATAATATTTTATTTTAATAAAAAGTTAAGCTTGTATTCACTTTTCCCTAAATAAAATTGAGTCACAATTTTTGTAAAATGACTTGAAGGATATAAGTATAAAACAGTGTAATATTCTAAATAACACAAAAAAATCTTTAAGTATAAGCCTGAAAGTTAAATTGTGAGGTAATAGTAGCTTTTTGACATTACTTTATATTAGATATTTTTTTTCAAATGGCAAAGAGGAATTTTGCGTTCATAATGCAAAGGAACAATTTTATCTACATATAATAAGCTACCTGAGTTTAGCTTGTATGAAGGGCAAACTAAATCTAGTTTTAACACCCACTATAATCTCATTATGTTTAGTATATGACACCATTAAATACATATTATTAACGGAGATTTACTGCTAGATATAGAGGAGTAAAATTATCCATCTAGAGAAGTAGAGAAGCATTAAGTGATTTTGTTTGTTTGTTTTTGGGTCACACCCGGCAGTGCTCAGGGGTTACTCCTGGCTCTACGCTCAGAAATTGCTCCTGGCAGGCTTGAGGACCATATGAGATGCTGGGACTCAAACCACCGTCCTTCTGTATGCAAGGCAAACGCCTTAACTCTCCGGCCCCTAAATAAATTTTTACAAGATGTTATAATTATAAATTACCCCACATCCCTCAAGCATTAAGACCAAGTTAGAAGCAGTATAATTCACAAAAAGGTCTAAAGAGGATAAATAAGATGGAAAGTGATGCAAAGCTAAGGTTTCAGAGTTCAAATGGCAGTCTTTGTAAATGTTCTTGGTCTATCAAGTTCTCCTGTCCTCAAATAATTACAGTAGGTTTTGTCAGGTGTTTCTGAGCTATTGGAGAGCCTGAATGTGAATGTTCTCAGTTGAATGAAGAAGTAAGGTTTCAAAAAATCAGATTTGAAAAATTTAAATACACTCCTGCCAGGCTGGAATCCAACCACACTTTAAATATTTAGCTCCTTATCATGTTCCTACATTTTATGACTAATAAGAAGATACATAACTGAATAGTCAGTATCAGAAATGCCAACAGGGGCCAGAACTGTGGTGCTACAGGTAAGGTGTCTGCCTTGCAAGCACTAGCCTAGGATGAACCCGCGGTTCAATCTCCTGGCTTCCCATATAGTACCCCCTAGCCAGGAGTGATTTCTGAGTGCATAGCTAGGAGTAACCCCTGAGCATCAATGGGTGTGGCCCAAAAACCAAAACAAAATAGAAATGGTAGACAAATACAACTTTTCTCTACACCTTGAAAGTAGAATATTCCTAATCCATGCTGTTATGGAGGACTGGTAGTGTCAGGGGTAAGCAAAGTCATCTAATTAAATACCATTTGTCATTTTCAACTGGTCATTAAGAATCTTTCCTATAGAGGGGTTACATACTCCTGGCTCTGCACTCAGAAATAGCTCCTGGCAGGTTTGGGGGACCATATGGGATGCCAGGGATTGAACCCAGGTTGGCTTCAAGCAAGGCATACACCTTACCCACTATGCTATTGTGCAGGCCCCTACTTACTGTCACTGATTTAACCCAAGCCCCAACTACATCACATATGTTTGGGTATAGGATGAGAGCTTAAGTGTTCTTTAAGCTAAATAGTACATTTCAATTTATGACCTGGAGGCTGATATATTAATTAATTTCAACTTATTTGGGAATTTATATCTCCTAGTGATTCCACATGTGAGCACAATCATATGCTCATACTCTGAAAAACTGTGTTTCCCTTTCCTTAACTTCATATGGAAATTCATATTTATTGTGGATTAAACCTTGGGACTTAGTCATATCTAAAGGAGCCCAAAGTTCTTAATCTCAGATATTTAATAGCTTCATAAAAGATTTTAATATATGAAAATAATAATTACTTTCTCTGCATCAAGAAACATGCATTGTCATACAGTTTAATTATGGAAATCTAGTTTATTCTGAAAAATATAATAGGCGAAAGAAGGTCATTGTAAATAATAGCTATGGCACTGTGCTATCTGATTCTTTTAAAATAAGCAGGGATCTGTTAAGAAACTAAATTAGATGAAGCTAAATTTCATGGAACTTTTGCTTAGTTTCTAAAACAGTGTCTCGGATTTACAATTATCATCTCATTAATTCTCAAAGTCAAGTACTCTTATTATACCACCTTTGCATGTAAGGAAATAGAAGCTAAGGAATGTTAAGTAGGTGTACTCAACATTTAAACTCACAGTTTTGGGGGTCTGGAATATCTTCTTATCTGTGAGCCTGGATAGATATTCTTATAAAACAGAAGATGGGGCTGGAGCCATTGCACAGTGGGTAGAATGATTGCCAGCATGTGGCTGACCCAGGTTTGTTTCCCAGCATCCCCTCTGGTCTATTGAGCACATGAGAAGTGATTCTTGAGTGCAGAACCATGAATCCCTGAGAACCTCTTGACATGGCCCAAAAGCAAACAAAAATAAAATAAAATAAAATAGAAGATAGTTTCTATTATAGTATAAATTGCCAACCTATAAAAATTAAGGGGATTCTGAGGGAGCAATAACCAGTGTACCAGAATTGCAAACTCTCAAGTTGGGCAATACCTCAAATGAAGTCTAATGTTACTCTTAAGTTTTGATATCACATTTTCTTGTCCTAGGAACACTTTCCACCTTTCATTTTTCTTGCATAGAACCTCATGTGTTTTGGACTACATCAGCAATTTTTGTTGTTCTCATTCTCACATGGCAACTCTCATGTACTGAATATTTATTGTCACTGGTATAAATTTAAAAAGAAAATGAATAATTAAAAATCTTCTATATTGCATGTTTCTTCCTGCCCAGGCAGATATAATATAAAGTCCTGGAATTTTCTCCTCGGTATTGTATCAGCTGTTTCACAGTTTTGTGCATGACTTTGCAAGTATCATTGTCACTTTCACTTATAAATCCACTCAAACTGATTTTGTAAATAATTCTGACACAAATTCTTACTAAGATGGAGTTCTGGGAACTTTCCTTTTTATCTAAATTGACATAGTACATAGCTATCAAGTTATTGATGTTGTGAAAGATATTTGATAATGTCTTCATTTTTCTCTTTCCTATATCAGTAACTGAAATGAGTGAGTCTCAATGATATTGACTAATTTTTATAAACATTAGTCACCTGTAATAAAAACTCAAAACAGATCTCTTGGTTAATATAGTGATAAAATTGGGTATTGGGTGGGGTGCATACCTAACATTTTTTGAAAGATAAAATGGTGTAGTATGAGGGGTTATCAGGGGACATTGCATTAATACAATCTTCCCATTGGCCAAGCATTAACTTACCATCACCCATACACAAATATAGAACAATTTAGCATATATATATATTCTTATATAGAAAATCTCCCAGCCACCAGTCCATTCATTCACATATTTCTATTTATATTATGTCATTTCACTTGGTCTACTTAGGTTTCAACTGCACCAAGTTTTCTGACATCACAACCAAGTTCTTCAACAATTTCTATGTTACCTATTTGGTAAAACTAATGATACAATCAGAAAAGACTCAACTATTGAGCAGTGCCAAGCTCTCTGAAGCAAATAGGATGGGTTCATTTATAAAAATTTGTGAATATCTAAAATTATTTCTGTCTCTATTCTGTTGTGCCATGCATAGGCATCTCCATTAAAAGGGTGATTCAATAGGCCCATCAGATGAATTTCTCTAAATTTTCCTGACATGGATAACTAACTCATTCACCCCAAGAAATATTTGACCAGAAGGCCTGCTGTGAAAGATTTTAACCCTGTGTGGATCACTGGCAATATTTCTGAGATTTGTCTTATGATATTGACATTATATCCCTTTATGTTATTTGACCTTAATATTAATTCTTCCTTAGCTGGATAATATTTAGCACCAAATCAAAGACAATTTTTTCTCTTTCTTTTAAAAGTGACCTTGTAGCCTTGGTTCCTGGGATGCAAGGGCATAGCCAGAATGCAGATACTGGACTACTGGCTTTTCCTAGCAAATGGGAACTACACCTTATTAGTGGATTTAGCTCTTTCTTTTAATTGACCTCCAAAATAATAGAGCCCATCCCAGTGAAGATAGCATTCCTAAATTTTTCTTACTTCTCACTAATCCCTTATTTTTGCATCTGAAGTTAGTTTGCAAAGAGCTGCCTTGGGTTGTGATCTTCTCCTTTGTAACTCAGAATTCTTACTGCTTACACCCATAGCTTGATATGTTTATTATTAAGCTCAATTTTGCAATTATAAATGTTCTTCTCAATACCTATGACTGATTTATATACTCCTTATATACTCCTTATATACTTATATATACTCCTTATACTTATATACTCCTAGCTTGGAGATTAAAATTTTGTAATATGCTTGCCAGACGTGTTGGCCCATCCATTCATTTTGTGTGGTCTCATTTCCTCATATTTCATATTTCATCACCAGTTCATGCAACCCATTCTCCCTGAAGCAGATTCATTGAAATCCATTGGTACTGCCAATCAAAGCTGTGGACAGGCACTTTTCCTTTCCTTCACAATTAGAATAATGTGATTTATTGGGTATTTTGGTTGACAAAATTACTATTACTAAATAACAAAGAGTAAGTAAAGATTTTGATTTGAAACTTCTCTAGTAAATCTAGAAACTTTCATGAGAAAATGAAATCTGAAAGCTAAGCTTAGAATCTATGACTTAAAAGCTGGGTATAACCTGACAAATGCAGAAAAAATATGAAAAAAGTAATAAGAAATTAAAATGGGAAAATATAAATAAAACTAAGTCTGATCAGAGAACCTAAAGCATATGACACAAGAAATAAATAGAAAGAGAAAAAAATAAAACAGAATTAGAGCTGATATCAAATTTCATAATTTGTGACATCAAATTTATATTGGAGACAATTGAAGCAAATTCAATGACAGGCCCTATCCAGCTTGGTATATATTAAATCTGAAATTTAGTGGGCATAGTGATAAATATATTTGTTCAGTGTGAGAGACTAGGACTGGAAATAGATAACTAGGATTCATAAGTAATTGAAGTCAAGAAAATGAAGATAGCACATAATAGGTAAATCCCTGCATATCCTTCAAAGTTTAATTCAAACATATCCTGTGCTTAGTTTAGAGACAAACATAGGTAGATATTCAATGCTACCAACTGCTTGACTGATTGGCTTAAAACTCTCATAGTGTTCAACCTTCATTGCCCTTCTGTTCCTATGTTCTTGACCATTTTCAGGACTCTACATATACATCATTGTTAACACCCTAATATATTTTTTCTTCTAGTCTTGTCTTTATGTCTTTTCCAAGCAAATTTAAAGGGTTAAATTATAAATATCTCTGTATTATCCACATTTTATAGCAAATCATCTTGCTTGTGATTAGTGCTACAGAAATGTCTTCCGATTGAGAAAGGAATTTATTACATGATCACCATGATAATGACTAGAGAGCAAATAAGATTTATTATTTCTTGAGATAAATAATAAAGCGGTTGTACTTAAATAGAGTTTGTGAGTTAATTTTTATGTGAACTTTTTTTTTTATCTATGACCTCAAACAATTCTCAGGGTGATTGAAAAAATCTGGTATTATTTTTCTTTCCCTCCTCATGGTAAAAACTATTTTTCATTAGTGACAACTGATGAGAAAACTGAAACCCAGAGAGATCTTACTATGCCCTGAAGATTTACAAAAGTATACAATGATGAAGCTAACCCTAAAAATCAGTGTTATAAACCTGTAAATAACCACTGATTTCCTAAGTGGGAAGCTGTTATCTTTCTCTTACGTTACTTCACATTCAGAACTTTCTCATCAGTTTTCTGTAATTTGAATTTCCAAATTTGCAAGTGTATGAAGATGAATTTTTCTTTTTATAGGTATAGCAGGGGGGGAAACTCTTGGAGACTACATAAAACAAACCCCCAGACCTATCAAAAGTCAAAGAAAAAGACAACACCAACTGAAAAATATGGTCATAATATCTAACAAGCCAGTGGGCCCTGTTGGTGTCAACTGAGAGGACAATGCAGGCTGCAAAATAATCTTAATTTCACCAAAACCCCTCCAGATGTCAGCTAATAATAGATTATTTTTTGAGGAAAAATATTAATAAATAATTTTTGAGGTACTGATTTTAACTAAATAAAGTAGACTTGCTACTGTCAACAACAGTAGCTGGAGTTGGAACAACCTCCAGTCAGCCAATAGATGTCATTAATATCACTTTTTCATTATTTCCTTTCATCAATAAAAGATTTACATCTCATAACACTATATCTTATTCCTCTCATCACATCTTAAGGTACTATATTTTTTGTTTTATGCAAGATTAGCATCTTCTTGTAAAACTTATCTCACATTCATCTGAAAAATCCCAATATATCCTAAAAAGTTAAGGGTATATTTTGTTTATTTTTATTTTAGGGATTATTCCAGGCCCTGATCTTAGGGATCACTGCTACTGGACTTTGTAGGATTCTCTGTGGTGTAGGCGATTGAGCCTGAGTCAGGTAAGTCAAGGCAAGTGCTTACCTGTCTATTTACTGTAAACTGAACAGGTTGGAAGGGATGCTAAAATACTGAAAGATCCCTCTGGGTCAAAATTATTGTGTGGTAATGGAACATACAAGGTGTGAGATAATTTAGGCAAAGCAAATTCATTTTATTGAAAGCATGTTTACTGGTGAGACAGACATAAATGAATCTCCATTGAAAGGCCTAGCTAACATTCTTAAGGTACAATTTATATTTGTGCTCTTTCAAGAGGAAATTTTTTGCTTTCTTAAGATTTGTCAGAAAGAATCAGAAGGAGTAATATTTTCAAGTTGGGAGGAAAAGTCAACTGCAGGCAGAAAACATACCCACAAATGCAGTAACCATATTTGCATCCAGTCAGTTTCATAGGCTCACTCTGTTCTTCAAAGAAATGTAAACCAAGATGCAAAAAATATGGGTACATTGTCCTTCCGGATGAAAGCTGGAAATCTCAGGAGAAGAGGATGGGTCAAGTTCCTGCTTTACTGAAGCTGTTAGCTCTGGACTCATATTCATCCCACAATGACCATAGAAGAACAACACTGCAGTGCAAAGGAATTTATTACCGTTATGCTGGGGCCACCCCTCATTAGGCAATAGCCCCTAGAAAATTTCCAAATACCTTTTATAGGGCTACAGGGGCTTCAAACCATCACTGTTGACTTATAAATTGATTGTCTTTTTTTAGAGTGTATTTAGGGTGTTTCCTTTTATGACTAGATATTTAGAGTGGTATATTGTGGTTTATAGAGCCTTGGGTTCTGCATCAGCTGAAGTAGTAGAAGAAAGGCTCTGGTGCCCACTGGGTGCCTGTGACCTTGGCATGCTGTTACATAGCAGACCACTGGTTGTTGCTAGTTTATCTAACTCTCTGGTACATGCCCTCAAAGTTCCGAGAACTAGCTGTTCTGGCCTAGTCCCTTCTGCCACATAAATTAGGCCTGTCATGCAGTCTTTATGTCTAAAGCAAATCCAGAATTATAGAAGTAAAACTGCAGTTAATTCTAAATCAAACTTGGTACTAAACTTAGATTCTTATAATGCCACACCTGCTGCACCCTTCCACCATAATAATCATGTTCACTTTAGCAATAGTGCTGCTTCACCACTCTAAATGGCACTCTGCAGTGAAACCAACCTGAACAAAACTCCAGGTATTGTATTTGGGTTGAAATCACCAGGAACTTTTTGGAGTGAGTGCAGGAACCCTTGCCCCAACCATCTCATACTTAGAGAAGCCTTAACAACTGAAAACACCCCACAAAAGTCACAATATAAACAATAATTCTTGGAATTCCTGCATCTGTGTAACGAGTCTATAGTTGCTTAATTCTATCTTCCCCATAAGAACATACCATTTTAGATGCTAATGTGCATCTGAAATCACCTAATGTTCAGAAACCAAGTAACAAATGATTAACTTTTGATCATTGACAATTTCTTCCAATTTCTTTTTTTTTGTTTGTTTGTTTTTTTGGGCCACACTCAGTGGCCACACCCAATGGTGCCAATGCTCCTATCCCTCTTTCAATTTCTTAATAATCTCATCATGGCATACATTAATTTTCACAATATTTTTGATGCTATACATTTTTCCTTTCTTCTTTTTCTTTTTTAAAATAATCTCACTTCTATTTAACCTGGATTCTAATGTTTATGCTAAACTAAGTCAACTATGTGATACATGTTCTTTAAATAAAGTAAACTAACTTTTGAAAAAGTCAATTGCACATAAAATATTTTAGCCAATAATATTAAAATATAAGAAATTCAGATATTATTTTGTAACAGTTATAACATTTTCTGACCAATCAGATAAAATTAATAAAATATTGGTGCCGGAGCAGTTGCTCAAGTGGTAAGGCATTTGTCTTGTATGCGCTAACCTAGGACAGACCATGGTTCCATCCCCCAGTGTCCCACATGGTCCCCCAAGCCAGGGGCTATTTCTGAGCACATAGCCAGGAGCATCACCCTGAGCATTACCGGGTATGGCCCACAAATAAAAAAAAATGTTTTTGGTATATCATGGGAAGGAAGTAATGTGGTAGTCTCTAGAAATTGGCGTGATAAAGACATATAATTTGGGTAAAGTAGGCAAAATTGATTAGGCAGGAATGCATATGTCAATTTTAAGAACACTGGGGCAGAATGGAGTAAAGGTGGCATCTCTCTAGTCTCCTGGCCACATCTAGTAATTTACAAAGGAGGGTTTCACCCTGCCAGGCATTTCAAAAGGAAAATTAAGAGACATATCTTTTGTAGGTCTCTGTCTAAACCACTTCATTAACCATGATCATCATTAATTACATCCATGTATTTGTAAAGACTTCAAAATTAAACAACTTTCCCATATCTTTATAGTCTTGCTGAGAAGAATGGATTTTATTTCTTCTCTTCTATCATATTTATTTCTCAAATTCAAAGAAATCAATTAACATATACTGTCTAACACATAGTTTTAAGTAGACACCTGGAATTTGAATTCAAGGCGGATACAGCTCATCAGTTCAAATAGCACAGCAGCCATTAGTTCTGTTCAGGCTTTATAGTTCATAAACAGGCTCAGTAATCAACTTATTTTTACTCTTCTATGAATTCTGGAAGGTAGGCATTAAAGGTTGAGCTCTCTTACAAATAAAGGCAGTAAAAGACAGGCTTGAGGGCACATTACTGGTTATGGCTGAGTCAAAGCAAGAAGTTGCTTGAACCAAGGAGTATTCTAGCATAACCCTTTTCACTACATCATATTTCTGCCAGTAGGTCAGGAGTCATTCAATATGTGCTTCATTTAATATATTCAGCACCAGAAAAATTCTACAATTTAAAAATATGTCAGTTAAGTGGGCAAATTGGAGACCCTTGGATACCAGGAGAGTAACATAGATGGCACAAGTGGCACATAGGTGGCAGCTGTCATACTGGGGTAAAGTAACAGCAAAGTCAAATACTCTAAAGTTCAAGTTCTGAGGAGCAGCAGTTAAACAGCTGACTCTGATGGTAAGGAATCCTGTCATTTAATGTTGAATGGTTCGTGGGTTCCAGGATACTTTAACTACTGTGGTCTAGATACTATGGTTTAGATCTACTGTGGTTCACTAATTCAATGAATGGTCATTGGTCCATAGACAAAGAGATTTTTGTATATAGAGATGTTATAAAACACCAATTTAGGCCTAGTTTTCTGTAATTATAAAGCTGTTAAATTAAAGAGTTGTAACAGAAAGCATTTAGTGACTCATGTCTGTTCATATATCCTTGTTTAATAGGACCCCAAAATTTGCAGTTCTGGTCAGTTTGCTAGTATATGTAAAGGTTCTTGTATTACCTCTGTCAACCTTACTTGATTCCCTAGCAAAATATATGGTCCCCAGAGCACCTGGTATCATTTTGAGTACAGAAATAGCCCATTTCTGGGCTATTTCTATTACCATAACCCCCAAACAAAAGTTATATGGCTGAACTGAAAGTATACCAACGGTTGGGTAACAAAGTTTGCTAATTAAAATTATTCTTTTAATGCTATTAGAACAGTACACCACACAGACAAGAAAATGTGTATATGATTAATTGTTTTTATACTGTTTAAATAAATTATTTTTAGTTTATTTCAGAACTATATTCTTCAGATCGTTATTGAATCTTTCCTAATCAACACATACTTTGCTAAGTATACCTCATGTTTCATCTGATTTCATGCTAGAAAAATTTAATAATGGTAATAACTAAACTGATATATAAAAGGATTAAGTTACATGTCTACTTAATAAATGCATTAATAAAACAATAGTGTTAGGCTTTGCTTCTAGAATGTCTGATGTCAGAACTTAGTTTTATTTGTTGCTGCTTCATGTTATTTTATAAAACTTAATTATCTCTGTGGTTCTCTTTTATATAGCCAGTAAATAGTGAGGTTATTTTGTCCTTCATAATGATGATAACTATTAATAATGTATATTGGTAAGATGCCAAGGAAAAAAGCTATTCTTTGCTCCAGATCCAGGAAAGTGAGCTGCCTGGCTAAGTCAAATTTCTATAATTTTAGAATTTACTTATCTACAATGAAAGAAGTGAGGGAATCATAAGATCCTTATTAGGAGCTAGATTTCAGATGTTGATTCATTCTGTTTAAAATGCATTTTTGGTCATGTTGCCAGTTTTTAGATCTAAAAACCCTTTTGTATCAGTATAAACACTTTCACCTTGTAAACATAAAAATATATAAGGAACCTCAGTAGTATATTCTATTTTCCAAGGCATTTTGCTTGTGATCATAATTAGACAGCTGGTAAATTTCCCGAGTATGACTAAAATGTATGTTTTTTATTTGTAATAGGGATTATACTTTTCCTTTTATACTCATTAAAAATGTGATATCCCAACTTAAAAGAAGAAACTCTGTGCACTATGGGTAAGAATGCAAATTGGTATTACAATGAAACAGTGCAAAATTCTTCAAAAATTGTAAATGTTACCACATAATACAATATTACCTGAAGATGATTTTAAGAGAATTGAAAATCCATTGGTAATCTTATATTCATTGTGGAATCATCTATGGTAGCCAAGATAAAGAAATAGCTTTAGTATACACCCACAGTTTAATGAGTAAATATATAAAATATATTATATATGTAAATATATGTATATATGGGGTATTATGTATTCATAAAAGAAAGGAATAGTAACAGAGTAATAGTATAGCAGGAAGACACTTGCCTTGTACAAAGCTGCCTCTTGTTTGATCCATCTACATCCCATATAGCCTATTGAGCCTGTAAGGAGGATCCCTAGTGCAGAACCAGGAGCACACCTGGTATGGGACGGAGGGAGGGAGGGAAGAAGGAAGGAATGGAAGGAAGAAGGAAGGGAGGTAGGGATAAAGGGAGGAAAGAAGGGAGGATGGGAGGGAGAAAGGGAGAAACGGAGGGAGGATGGGAGGGAGGAAGGGAGGGAGGAAGGAAGGGAGGGAGGAAGGGAGGGAGGGAGGAAGGGAGGGAGGAAGGAAGGGAGGGAGGAAGGGAGGGAGGGAGGAAGGGAGGGAGGAAGGGAGGGAGGGAGGGAGGAAGGAAGGGAGGGTGGGAGGGAGGAAGGAAAGGAGGGTGGGAGGGAGGGAGGGAGGGAGGGAAGAAAAGGAGAGATGGAGGAAAAGGGAGAAAGGGAGGAAAAGGGAAGGAGGGAGGGTGGGAAGGAAATGGGAGGGGGTGGGTGGGAAGGATGGAAGAGAAGGGTTGAAGGAAGGAATTGAGGGAAGGAAAAACAGAGGTGGAGAGGAAGGAAAGTAGAGAAGGAGAAAGAGAGGGATAGAGGGAGAGAAAGAGAAGGATGGGAGAGGGGGATGATAAGAAGTAAGACATCTGCTTTATATGCAGCAGTAGACTCCAGTTGATACAGATGATCGAAATTCCACATATGGACATGCAACTAGTGTCAGGAGTTATTCCTGATCACAGATCTAGGAATAAGGTATATCCTCACCGCTCACATCACACCCCAAATTACAAGAAAATAAAATATTGGTACTTGAAAATAACCACTTGGATGTACTTTAGGATACTATGGTGAATGAAGTATTAGATAAAAATAGTTTATATGTTCAGTTGAGTGACCCCCTTGGTCTGTGGGGATGAATTTGTGTAGTCCTGGGTTTTCTCATCTCTTCCCCATTTGTGGAGCAGCTGGTCTCTCCTGGGAATTTCTCTTACCCTGAGCTGAAGCTGAAAAAGAGGAGACAACATAGAAAGGAATTGAACTTTTTATCTTGGAACCACACACATTCTCCTGGGCTCAATTTGTGCCAGGCCTTTGAAAAGCAGTCTTCATTCTCCCTCCCTCCCTCCCTCCCTCCCTCCCTCCCTCCCTCCCTCCCTCCCTCCCTCCCTCCCCCCCTCTCTCCCTCCCCCCCCCCTCTCTCTCTCTCTCTCTGTCTCTCTCTCTGCTACAGTCTTCTCTCTGTCTTCTCTCTCTCTTGGCATCTCATGATACTCTCAGTCGTTGTTGAGATGAGAAAGAAACTGATTTCCTCCTCCTGTTCATCTCCCTGGTATCCCTGTTATTATTGCATCACTCCACTTAGCTAATACACTGGGAAAAATTGTCCTTCAGTCCCTCCCCCACAGTGCCTTTCTCAGAAGCTCTTCCATATCCAATCTTGGGGAACTCTCTTTTATATGGGGAATCAGATCAAGTCAGTTCTGTGTTACTATCTAAAAATACACATAAGTATTCAAGGTCACACTGTTTTCTCTGTGTCCCATTTTCTGATAAATGCCCCATTAAAATATTATTTTATTTATTTATTTTTATTTTTTTCCACAAAGGAATCTATTTTTTGCCAGGGATTTATTTCTGTCCAGGTCTCCCAAAATATCCTATTCGGTATAGAGCCCATTCAAACCAAAGGCTTAGTGTAGGACAAACATCTAATACTTTATCTTAAGCCCCACTCCTCAAATAAATTTAATCTAAAAAAGTTTCAGGTCTTATAAAGAACACAATGGTGTTTCTCAAGAGGCAGAGAAACAGCTTGAGTGAAATGAAGAAAAAGGAAAATACATAAATTTCAAACATAAGCAATGATAAATTGCTATATTTAAAAATAATTGTAGTTTACACATATTTTATAAACAGTATTGCATATATTAAACTTCTGAGAATAATTTAAAACTTTCTTATGTAAGAAAAATTAGTTACGTGTGGTGAAAGGTGTCAGACTTTTTGATCATTTTATTATATATAATATATAAAATGTAATGACTATTGTACTCCTGAGAATGATGAACAGCTATATGTCATTTGTATTTCACTAAAAAATACAAAATAACCTCTGAGAAATTAAATTAAAGAAAGTGTATATTACATTGACTACCCAACCCTACTTCTGGAAAAATGGAAATGTGGTTGTGTTTATTGTTTTATTTTTAGTTATGCTAATAGTTTTAAGAAGTATTCAGTATTCTAAACCAATTATATTACTTGCATGTAATTCTGTATACTTGCCAATAGTGGTCCACAGGGTAATATCTGTCTTCCAAATGCTGAATTTCAGAGAGGGCAAACAGGAAGCCAACAGTGGGTTCAAAGTGATAATGAAAGTGGGGCTCTAGACCCTGACAAATGAATGGCTTGATTAGTTTAATCAGGAGTGAATACAGCTGGGGAATCAGCTGATCTCTCTGCAGGAAAGAGCTGTAGGCAGGTGAGACAGCAGGGTGAAGATAGCCCCAGAAAAGGAGAGATGGCAGTTTTTCAGATCAGAGGATTCAGACTTGTCAAGCACTGAGCTAGAGAAATCAAGATGATGAAGGGAAAGCAGGGAGCAAAAATGGGGCCTGGAGAAAATGTTCAAATTAAGGGAACAAACATATTTAGGAGACTAAGTTATGGTGAAGGTATTGGAGAAAAAAAACCTGTACTTTGGTGAAGTAAGTCTTTAAGATCTATAACAGCTATATCCTTTTGAGGGGCTTGGGAGCCACTTTCAGCTGTGCTGAGGGGTTATTGTTGGCACTGTAATCAGGATTTACCACTGACAGTGTTAGGAGACCAAGTGTGGTGCCAACAACTTGGACAGATATCAGAGCCATATATAGCAAGTGATTTATCTTTAGCCAACTATTGTCTACATGGCTGTTTTTCATTCTTGGTAGTTTATCATATTGACATATTTGCTATTTTAACTGCTACTTAAAATACTGTTTAAACCTCTGATACTTTCTGATTTAATAGTTAAAGACCTTGACTTTTGAAAGGTTGAATGAGGGAACACATAATTCCCAGAGAACTACTGGTAATAGAAGTTGGACTAGGCTGTGTCAAGGATAGATATGTAAGTCATGTGTGTAGCCCAATCAGCTAACACATTGATCCTAAAAATTTTTTTCTTTTTATATTCAATTTTTTTTATTTCAGAGACTGTTTCAGAGACCAACTTTTATAATTAATGTTACTTAAAAATTACTGACTTACCATTGGTTTGCATATAAACATTCTAGTGGCAATATAATATGAAAGAGAAAAAAATTTGCCATGTGAAGATAATATGGAGATGATGCCCACATGTCTTTTACTGCAGTCTAAGGTAACTTCTAACATTCCTCTCCTTTTGAGGGTGTCTCTGCTAAAGAAGTATCAATGTCTAGAGTGGCAAATGACATTTAATAATAGACATATTGGATGACTTTTAGATCTAGAATTAAAAAGTGGTTGATGGTGGAGTCTCAGAACCCATTTCTTCACATGAGTTCATTTCAAACCACCAATTTTCCATTTTCCTTCCATCACCCCATCCCAACAAATACCATTTCAACAGAAGCTCTCTCTGTTCTCATATAACAAATGCCAGTGGCATGTTTTTAATAGATAGAACAAGAAATGAACTAGGTTTCTAGGTGAAAATAGAGGAAAAATTTTGGAGAGCTAAGATAATTTGATGAGGGAAAAGGATTATCGACTCTCATAGACATGCTTACCTTGCTGAAAATCTGATATTTGAAACGACCTCTTTGGTGTATATTCATCTATAAACTCTTATGGATTTTATAAGAACTAAAGCTATGTACTAATGAATAGAAACAATCTAAGTGAATGTGTTTATTTGGGTTCAGAAGGTGGAATGGGTTACAAGTTATTTTATTAAGAAAAAAACCCTTAGAATAAATAGAGTTATTTTTATTCTCCTTCAGATACCATGAATCAATCCCAGAACCCCATACAATCTAGAGATAGCTATATCTTCAGTCCTTTAAATTGAATTCTTTTTATGTAAATCCTCAGTAAGATATACGATTGAAAAGGTTAGGTGTGTTACTTCCTAAACAAGTGTTTTTCTATATCTGTAATATGGAATAAACACAACTCTATGAAGATATTTTTAGGAAAGATTTTTATTAACTTTTTTGGCATACCAAGTTAGTAAATGGAAACAGAAAGCATAATAAAAAATACAAAAACTCCAGCAAATTAGATTCAGCAACCTAACCTCTTTTCTATTTGAAGCTACTTCCTATTAGATTTTGTTTAAGTTTTTATTTTTAGTAGTTTTTATTGAGACCAATGCGAATTAAAACTCTTTCAACAGTTATGTTTAAGGTACATAGTGCTAGTAAATTGGGAAAATTCCCACCACCAGTGTTGACCACCCGCCACTCATTTTTAGCATGCATCTCATACCACCACCCTTAGTCCCCTAGACTGCTGGTTTAACAGTTTGTTTTGTGTGTGTGTGTGTGTGTGTGTGTGTGTGTGTGTGTGTGTGTGTGTGTGTGCATAGCTTGTTGTAATTTGGGTCTCTTGATTCCATTGTCATTGATTTTGGGTTGGATATTTAGGTCTGGTCATTTTTTTTTTACTTCCACTCAATGTTTGTGAGACTGCTTGCCCTTGCTACAAGCTACTTTTTTCTCAGTTTATGCGGCAGAACAAGATTATTCAAGTTATATGGTTCTGTTGATAAGAAAAAGAAGGAAAAAATAGTGAAAGAGTAAAAATAAAAAGTAAAATAAATTGGAGAACAGCCCCTATTTAAAAACTGTGAATATAAATTTAAAAGTGGAGGGACAAAAATAGAAAAAGGAAAAACAAAACCCAAAAGAACAAAACAAAACTAAACAAAAATTTAAAAAATGGGAGGGAAATGATTGGAGTGGTAGTTTTTAGTGTTGTATTTTTATTTTTTTAATTTTTTTGCATAAACAATTAAATATTGGGGAAATTAGAAAGGAAATTTCCTTGACATAGAAGATATAGGGTTTCTCCCCCCTTGAAGCATATTGTCATGGGATCTTCTACATACTCTGGCCTTGTTCATTCTCGAATCCCAGGTCTTTTTATGGTGGCAGGAAATGTTCTGTTCGGTTATGATTGACAAAGTCAATCTTCTGTAATTTGAGATCTTGGTTTGAGAACAAAGTTAGGATAGCGTCTTTATGGTTTCAGAAGTTCTGTTCAGTCACAATTTTTGCTGTCAGTCTTCTGTATCTAGTAATCTTGGTTTTGGCACAGATCAAAGAATAGAGTGTCTTCTGATTTCATCTTAGCATTAGGTGGTGAGGTGGAACAACCTGCATTTAGGTCTATTTGTTGCAATTTTCTCGTCACCAGGATGTCATATGAGCAGGTCCTGTATCAAGTTGGCGCCAGAGCTCTTTTAGGGACAACTTCCCCTGCCCCCACAGCGAGGGGGAGTTTAATTCCCAGTGCTGTTGTGGGGGATTTTGTTTCGTTCTAAGGTTGGGATCTGGGGTTCGGAGTTCAATGGTCTTCCTATTAGATTTAATTTGATGTAGTCATGGGGGGTTATGATGTTGGAGAAAGTAAAAAATATTTGTTGTTTTCTGCCTGGGGTACCATCATTCTTGTTCTTTTTTATGATTTCCATTTTCTTTAATAATAATTTAAAAAATTGATTAAACTTAATTGCACTCCTAATCTCTGAAAAGTGCCAAGATTGACACAAATAGTGTGGAAACAAGATACTTCTGAGAATTTTGTATTTACAACTGCCAAATATTTTAGATTTTAACCTTATCATATCAAAAATACTGGCTGCTTTCAGTAAACAGTTTGATTTTTGACAAAGGTCAGATATTCATTCCATTACTTGTGGAAGGGGTATACCCTCATACCTCCAATCTCAAAAATTCTCCTTGCATGGTAAAGCAGGATGACAAAAATACTATAGTGAACAATTTAGAATCCACTACCTCAAAGAGCTGAAAGAAAGAGTTTTGATTTAAAGTAGTAAACCACATTTTATATTTTAGCATTTTTGAAGTCAAAGATCTATTTTAATAAGAATCAGAGACTAGAAAGCCTTATGTGTGTGTGCCCTTAGTTTAAAAGGACTGAGAAGTTCTAGGACTTATTTCTCACAATGCCTGATTTGCCGAAAACTAAACTTATCCTTTAACTAATGAACTACAGAAGTTCAAGATCATTCATATGCATGCATATACATATACAGAATTGGCAAGCAAGGAGTTTAGGCCAGAAAGAGGAGGTTCTCATGAATATTGATATAACAGCATGTATTATGAGAAAGTAATCTATTCTTGACAGTGATTGGCTGAAGAATTTAAGAACATTTTTAAATAATAGAGAATTACTCAAAAGTTGACACCTATCAACTTTGGAAAATTACATATGGCTTTCAGAGGCATAGAAAGTAAATGAACCCAGTCAGAGCTAGAAATAATAGTAGAACTGGTAAGGACCTTGCCTTGCATACAAGTGTAACCCATAATATATTTTTAGCACAGAGATCCCAAGTCAACTACTTACTTTCAACTCTTTACATGTCTATAGATAGCAACAGTCTACCTTAAACTTCAACTGAATTATCTATAGTTTGTGTGCTAGAATCAAATTTTCTCCATCTTTTTTAATATGAACATAGCTTTTTACTACTCTTAAGTTGCCTCTTTATAAAGTTCATTTCTTTATTTAGGTTGATGGTGAAAATTAAAGGCAGTTGTTTTAGATATTTCTTTTAATTTGCAAAAGGTATTTTAAAATACATGAAAAAATGATTAAGAATAAATACTCTATAATCTTAACAATAAACCTGTTAACTATCTAGCTTTCTATAACTACATGAGATTAAGCTACATGTATTCAATTTGGCTTAGGATTCCAGTTACCTGTTCATTCACATTTTATGGTTACTCGAGTAATGGAAGCATAGAAGAAAATAATTTTTAATATCTCTCTAAAACTCAAATAATAGATGATTTGTGCAAATGCTCTGTGGCCTGCCCTAAATGGAAATTTATCATATATATATATATATATACATATATATATATATATATGGAGATAAAATAGTATTTATCTTTCTACCTAAGCGTATTATGTCTTATGTTATAAATTTCTATTTAAATTTGTGAAGCTTCTAGCTTATGGTTTATTCTGTGTGCAATTAACTCCTTTTTAATACTACCTTTCTGGTCTGGTTCAAGTTTTAAGCAAGTTTTTACTTTATATGGTACTTATTTTAAATAGCATCATACACTTTGAAGTTGAGTTAATTTTCCACCTACATAACAACTAAACTTAAATTCTATTGTATAAACTATAAGAAATATAAAACTCAAAAGTTTAATTGAAGAGGAACTGTTTGAATTCCATGTATATTGATGAATAAGCTAGTTCATAAAAAGTCCAGAGACTAGTTTTTGAACACAAGTGGTTTATAGTCATATATATTAGTTATACAAATTAAATATGAATATGGGGTGGGAAAATAGAGAAAATAATCATGGGCCATAATTCTATTCTTATTATCAATTCAAGAAACATAAAACAAACATAACACTTTACCAAAGTATATTACAGATATTAAAACAATGAAAAGGCAGAAAATCTATGAAAGTATCATCAAACTGTAAGATGAGTAAAGAAGGCATTTACCAATCCCATGTTAGGAAACTATGGGGAGAGGTTAGACTTAACATGATAGCTCATAGCCCTGCAGAAAATAAATAGTAACTGGTAGTCTTTAATTTTTGTTTAGTTTGTTTCGGGAGCCACATTCAGTTGTCCTAAGAACTTAATTCTGACTCTGTGCTCAAGGATCACTCCTGATGGAACTTGGGTGGCCATATGGACTGCTGAAATTAAATTCAGGTCAATGACACAAAGCAAATACTTTACTCTTTTTGATATGGAGTGCTCCTATTGGATAAAACCTAGAATTCTAAAAATGGAGAACGTTCAGACATTTCAACTTTTCTTGTGTTGGAGTCGAAGAGACATATAAAGTAGTGCTACATTTCTTTTTTTTTGAAAATTAAAGTATTGCATCAACTTTTGGCAGTGCAATAATCTATTAATATAGAAATGATAAACTTTGATACATTTATGGAATACTGCTAACAGGATTGATTAAAAGATATACATATGAAAATTAACATAACAGTGTATGAATAGACTGAATCTTTCCAAATATCTGACCACCATTACTATGGCCTATAAGAATTCAGCAATAAACAGTTGGTGACCAGAAAAGTGACTTAAGTTTTAACTTGCAATGAGAAACTAAAAATGCTTATCTGAAATATTCCAGATTTTAAATATTGGCCTTAAAATGAAATATTTTGTAGGGTTCCTAGATACAGATTATGCAAAGCTCTTTAATAAATACAATTTGGTTCTCAAAGAATCAATTAACAGTTTTTATTTCAGAGAATTTGAAACTTGTAGATCTCATCTAAATATATACACTTAGGATAATCATATGAACAAAAGAAGAAGAGAGAAAAAATGGTTTAATAAAGAAAAAGACTGAATTATTGATTGAAGAACTTGAGTATTGAATCATCTCAAAAACATTTATTGCTGAGTAACTGTTCTTTCCTTTGTAACAATTTAAGACAGTTGAGAGCATTGCATATCTTACCAGTTGAGGAAATCTAGCAACTGAGAAAAATTAAAGAAACCCTTAAAACACTATTTTGTAATGAAAATATACTTAACATTTCCTTCCATTATAGACCTTACAATACATTAAGATTTTAGAAAAATGAAAAGTTTGGAAGTTGTTTGTAGTAAGTCAAGGAACTGTTGCTCACTAGGGCCTTTTAATAAGTGAGGGTTGAAGCTGATAAGAGTCACACAAAGAATTCCAAATATTGTGTGGCACTTTATTCGTTATTTACTTCAAAAGATCTTCTAACATAGAGGAATTTATGAAATTTTAAGTCTGTTTCTGTTTCAGTTTGGTTATGCCATTTATAAATTAAGTTTTGACAAGTATCCAATTTGATTCATTAGATAAAACAACAAATCAGGAAGCTGAAACAATAGCACATTGTGTAGGGCAGGGGTCTCAAACTCAATTTACCAGGGGGCTGCAGGAGGCAAAGTCAGGGTGAGGCAGGGCCGCATAAGGGATTTCACAAAAAAAAGTCCTCAAACATCATTATTAACAGTTCTAATTATTTCTTTTGAACATGAATAGAACAATGAGTGAAGATCATAAACAGTTCTTCTGAACATGGCATCTTTTGCGTATTCCTTGTTGCCAGAGACTTGACAGCACTTCTTCGCACAAATCTGAACCACATTTGGCTTTAGAGAGAAAGCAGTTGAGACCCTCAGTATGGCTTGAAGATGATCATCATTAAGTCTAGACCTGTATTTTGACTTATTGAAGTTCAATGTGGAGAATAACTTTTCACACAAATATGTGCTCCCCAAAAGGCACATGATGCGCTTGAACATTTGGGAAAGCTCAGGGAGCTGGGGGACAATTCTCCCAAAAATTGCCCATGCATGTTTGCTTTTCCACTAATCTCCCTGAACTTGGCTTTGAGATCAGAGTTGCATTGCAGGTCAATAAGCTCCATTTGAAGCACAGGAGGGGCATCTTGCACATCAAAGGAAAAGGGGTCCACAAAAATTTGAAAAGTGGCTCTGTGCTTTTTGAAGTCTGCAAATCTGTGATCAAATTTCTTCTCTAGCTTAAAAATAGCATCAACATATTTCTCACCACAGAATGGTATGCCTGCATCAACAAATTTCTTGCATGCTGGGAAATGGCAAAGGTTTGTCTGAGAGAGCTGGGATTTTCATAACACAAGTTTTGTGGAGAATGCTTTCACATTGTCATAGGCAGCACCTATAAGCAGCCCTGGGCCTTGTGACATCTTTTTTAGTACATTCAGCTTCTGTGTGATGTCAACAAAAAAAGCTAAGTCTATGAGCCATTTCTGATTACTCAACTCAGAAACAGCATTCCCATCCTTCTCCATGAAGGCTTTCACTTCTTCTCTCAACTCAAAAAAATATTTTCAGGACATTTACCCTGCTGAGCCAACGTAGCTCGGTGAAATAGAGCACATCTCCATATTATGACTCCATTTCCTCTAAAAAAGCATGAAACCTCCTGTGCTTTAAGCCCCTGGATCTGATTTGATTGATGCATTTCACAATAACAGATATCACATTGTCACACGGCAGGCATTTACTGCAAGGGGCCTGCTGATGGATAATGCAGTGAAGAGCAATGGCCTTCTCTACACACTCCTCTTCAAGTTTTTTGAATAAGTGCCGCCAGCCCATTTTTCCTCCTTGTCATCGATGGTGCTCCATCGGTTATTATTCCAACAAACCTCCTACATGGCAAACCTGCATTCTCATTGGCATCATACAGATGCTGAAATATCTCATTAGCGGTGGTCTGGCCATGCATTGGAATTATTGGGAGCAGTTCCTCTGTCAATTCAAAATTGCAATCAACACCACAGACATAAATTGTGATCTGCACAGTGTCTGTTATATCTGTGCCCTTATCAAGAGCAACTGAGTATGCATCAAAACATTTGGCTTTCTCACACAGTTGATGATAAATGTCACTTGACATGTCAGAAATGCACTCTGCCACAGTGTTGGCAGATAGGCTGATTTTGCTAAACTGACTTTTGTTTTCTAGACAGATAATACTTACAGCCTGTAACATGCATTTTTCAACAAACTCTCCTTCTGTAAATGGTTTCCCTGCCTTAGCAATCATCTCACTAACCATGTAACTAGCTTCAACTGATGAGACATTCTCTTTGGTTGCTTTCTTGAAGAAATCTTGTTGCCTCATTAGACATGCTTGAAGACTGGCAACCCACTATAGCTTTGGCAACCCAAATAGCTTTTATGAAGCCAATATTACCTTGATACCTAAACCAGACAGAGATGCTACGAAAAAAGAAATTAGAGACCAATATCGCTGATGAATACAGATGCAAAGATCCTCAACAAAATCCTGGCAAATAGGATTCAATGCCTCAGTAAGATCATCCACTACGATCAAGTAGGTTTCATCCCAGGAATGCAAGGCTGGTTTAACATCCGTAAATCTATCAACATAATACACAACATCAACAACAAGAAAAATAAAAATCACATGATCATATCAATAGATGAAGAAAAAGCATTTGATAAGGTCCAACACCCATTCTTGATCAAAACTCTCAGCACGATGGGAATGAAAGGAACCTTTCTCAATATAGTTAAGGCCATCTACCACAAGCCAGAGGCAAATACTTTACTCAATGGAGAAAATCTGAAAGCCTTTCCTCTAAATTCTGGCACAAGACAAGGCTCTCACCACTCTGTTCAACATAGCACTGGAAGTACTTGCTATAGCGATTAGGCAAGAAATAGATATCAAGGGAATATAGATAGGAAAGGAAGAAGTCAAGCTCTCATTGTTTGCAGATGACATGATTCTCTACTTGGAAAACACTAAAGACTCTACCAGAAAGCTTCTAGAATCAATAGACTCATATAGCAAGGTGGCAGGCTACAAAATTAACACACAAAAATGTATGGCCTTTCTATACACCAATAGTAATAAGGAAGAAATGTACATTAAGAAAACAACCTCATTCACAATAGTGCCACAAAAACTCAAATATCTTGGAATCAACTTGACTAAAAATGTGAAGTACCTTTACAAAGAAAACCATAAAACTCTGCTCCAAGAAATAAGAGAGGACATGTGGAAATGGAAGCACATATCCTGCTCAAAAATTGGCAGGATTAACATCATTAAAGTGGCAATACTCCCCATAGCATTGTACAGATTTAATGCAATCCCTCTAAAGATACCCATGACATTCTTCAAAGAAGTGAATCAGGCACCTTTGAAATTCATTTGGAACAATAAACACCCTAGAATAGCTAAAGCAATCATTGGGAAAATTAATATGGGAGGAATTACTTTCCCCAACTTTAAACTTTACTACAAAGCAATAGTTATCAAAACAGTATGGTATTGGAATAAAGACAGGCCCTCAGATCAGTGGAATAGGCTTGAATACTCAGAGAATGTTCCTCAGACATACAATCACCTAATTTTTGATAAAGGAGCAAGAAATCCTAAATCGAGCAAAGAAATCCTCTTCAACAAGTGGTGATGGCAGAACTGGCTAGCCACTTGCATAAAATTGAACTTAGACCCCCTGCTAACATCATGTTCGAAGGGTAAATTCAAATGTATGAAAGACCTCGATATCAGACCTGAAACCATAAGATATATAGAAAAACTCATAGGTTAAACACTCCAGGACATTGAGACTAAAGACATCTTCAAGGAGGAAACTGAATTCTTCAAGCAAGTAAAAGCAGAAATTAACAGATGAAAATATATTAAACTGAGAAGCTTCTGCACCTCATAAGAAATAGCACCCAGGATACAAGAGCCCCCCACTGAGTGGGAAAAACTATTCACTCTATACCCATCAGACAAGGGGCTAATCTCCAAAATATACAAGGCACTGACAGAACTTTACAAGAAAAAAACATCTAATCCCATCAAAAAATGGGGAGAAGAAATGGACAGATACTTTGACAAAGAAGAAATACATATGGCCAAAAGACACATGAAAAAAATGCTCCACATCACTATTCATCAGGGAGATGTAAATCAAAACAACTATGAGGTACCACTT
Organism: Suncus etruscus; assembly: GCF_024139225.1. Taxonomy (NCBI): domain Eukaryota; kingdom Metazoa; phylum Chordata; class Mammalia; order Eulipotyphla; family Soricidae; genus Suncus; species Suncus etruscus. The sequence goes on along the minus strand of NC_064864.1, from coordinate 52,703,370 downwards.
CACACCACAGACAATGGCAAACATCACAAAGAATGAGAACAAGCAGTGTTGGCGGGGATGTGGAGAGAAAGGAACTCTCATCCACTGCTGGTGGGAATGCCATCTAGTTCAACCATTATGGAAAGCGATATGGAGATTCCTCCAAAAACTGGAAATCGAGCTCCCATACAACCCAGCTATACCACTCCTAGGAATATACCCTAGGAACACAAAATACAATACAAAAATCCCTTCCTTACACCTATATTCATTGTAGCACTATTTACGATAGCAAGACTCTGGAAACAGCCAAGATACCCTTCAACAGACGAATGGCTATAGAAACTATGGTACATACACGCAATGGAATATTATGCAGCTGTCAGGAGAGATGAAGTCATGAAATTTTCCTATACATGGATGTACATGGAATCTATTATGCTGAGTGAAATAAGTCAGAGAGAGAGAGAAAGATGCAGAATGATCTCACTCATCTCTGGGTTTTAAGAAAAATGAAAGACATTTTTGCAATAATAATTTTTAGGCACAAAAGACAAAAAAGCTGGAAGTTACAGCTCACCTCATGAAGCTCACCACAAACAGGGATGAGTTTAGTTAGAGAAATAACTATGTTTTGAACTATCCTAATAATGAGAATGTATGAGGGAAATAGAAAGCCTGTCTAGAGTACACGCGGGGGTTGGGTGGGGAGGAGGGAGATTTGGGACATTGGTGATGGGAATGTTGCACTGGTGATGGGTGATGTTCTTTACATGACTGAAACCCAAATACAATCATGTATGTAATGAAATTGGTTAAATAAAAATATACAAAAAATCGCATTAGTAAGAAAAAAATCGCAAAAAATCACATTAAACATTTGCATACCCCAAATGAAAGTTCTCTGGGTATGCAAATGTTTAATGCGATTTATTCTTACTAATGCGATTTTTATTGCGATTATTCAGTATGCAAATAATCACGAATACTGTGATATTTGAAGGCTGGCTGCGGGCCACAAATGTTTTATGGATGGCCGCAAACGGCCCGCAGGCCGAGAGTTTGAGACCCCTGGTATAAGGTGTTTGACTTCCCCATGGCTGACTCAGGTTAGATCCCCAACATACCATATGGTCTTTTGGGCCTGCCAACAGTGTTTTCTGAGGACAGGGTCAGGAGTAAACCCTGAGCTCTACTGATGTAGTTAAAATATAAACAAACACAAAAAGTACACATTTACCATAGTTTATTTTGTCTAGTACATTATCTCAATATTTTTAAATATTATTTCTCATGTTGACAATGGGGGTCATGAGGACAGAAGGGGTTCCGTGCTGCTGGCGGCCACTGCCTTCAGATTTCTCATTTTGATTATCCATTCTCGAGTTTGACACAGGACTGGGCCTGCTGTGCCACTGTCAGGTCCTACGTGTCTTACCCGACCTTGCGAGACTATGCTATTCCAGCTGGCCTTGGTGGAAGGGCTACAGCCAGATCCTGCCCTGGATCTTGTAGTTCCTGCAGGGCTACAAGGTTGAGGTGCTGAGGTGGCAGCTGGCAGACTTCTTCAGCCGCCTGCTTGAGAGAGGTCTGAGGCCTAGCCTCCGTCTTGGCCACCACTGGTGCCCAACCTTCCTCCTCCCAGATTTCTGAGTTCTGGGCAGGCCTGCGAAAGCCAATAGAGACTGGGAGTATGACGAGTTCTTGCATATTCCAATTCTGAGCAGATTTGACCAGCAAGTATCAATCTGTGCTGAAGCCTTTCACCCTGATGAGGATGAGGAAGATACAGATCCTCGGGTGGTTCATCCTAAAACCAATCGCCAGAGATGCAGACTTCAAGAAGCTGCATGGACATTCTCATTTTCAAAAATCTTGATGAGGAACAATTTTCTCAACTCCTTGATGCCATTTTTGAAAGGACAGTCAAAGTTGATGAACATGTCATTGTCCATGGAGTTGATTCTTATGCCATAGAACAGGAACCTCAGACATTTTAGTAAAAAGAGATAATCAGGGCCCCGGAGTTGATTCTTATGCCATAGAACAGGAACCTCAGACATTTTAGTAAAAAGAGATAATCAGGGCCCGGAGAGATAGCACAGCGGTGTTTGCCTTGCAAGCAGCCGATCCAGGACCAAAGGTGGTTGGTTCGAATCCCGGTGTCCCATATGGTCCCCCGTGCCTGCCAGGAGCTATTTATGAGTAGAAAGCCAGGAGTAACCCCTGAGCACCGCCGGGTGTGGCCCAAAAACCAAAAAAAAAAAAAAAAAAGAGATAATCAAACCAGCTCTAATGATCAGTATGACAAATGTGGCAGTTTTGGAGAACTATCTCTGATATACAACACATTAAGAGCTGTTACCATTGTCATTACTTCAGCAGGTGCCTTGTGGGGACAGGACCATGTGACTTTTCGAAGAAAAACAATGAAAACAATGCAAGAAAAAAAGGTGTTTGAAGCATTTATTGAATTTGTACCCCTACTCAAATCACTAGAGGTTTCAGAATGGATGAGATTGTGGATGTAATAGGAGAGAAGACCTATAGACAAGGAGACCATATAATCACTCAGGTAATAAAAAATTAAAATTGATAGAGCTTTTAGATTATAGAGTCCCATGATAGAAACATCTTAATTAAAAGCAAGACTAAAGCAAACAAAGAGGATTCACACTAGGAGGTGGAGTTTGCCTGTTGCTATAAGAGGCAGTACTTTAGAGAGCTTGCACTAGTCAACCACAATCCCAGAGCTGCTTCAGTCTGTGCTGTAGGAGATATCAAATGCTTAGTTAGGTACGCACAAGCATTTGAGCAGCTTCTTGGACCCTGTACAGACATCATGAAGAGAAACATCTCAGACTATGAGGAACAGCTGGTGAAAATGGCTCCAGCATGGATCTGACTAATCCTAGGCAATCAGTGTGCCACACCTCAGAGCCTTCTCAGTGTGACATCATAACCTTCCAATCAGCCACAAAACACACAGGACAGAATTCTTCCTGCTGTTGCCACCACTACTGCCATAGTTACGGCTATGGGCATTTATAAAACTTGAAAGTCAGCACTAAAAGGTGGTCAAAGTTTCCATCCACACCTCCATATTGCTTCTGAAAGTCCATTATTAGATAACATGTCATAATGACACCCGCCTCGTTTTTTACATCTTTGGATTGAAATGGCATGTCTTTCCAACAATTTAAGTGTCTGATACAGAAGTTCAAAGTGTAAAAATGTTACTTTGTTCTCTTGCAGCTATTGTTGCATTTGGAAGACACCACAGATCTGTACAAATTTACTGTATTATTGTAATAATCCTCCCATGACCTTTCTCAAGGGAGGACATATTTTAGCCTTTTATCCCCTCATTTATCTTGTAAAAAAGTCCACATTTGTTCTCAAATATAAAAATTAAAAAATTCTAAAATTTCATTATAGATTATAATATATTATATTCATTATAGATTATTTAATCAAGAAGTGATTATTGTATTAACTGATCAGAAAAAAGTAAAGAATAGAGCTATAACATAATTACAACATTTTTCTCTTAAGACCATTTATATCCACTCGTTCTAATTTCAAAATATCTACCAAGGGTCTGACATAGACCCCCTAAAAAGAGACTTCCGTTTACACTGAGAAGACTTGACAACAACAATGACCTGCTCTACAGGACATGGTTCTCTCTAGTGCCCCTTAAGTGTGAGGTGAAACGAGAGCATGCTCTGCACCATCCTGACTGCAATATGGGATATGCAGACTCCAGGATCTTTAATACAGAAGCATGATACCAACAACAGAGACTATGTGAGGAATGGAGGTGTATTGCCACTACAGACGATGACTTGAATTGGACAAACTAGTTTGCCTGGAGCCTAGAGTCAGTCCTGTGCCAGGAAACTTCAGTGGTAGGGTCTCCTTGTATTTAGACCATAATTTGTCTTTCCATGTCCCTTATGTTTTGGTGGGCCTATGCAAACAAATGCCACTTTAATACCGTTTTTTACTAAGTTCCCTTGACTCCAATCCTTAAGAAAAACAACTCACTAAAACTTTTGAGGTTAACTTAAACTAGTAAGCATGTGCATGGAACTAGAGAAATGTACTTTGCCCTCAATGTTTAAGGAGTTACATAAGTCTAATGTCTTTAGATTATATTGTGTGCTGCTAAGAAATAGTATGTACTACAACTGGGGATTTGAGGGACAAAGTAATTGTATTGTACATGGGTTTAGTTTTGTTTTTCTTAATGTTCTTTGGCTGAAAGTTCAAGGCTGGGATATCATCAAAAAAATCTAATTTCATAATATCTAATCCACTAATTCTAATTTCATAATAACATAAATATTATAATATTCAACCCCCTCTAACTATACCACGACATTCAAAAGATACTTATTACTCAGGAGTATGCAAAATCTATTTCAGCATTAATCAACTAAGAGCATCATTGTCAGAATAGCTTAGATTAGAGCTTCTTAAACTCTCTATTCATGACTCCTTTAACCATTTTATGTGACACTATTTATATGAAATATGCATACAAATAAAAGATTTTCTGATAATATATTATACACTGTTTTAGAATAAATGTTTATATACCTACATTTAGCCCCATGTTCCCATGTGGGACTGCAACCTATAGTTTGAGAACCTTGGGTTTAGCTGATGATGATAACAATTGTGGCATTGGGAAAAAAAAACTTAATGTTCTTGGATCATATGTTTCATTCAATCATTTGATGATTTTTCAGTTGTTCCAAAATATTACTACTAGAGCTTTCTGACAGTGTAAAAATATTTTCTATATAATTATCCCCTACTTGTAACTTAAAGGAACTATTCTCAACATGTTAAATTTGAACTATTTAATTCATACATCTTAGGTTTTCATCCTTATGAATTAAATATAGAGCACACATCACTCAAATTTACTAGCTTTTAAATGACTGTGAGTGACCTCATCTTAGCTAGAGATTTTACACACAACCACTAGACATTTATTTTAATCTGACATAGGACATAGTTTAAAATTAATATCTCTCTTAAGTTCTGTTATTTATGTAATTGAAGCATAATCTGGTTATTCTACATTTTCTTGAATTTCTTAATTATTCAATACTACTCATCATTAAAATTTATTAGTATAGGAGGAGGGGAAATGAGGGGTGGGGAGGGAAAAAGAAAAAAGAAAAAAGAATGTATTAGTATAAATAGAATATTTTACAATAATGTAAATACACAAGCAACTTAGGTTCTCTCATGAGCTTGGAATACTAAGACAAACTTAAAATAATATGTAAATAAATGGTAAAAGCAATATATAGCATTTTGCAGAGGGGTGAGAGAGGTTGGGCCAGACAAACAAAAAATATCTTAATAATCATTACATATGCTTACTATTATATATAATATAATATGGGGGTCATACCTGATGGTGCTCAAGGGTTACTACATGTTCTGTACTCAGTATTTACTCCTGGCAATCTTGGGGGACCATAAGGGATGTTGGGGATCAAAACCATATTAACTATGTTCTAAGCAAACACCCTACAAAATATGCTATTGCTGCAACCCTCTTATTTGTTGTTTTATCTATTTAATCAAATTGGCTACTTTTCAAATATTAATTTATATAGGACATAACCAATCAAAAAACTCATCCACAATCTTCATCTGTTCTGAAACCTCTAATGTTTTAAGTGGAGGTACAGATTCAATAATGCTTCAAACATCCTTCTTTTTTCTTGCACTGTTTTTTCACTGTGATTATTCTAAAAGTTACATGATCCTGTCCCCATAAGCACATTCTGAAGTGAAGACAATGATGTCATGATATCAGCTCTTGGTGTGTTATATATCAGAGATAGTTCTCCAAAACTGCCACATTTGTCATCCTGACCAACAGAGCGGGTTTGATTATCTCATACTAAAATGTCTGAGATTCCTGTTCTATAACATACGAATCGTCTCCATGGACAATGACATGCTCATCAACTTTGACTGTCCTTTCAAACATGGCATCAAGAACTCAAGAAAGTTGTTCCTCATCAAGATTTTTGAAAATGAGAATGTCCATGCAAGCTTCTTGAAGTCTGCATCTCTGGCGATTGGTTTTGGGATGAACCACCTGTGGATCTGTGTTATCCTCTTCCTTATCAGGGTGAAAGGCCTCAGCACAGACTGATACTTGCTGGTCAAATCTTCTCGGAATTGGAATGTGCAAGAGCTAATAATCCTACCAGTCTCTTTGTCTGCCTTAGCCGGCCTATCCAGAGCTCAGAACTCAGAACTCTGGGAGGAGAAAGGCCAGGCAGCGGTGGTGGCCAGGACGGAGGCTGGGGCTGCGGGCCTCGCTAAATCAGATGGCTGAAGAAGTCCACCTCGACGTGGATGAGGTCTGCCGGCTGTCGCCTCAGCCCCTCCATCCTGTAGCTCTGCAGGAGCTACAAGATCCAGGGCCAGATCTGGATGTGGCTTCTCCACCATAAGGCTCCAACTCCTAAATGAGCATTTTAATGTGTAAAAATGATAGGTCACAGGATTTTATGAGCTTTTATCAATGGTCAAAAATAATAATTTTCAGATATCTAGTTTTTCACCTCAGAAAATATATGCCAAACCACATACTACCAAATGTTCCATTACCATCTATTATTACCCAGTCAATCCCCTAATCCATTCTCTTCCTCCTTATCTATAGTGACTTTCACATTTTTGTCATTTAAAATTGCACATTGCTTTAAAAATATCCCACAAATGGGTGAAACTATGTAGCATTTTTTCTTTCATTTTGTCTCAATATTCTTTACAGCATGTTGGAATAAAAACTCTAAGTATTTCTAGTGTTCCTTGCTTAAGTGCCAGTTTGCCAGTTATAGAGTATTGGATTTCTGTATGGAAACCTAAAGGGAGCTGAAATTGGACATCATTTTTTCTCCATAGTCAATCATGCTTATTAAAAATGGTTGTTTTTATAAATAATTTTCTGAGACACCATAAAAATCAAGGCGATTGGGTATGTAAAGTAATTCCAACAGAGAAGATGTATCATTATTAGATATACCACAGTATTTTCCAGAATATGATGAAACTTAACAAGCTTGTATGTAATCTCAGTTGACCCTACACAGTTTTAAACATTTTATACATTAGCCCAATTTAATGAAAAACAAAAAGAAAAATAAATATAAAAGAGAAAACTTTATTCTATGCCTTTACATTTTCCTTTTGTTTTCTGTTGACTTTATATTCAAAGATTTAAAGTAAGTTATTGAATAGAATTATTACAATTTTCCTGAAGGTTCAATGGCAAATTTCAATTATGAATTTAATGTACATGGGACCATATACATGACTTCCTCTCTAAGGTTGCTCTGTTCTTCACAACTTGGACTTAAACTAATTTATTACTCTATGTACTAAACTAATAATACAATTAAAGATTAGAGGGTAGGCACCTTCTATGTAAAGTACTGCACTTAATTTTAAAAAACTCACACATTATAACACTATTATATATTTAGAAATTCATGGTAAGGACTGATATATTGCTATTTCATAAAACATTCTACCTCTACCTCCCTTGAAGAATCTATAATATTAAGTTTCCCTGAAACTCCTGATATAATTATATCTACAAATTTTACTAATTTTTTTATTCTGAAGAAGATTTTATGGAATTTTTAAATTTATATTTAATCCATCATTATGTAATCTGAAGTTATTCATAGGTGGATTTCAAACTTACAATGCTTCAGAACAATCAATCCCAGCACCAGTGTCAACCACTTCCACCAGTGTTCCAGAGTCCATCTCATGCTACCACTCCTTGCCCTTTGCCTGCCAGCATAACAGGACTGGTTGTTATTGTGATTGTTGAAATTTGATCTCATTATCTAATTATTTTTAATTATGGTTTGGATATTTAATTCTGTTCTTTCTTAACATCAACAATGCAACTTATACCCCCTGGCTCCTGTCCTTCATATTTATGCTTTTCCTCCTCCACTTAATTTCTTTCCTTCTCCTCACTATACTTTGAGGCCTATAGTGTTCTTGACAACCCCCATTTAAACCATTTCTTTTTTTATGCAGTTATTTTAAATACCACATAAAATGATATCATTCTGCCTTTCTTCTTCTTCTGGCTTACTTCACTTAATATAGTATCCTCCAGTTCCAACTAGGTTAAAGCAAATTTCATTATTGAATCATTCCTTAAATTTATATATATATATATTTCATAATATGCATATGTGTATGTGTGTGTACCCTTTTTCATGATCCACCATCTGTTGTTGGACATCAGTATTGAACCAACTATTAGCTATTGTACTAAGTTCTGCATGAATAGCAATGTGCATACATACTTTTGGATCAGTGTTTTTCTGCCCTGAAAATAGATATCCAAATCATGATTGATGGGTTATATGCTAGATCAATTCTTAGTTACTGAGAATCCTCTATACTGCTTTCCACTGGGGTTGGACTAGGCAGCATTCCCACCAACAGTACGTGAAAGTTACATTTTCACCACATCCCACCATAAAAACAATTATTCCCAATATATTTTATTTGTTCCATCCTCACTGGTATAAGATGATATCTCATTGTCTTATTTGAGTTTCCCTAATGACAAGTGATGATAAACATTTTATCATGTGCCTGTTGGCCATATGTTGGTCTACCTCAGAGAAGAGTCTGTTCTACAAATAATAATTTTTATAAAGAACAGTGTTTAGAACATAGAGTTAATTAGTATGACTTAGGTTTCTGTTTTATATGACTTTTAATTAGGTAACTGGTTAAGTTGAAAATGTGAAAACAACTAGATTTTGCAGCATTTCTCAGCATTTTAACCTCAAAGCAATTTATGCCATACCAGATGAGTGTGTGTGTGTGTGTGTGTGTGAGTGTGTGTCTTTGTGTCTTTGTATGTATATCCTTAGTAATGTTTTGAAAATATGTAAGAGAATGAGTAAATAAAGAATAAAGGCAGAGAGATTTGTTAGATGTCAAACCATTGGATGATATTAGGTTCTGTGTAGATCAGAGGCTCTGAGAGTTTACTGAGTAGAGTTTTCTGTGAATTACATGCTACCACTTTTAATGGCTCATATATCAAATGTGCAATTTACAGTAAAGAAAAATAGCAAGTGATATATATATACCTAAATATGTGCACATATACATTTCATGTAGTATTCTTTAACTGATATCTCTCATCATTATGAACTAAGCAGAAAGTTCACACATTTTATAGCACAAAGTATATGACCTGTGTTAAATTTATATTTGATATAGAACACAAAACAGATTTATTTTACTGAGACTATTATTTTTGCACAGAAATGTCTGAATAACTTATACATATATACTAAATTATTCTTATAGGCCCCAGATTCTTCAAGTTTAGACTTCTTAATATAAGTACTTGCTTAGCTGTTTACTGGAGACACAAAATGGAGATCCATCAATGAAAACGTTTATTTTTTGTGGTTTTGCTGGCAGCACTGGGATGCAATAGTTGTACATGGCAGTCACATACAGCCACTATCCGGTCTTCTGACATTATAATTCAAATTATCAGCAAAGGCTACACATTATATTTGCAGTTTAGATTTCATTTTTGTGTAATGGAGGAAATTCTGGAAAATAAACAAGTATAACACACACATATACCACCTGAATTATTCTTTGACTATAACACTTTTTTTTTTTTAGGACGACCTGTCTGTCCACATGACTTACACCTGGCTCTATGCTCAAAAATCAATTTTGGCAGTTCCGAAGGGATGAAATGTGGTGATGAGGATCACACCAAATTTCATTGCATGTAAAGGAAACTCTTAACTGCCCATACTGTCTTTCCTCTATGGTTGCAAGCTATATTCATTACATGTTTCAACTTCCATACATTTAAGTTGGACTAAAATATTTATCTCCAGTAAATGTTTCTCTTTGTTCTAAACCAGCATTAAAAAGGTGTTTTGTTGCAATAAAATAATTAAAAATTTAATAAAATATATTACAAATAAAATATCTTGTTGCAATAATAAATATCTGTATTTAGAGACAATGTTGATAAGGTGTACCTGGGTAAAATTATGATAAAATCAACATCAGGAGAAAGAAAGGTTTTAAGTTACAAGTTAAAGAAAAAGTTGGAAGTTTATTAGCAATTGATTTCTTGATTCGATACATCTAATTCATTGAGTAAAATTTAATTCTATCATAAATATATTTGTTTATTTCTCAATTATAATTGATACAAATACAAATATAAAAAACAATACCGTTGTCCAAGGAGAATAAAATTTCCCAAGTAAATAAATGCCCCCCCCTCTTTGAATGAATATATTGAGTCATAAGAAAAAACTGAAATAGTTTCTCCCACTCAGTGGGTGGCTCTTGTATCCTGGGCACTATTTCCTTTGAGGTGCAGAAGCTTCTCAGCTTAATATATTCCCATCTGTTAATCTCTGCTTTCACTTGCTTGGAGAGTGCAATTTCCTCCTTGAAGATGCCTGTAATATCCTGGAGTGTCTTGCCTATGTGCTGTTCTATATATCTTATGGTTTTGGGGCTGATATCGAGGTCTTTAATCCATTTGGATTTTACCTTCGTACATGATGTTAGCTGGGGGTCTAAGTTCAATTTTTTGCAAGCGGCTATCCAATTGTGCCAACACCACTTGTTGAAGAGGCTTTCCCTGCTCCATTTAGGGTTTCCTGCTCCATTATCAAAAATTAGGTGATTGTAAGCCTCTTCAACATATTCAAGGAGGAATTCAAGTAGTATTCATAAAATAGAAAAAAGCAACTTATTTAAATTTCATTTAAAAAACAGTTCATTGAGGGTCAGAGCAATAGCGCAGTGGCAACACATTTGCCTTGCATGTGGCTGACACAGGAAGGACCTCTGTTCAATATTCAGTGTCCTATATGGTCCTCAAGACAGGACAGATTTCTGAGTGCATAGCCAGCAGTGACCCCTGACCGTCACTGGGTGTGGCCCAACCCACCTCCCTCCCCACCAAGAAAAAACAGTTCATTGAATTTTACTTTACTTAGGTTTCTAGTCAAATTATTTAGGATATACAATAATTCCCTCACCATTATTAACTCAATTATTTTTGCAAACATAAATAAAGATGTATTATGTTAAATTAATGATAAAGAGAATTTCCATCTTTTGTAAATGTTATTAGTTTTGGGAGCCACCAATACTCAATGGGAAAATATAATTTGATTTAATCTAGGTTAAGACTGCTTAAACCTTATTTATTTATTAGTTTGTTTGTTTTGGGGTCATACCTTCCTTTGGGCTTATTCTTGGTTTCATGCTCAGGGATTTGCTTCTGGCAGGCTCAAAAGACTTTATGGGATGCTAAAGATCAAAGTTGTTTCAGACATGTGCAAGGTAAGATGCTTAAATATTTTTCCTAACATGCAAAAATGTTTATGCTACCAAGTATATATATATGTAATATATGCAAAATAGATATACAAATAAATAATTTTATGATAATGCATAATAAATAAATCATTTAAAATGCCAGAGAGATGGTACTGCATATTAGGTATGTCTCTTGCTAGAACCCAGCCTGGGTTTCATACTCAGCACCACATATCATAACTTACATCAGGATTGATACCTGAATACAAAACCTGGAAAAATCCCTCAGTAGCACAGAGCATAGCCCAAAACAGCAAAACAAATACATTGTAAAGCAATATTCTTTTAATTTATGAGACCTTAATAAACTAACTTATAGATATTGTTTTAAAAAAAATTAGGTGATTGGATGTCTGGGGAACATTTTCTGAGTATTCAAGCCTATTCCACTGATCTGAGGGCCTGTCCTTATTCCAATACCATGCTGTTTTGATAACTATTGCTTTGTAGTACAGTTTAAAGTTGGGGAAAGTAATTCCTCCCATATTCTTTTTCCCAATGATTGGTTTAGCTATTCACCCAATACCCATCAGATAAGGGGCTAATCTCCAAAATATACAAGGCACTGACAGAACTTTACAAGAAAAAAACATCTAATCCCATCAAAAAATGGGGAGAAGAAATGAACAGACACTTTGACAAAGAAGAAATACACATGGCCAAAAGACACATGAAAAAGTGCTCCACATCACTAATCATCAGGGAGATGCAAATCAAAACAACGATGAGATACCACCTCACACCCCAGAGAATGGCACACATCACAAAGAATGAGAATAAACAGTGCTGGCGGGGATGTGGAGAGAAAGGAACTCTTATCCACTGCTGGTGGGAATGCCGTCTAGTTCAACCTTTATGGAAAGCGATATGGAGATTCCTCGAAAAACTGGAAATCGAGCTCCCATATGATCCAGCTATACCACTCCTAGGAATATACCCTAGGAACACAAAAATACAATACAAAAACCCCTTCCTTACACCTATATTCATTGCAGCACTATTTACCATAGCAAGACTCTGGAAACAACCAAGATGCCCTTCAACAGATGAATGGCTAAAGAAACTGTGGTACATATACACAATGGAATATTATGCAGATGTCAGGAGAGATGAAGTCATGAAATTTTCCTATACATAGATGTACACGGAATCTATTATGCTGAGTGAAATAAGTCACAGAGAGAGAGAAAAACGCAGAATGGTCTCACTCATCTATGGGTTTTAAGAAAAATGAAAGACATTCTTGCAATAATAATTTTCAGACACAAAAGAGAAAAGAGCTGGAAGTTCCAGCTCACCACAGGAAGCTCACCACAAAGAGTGATGAGTTTAGTTATAGAAATAACTACATTTTGAACTTTCCTAATAATGAGATTGTATGAGCGAAATGGAGAGCCTGTTTAGAGTACAGGTGTGTGTCTGGTGGGGAGGAGGGAGACTTGGGACATTGGTGATGGGAATGTTGCACTGGTGATGGGTGGTGTTCTTTACATGACTGAAACCCAAACAGAATCATGTAAGTAATCAAGGTGTTTAAATTAAAAAAAAAGAAAGAAAAAACTGAAATAAAGACTTTATTTTCCTTCTCTTTTTTCTTCCACTATTCTCTTTCTTTTTCACTCTTGTGGTTATTATTTGGTGATTTCTTTTTTTTTTTTATTTTTCTTTGTCGGGTGCATTTTTTTCTTTTTTCTTCCATTTTTCTTTCTTTTTTTGGTAGTTGTTACCAAATTTTTTTCTTTCTTTTTTCTTATCCTTTTTATCTCCAATGATGGTGGAATGGATGCTCAATCTATAGCAAGCTGTAAAGTGGAGACCAGTTGCACTAGCATTCTGGGGGTAAAGGAGGGAGATATGGGATATGTGCTGGGAACAGGGGTGGAGGGAGGACAGCACTGGTGGTGGAAATGCCCCTCATTCATTGCCACTATGTACCATAAATGATGCAGTGAAAAATTTGTAATGCACTTTGGTCACAATAAAAAAAATTGCAGTAAAAATTTTTCTAATCAAAGAAAGTTTATACAGGAGTCTACATTGTGAGACATCCTAACTGATTTATGTCCAGTGCCACAATACAAAATTATAGCACAAAATCTTTTTCCTATTATATTTATGAGGGTTCAATTCAATCTAGAATTTATGATTCTCTTGTTGTTAGATTCATTGTATAAATTTTCATAAATGATATTTTTATCCAGCAAGTTTAGTTTCAAATCAAATATATTTTTCTGTTTAGAAATACTTCCTAGAGAATGCAGTATAAAAAATAAAAAATACTTCCCTGTAAATTCGTAATAAAGATAAATTTTTACTGTACCAGTAAAGAAATAATTTAATGTGTTGATAATAATTGTAAAACTTAATGAACTTTATTATGTGCTCAGTAATTTCTATTTCTTGACATTTACAGATATAGTGAAAAGGTGACACCTCATGAAAGCCTGTCTTGTAATTTGGCGGGGGTCGGCCACATCCAGTGAGCTTAGTGGTTACTCCTAGCTATGCGTTCAGAAATAACTCCTGGTTTGGGGGACCATATGGATATCAAACCGATGTCTATCCTGGTCAGCCACGTGCAAGGTAAATGCCCTACTGCTGCACTATTGCTCTGCCCGTCTTGTAATTTTTAAGTGATAATTCTGCGTTCTTTGTTAAATATTATGGGTAAGATTTTACATTGCTGCATATCTAAAACAATTCTCCAATTCTATTCTGGACAGAGAGTTACGTAATCCTGTGAAACTGTGGTTAAAGAAAAATTTCATGGAATCAATTTGTCAGAATTTTAAGTTTCGAGATGGCAAAAGCAATGATTCTTCTGTGAACATACGTTTGTCTATAAGTTAAGGTGAATTTGTGACCCAACTGCTGAGATTATGGTCAAAGAATTAAGTGAACTTGATTTATTGAATACAATATGATGGTTTGATTTGTTTTGTTTTGGGGCCATGCCAGGGGTGCTCAAGTTTAACTGCTGGCTCTGTGCTCAGGAATCACACCAAGTAGGCAGGCACTGGAGACCAAATGGGATCCAGGGACCTAACCATTGTTGGCTACGTGCAAGGCAAATGTCCTACGCACTGTGCTGTATCTCCAGCCTCTGAATCCAATATGATTGTTATTTTATATCTATTGTTAATGAAATTAATGATAATTCTTTTATGCTACTACTCACACCAATAAGGCCAATATTCATGTGATGCTTACATTTGTATGTGAGCACACAATTGACTTTCAATTCCAAATAATTCAACTAGTATAATATCAAATCTATATATCTTTTTGCTAATCAACACTAGAAGTTTCATATTGTCATAATTTCTCAAAAGTCTAACCCAACCTAAAGAGTAAATGGGGGAAAGAAAAAGAAAAGAAGAGGCTGGGCAATAGAACAGTATTATGGCATTTGCCTTGCATGAGGCCAAACCAGATCAAACCCTTGTGATCCCTGAGCTTGCCAGGAGCGATTTCTGAGCGGAGAGCCAGGAGTAAACTCTGAGCACCACCGGATGTGGCTCAAAAATCAAAACAAGAAGAAGAAGGAAGAAGAAAAAGAAGAAGAAGAAGAAGGAGGAGGAGGAGGAGGAAGAGGAAGAGGAAGAAGAAGAAGAAGAAGAAGAAGAAGAAGAAGAAGAAGAAGAAGAAGAAGAAGAAGAAGAAGAAGAAGAAAGAAGAAGAAGAAGAAAGAAGAAGAAGAAGAAGAAGAAGAAGAAGAAAAGTTCAAGTATCACGCCCACCTTTTAGTGAATAAATAAAAATTGTATAAAATATACTGTAGTGTAGTTCACTCACTGGTATTTTTGTAGGGGTGGGTGACAAAATATTAGGGCATAAAGATAAAGAAAATAAGAATTAATTAGATAATCAGAATAAAATGGTATTACATAAAATGAATAACTATAATTGTCTTAAAGACTTACAAAAATAAAATAATAATTTCTGTTACAAGCACTTATGTTTAAATAAATAAAAATATATTTTAAAACATTAATGAAGAATATGTTATAGATTGAGAGATAATTAAATATAAATTATTGAGAAAATTAATAAAATAGTCTCAGGTGGATAGTCTGAGGACAAAACCTAATAAAGACAAAATCTTGTATAAGGGTAGAGGTTGAGTTTTGACAATAACAAAGGAAATAGTGAAGTGTATTAAAGCAAATTAAGTTGTTTCTCAAGTGCTGGAAAGAGTTTATAGTGAAATATATTTACTTCTTGCACTTTCATTTACAGCAAGATTATCATTAGATATTTAAAGGCAAAGGAGAACATTCATTCAATATATCTAACTCTTAGATTTTTTATTGCATTCTATTCAAAATGACTATAGTATTATTTCATATATAGCTTTTCGAATCACACAGTGAGATTTATGTAGAATGTGAGAGCTATCAATATCTAGAATACACCAACTATCTTCTCTATGTGCATTCCCTACTTCCATTCAAAACATTTTAATAATCATCTCTATTGCTAATGCTTTTTAGTAAAATGGCAAAAACATAGTTGAGTGACAGAAAAAATAAGTGGTAAAATGATTGTCTTCCATCTGCTTAGCCCAGGTACTCTCCCTGGCATACCATATCATCTCCCAAACACTGCCAAGAATGATCCTGGATCACAGAGCTAAGAGAAAGCCCTGATTACAATCAGGTGTGATCCTCCTTACAAAAAAAATGCAGTTGAATATTGCCCTGGTAGTCAAGAATTTTTTAAAAAGAATTAATAGTGCTTTTTTATTAGAATAGTGACTTTTAAAGTATTAGGATTTACAGCAAGAGATATCACAAATTTCTCTAACTTAAAGTTTAATAAATTTTCTTGAATATGTCCTTACAGATGGATTTTTGAGTTACTTGGTTCTGGATGTGTATTTCAAAAATTTCGATCTAATTGAATTCTACTCTTGGAACATTGAAAAGAATTGTACACGTGAGTTAATTCCATAACCTACATTCGTCTTATGAATTCTATTTGTATAAGAAACACTCTATTTTCATAATCACTCAGAATTTTCAAGGTTTTAACTTGCTGACTTATTACTTAAGTTTCTTGAAAATTGAAACTTCCAAGTACTAAGAGACACTATATAAGCCATGTAATATGCTGCATATTTTAGTAAAATGGGACCCACAATGAAGAACTAATTCTACCTTAAGTTTTTCTTATCAATGTATCACTCTGCCTATAACAAGTTAAACGGCAGCCACATGATTGTAATCGAGAGGTTAAGAAGTGTGCACTTAGAGCTGGAGGGATAGTGCAGGAGGTAAGGTTCTTGTATTGTATTCTAATCCCTGTCACTGTATCTGGCCTAAGCAAAACCAGGAGTCACTCCTGAGCACGGAGCCAGGAATAGCCCTGAGCACTACTGAGTCTTTCAGCAAACCAATAAGAAAGTATATATGGTGACAACCTGTAAGGAAAACACAGTTTATAACAAGGAAGTGGGATTCAGAATAATGATTCAAGCTACTAATTTTGTAACTAATTTTGTAATTCAGTGATATAACTTGTTATGTGCAGAAGAAATCTTTGAGACATATAAAGGTCATGGAAAGTAGAAAGATCTTAGGTACGTTCACAAGTCTCAGCTTCAGGACTTAATTTTGATAGAGAACCCTGGCAGACTCTTTAGTTTATTTGAAAGATTTTGCATGATCTATGAAGCAATAATATTCTAGCTGCAAGAATTCATTGAAGGAAATAGCTTTTTATAATGATATATGATTTATTCACTTACATCTCTGAGCTATTTAGAGGAAATTATCCATTAGATTGTGTCATTAGTTTAAAAGCTTCTACCGTTGTTTTTTCAGTATAATTTTAAACTATGTAAGACTATTACTTGGGAAAATATTAGATAGACATATGATTGTTATCATATATTTTAAATTGATATTTAAAAGTAATATAAATGTTTCTTCATTTATAAGCAGTTATATCTATGAGAAAATACTTATTCTTTCTTACAGATTTGAAAAACTAACTCTCTCTCCTAAGACCTCTATTAGGAGGAAGAAAATTCAGGGCTTGTTTCTGATGAGAATAAAAATCTTAAAATGTGCTTTCTGGGCCCAGAGAGATAGCACAGCGGTGTTTGCCTTGCAAGCAGCCGATCCAGGACCAAAGGTGGTTGGTTCGAATCCTGGTGTCCCATATGGTCCCCCGTGCCTGCCAGGAGCTATTTCTGAGTAGACAGCCAGGAGTAACCCCTGAGCACCGCCGGGTGTGGCCCAAAAAAACAAAAAAACAAAAAATGTGCTTTCTAAAAGTTTACCCCTAATAGGTGACCTGAATTAGGTGACTTGTAATAGGACACTGAAAGTGCCAATTGGTTCTCTGTGATCTATATGGGATATAAAACAAATAATTTTTATAATAATTTTATCAAATTTTAAATGTAAATTTATATACAGATGGTTTTTCTTTAAACATTATCCAAATTGGGATGAGAAAATAGTATATCAGGTAGGGCATTTGTTTTATATGCAGCTAGCTGTAATTTGATCCTGGGCATCCCATCTGCTCCCCTGCTCCCCAATAACTATTTCTGAGCTCAGAGCCAGGAGTAATCCCTGAACAGCTAGGTGTGGCCCAAAATCTAAACAGAAATAGACATATTTAGAGCCAAAGAGTGTCTTAGTATAGTGGTTAAAGTTCTTGTGTTGCATGTTATTGATTCTCTTCAATCCGAGGATTTTGTAGTCCCTTGAACATCAGCAGTAGTATTTCTGAGCAAAGAACCCAAAGTCACCATTGCTGAATGTGGTTCCACAACAAAAAAGCAAAAATTTAAATCAAAAGTTTAAAAAATAGTAGCAAAACTAAACTCAGATTCATAAAGGAAAATTTGAAAACACTGAGGCAGTATGTCTATTAATAGAAGACACTTTTTTTCCTCACAAGCAAATTCTCAAACATAATTTGCTTATACTATTCTCTTTGTTTTCAATTTGCTTAAGAGCATAATATTGTGAATATCTGAGATGTCTCTTGTTTTCCTTTAGACAATAGAAAAGAATAGGATAGGCTTGTTTAGCAACATGGAACATCATGTTGTTGATAGGGTCATGTATGATGAAAATGGAGAGCACAGCTATGCTAGAGGTGATCAATATAGCATTTTTCTTGATTGTTCTTTCTAAAAGTCTTCTATATATTAAAAATTGGGAGAGTATTTTTGTACCCTTATTTTGCTTGTGACAGGTTCAAGTGTGAATATGTGATTACTACTTTTAGAAGAAAATTCTTTTTTAAGTTCCTAAATACTTAAAAACATTTTCTAATAATATTTCAATGAGTGATTTATCATATCACTTGTAGAATTGGACAAAATGTTCTAGTTGAGTTTTTGTAACACTTAGTTGGCTCCTTCTCGAGGTACAGGGATTATCAGAGTAATAATTACTATTAATGCCCAAGTTTTTTTTTTTGAAGGGAGACAGTGAGGCATACTTGGATGTGTTTAGGAAATACATCTGCCTTTGTGCCTGGGTTACTCCTGGTCTTGCCTATGGGACCTTATGTGGTAGCAGGGATAGAAGTACATTTAGTTTCATACAAAGCAAACACCTTAACCCTTGTACTATTTTTTCAGTTCTGAGGACATAAATATATCAAAAGTGAAATGGTAGAAATATATTCCTAAATAACTACAATTCATAAGAACCCTCAAGGGACTTCAAAAATAGATATATAAAGTTACTATTCACACAATGTTTTGTACACGCACTGTTCAGAATCTTTGGAAGTCCTATACCTTCCTTAAATGATTTTAAGTATTTTCCAATATTTAGTGCATATTGGGGTACTTTTTACTATAACTTTTATTTAATTACATTAATTACATGTATTTAATTATATGCTAAGGATTTCTTTGTAGATATTTATAGCACATTTTAGATATATTGTAATTTTTAATTTTGCAATGATGAAAGTGTAATAAATGTAATCAAGAAACTGTTATTTTATACTATTATTAATCTTTCTTTTTGTATTGGCACATCCAGTGGTGCTCAAAGCTTAACACTAGGTTCTTTGCTCAGGGAGTCTCATAGGGTAGGGGTTCCAGGAATCAAATCTCTGATGTGTGCAAGGCAAACACTATCTAATATTCTATTACTCGGGTTCCTAATATTTTATTGTTATTCTAGATGCATTTGTCTTTTTGTATAAAGAATCTTTCTGGTATTTATAAATGTTTTTGTCTTCTATATCAAGGAAAAAATTATATTTATGTTTGATTCCTAATTTTCTCCAATATACATGATACACTTAAGGGCTAAACATATTATTTTTTTAGTATTCTGATTTTATGTGTGCTTTTTTATTTTGTTGCTAACCTTTTACTCTATTATTATTATTATTATTATTATTTTAACAATATATATATATTTGTTTCTCCCTTTAGAATTCTTTTCTTTCTTTAATTACTTATTGATTGATTGTTGGGTCACAACCAGTGGTGCTCAAGGGTTACTCTGGCTCTGCACTCAGAAATCACCCCTGGCAGGCTGGGGGACCATATGGATGCCAGGAATTGAACCAGGTCCCTCCTGGGTCACCCATATGCCAGGAAAATGCCTATGGCTATGCTGTCTTTCTAGCCACTCCTTTAAAATTTTTTAAACCAAGTTTACTCTTAATCATTTGAATTTTATTGGGTGATATTACTTAAGAGACCTTTCATGCACTGGTCCTAATCCTAGTCAAAGTTTTCCTGTTTGCACTTTTATTTCTTCTTTTTATGTTAGAACATTTTGTTTTGAGACTATGTTCTGCACAGTCAAATGTGTGTTTCTTTTCCCCTTAGTTACAGCCAAAATAGATGCCTGCAGCTACATCTGAAAATCAAATTCTTCTTTGACAGGAAGTTGCTGAGAAAAGTTATGTGCACATTCATTCTTTCTTATGCATAAATTCTAGGTTGTAAAATAATGTAATAAGAATTTGTATAAGGTAATACAGCTACTAATTAGAAGAGTTTAGCTCCAATTGAAGCAATATCTCAGGGTTCATTTAAGAAACACTATATATTTACTTTTCTTCTATCTTTTGTGATATATGTATAAATAGCAAAAAAGCATGCATATGATACATGCACATAAATATTAAATTGTCTTTTCTCCACTTATTATAGTTAATTTTGTTATCAATTCTAGTGAATTAGAGTGTGGGTGTCTCCTGGATTATATATCCTTGGAATGCATATCTTGAACAATTATCATATTCCTATTACAACACATTATCACAAATTTGATGTAGATATTAATATTTAGTGCTACATATATTCTAGTTTTTATCTGCAACGTTGTCTAATAAGCTTGGATTCTTGAATTTCTGTTTGAATAGCTATAAAAATTCTGAGTAGCAATATAGTAAATTCAAGTACCACAACATAACTGATTAAAAATATCAAAATGTGAGACCAGAGTAGTGGCACAGTGGTAAGGCATTTTCCTTGCACACAGCTGACCTACGAGGGACTACGATTTGATCTGCTGGCATACCATATAGTCCCCCAGGCCAGGAGCAATTTCTGAGCACATAGCTGGGAACAATTTCTGAGCATCACCAGGTGTGGTCCCAAAGCAAAACCAAAAAAAAAATTAAAATTAAAATATCAACATGTGGGCTGGAGTGATAGCACAGCAGTAGGGTGTTTGCCTTGCATGCTGCTGACCCAGGACAGACACTTGTAAGAGACCTGGCATTTCATGAGGTACCCCAAGCCTGCCAGGAGAGATTTCTGAGTGCAGAGCCAGGAATCAACATATCAATTCCTACAATAACTAGCACATACAATCACAAGCTCTCAAAATTTAAGTGAGATGTATTGAATCTACAACTTTATTTGAATGAGGCTAATTATATGTAAATTATTTGAATGTTTTGTGATGTTTGTGTGTGTGTGTGTGTGTGTGTGTGTGTGTGTGTGCGTGCGCGCGCACGCGGGCTCGCCTGTGTGTATATGTGAATGTTGGGTAGAGGGATACTCAGGCAGTGTTCAGTCACTTAAATTCCAATTCCTTTAATGTTTAATTTGATCAGGCTCAAAGGTGGGGATTCTCTAGGCTCTGTGATACAGTGTATCCACTGGTCCACCATGCTGGTGCTTAGGATTTCAGGGGCCAAACCCAACAGTGGTACCATTAATTGATTAATTAAAGTTTAATTGTTTTATTTAAGCACTGTGATTACAAATGTGTTCATTGTTGGGTTAAAGTCATATAATGTATACCATCCTTCTCCAGTCCACCCTTCTCATCATATCACTGATATCTCCCATTTTTTCTACCACCTTCTAACCCCATCCTTGCCTTGCTCTAGAGCAGGCAAATTGCTTCTCTCTCTCTCTCTCTTTCTCTCTCTCTCTCTCTCTCTCTCGAAATTTATCTCATCAATCAGTGATTATTTTTACTAACTATATTTCTTTTCCAATGATGTGGAATGATTCCATGAGGAGATAACCCCTTTTAAGATAAAGTACATTCAAAGCAAAGATCCATAGTCAAGTTTAGCCATTTTCCCTACGCATGAGGTTGATCAAGGTAAAATGTAAAATTATTCTAAGTCATACTCTACTCTTCTTGTGATCAACAGATTAAGACATTTACTCTCAGTGAGGCTCTCTCTCACTGAGTGCTCCGTAGGTCTGCACCAATCCCTACAGTTTCCAGATATCTCATTTGGTGGTTGGTTGGTATGAGAATTTACTAGTGGAAATTTCGCAGTTCACTGCTTGCAGGTTTTGTTTTTATTTCTTTAGAATAAAATGGTGTCTTCAACCTTAACTGAATTTCTGAATCTTTGGCTCTTGGGAGAATTCAGCTGCCATATCTTTTTTCATTTATCATTGAGTCTTTGAAAAGATTCGAGTCATAAAAATCATCTAATCTGCCATGGATATCCAAGTATGTTTTATGCCTCACTTAAAAAAAGAGTTGCTTTTGGGGCCAGAAAGATAGCAGAGCAGTAAGGTGTTTGCCTTGTACGCAACCTATCTAGGACAGATGGTTCAAATCCTGACATCCATATGGTCCGCAATTTTTTCCAGGAATGATTTCTAAGTGCAGAGCCAGGAGTAACCCTTGAGTGCTGCCAAGAATGACCCCAAAACAAAACAAAAAATATAAGAAAAATTATAGTTGCTTTTATCAATAAAATTCAAATATAAAAGTGAGAGAACATGTCTATAATAGTATAATCTATGTAAAGGAATCCTAATCTCTAAATTTCAATTACTCACTGCATACTATTACTTAGCTCAGAAGGTAAATTTTAAGATATGTTATTATATAAACAATTGTGATCCATATATTATTCATTTTATACTTTCCCATTCTGAAAAATAATACTAATAACTAAAAGTCATGAGACACAAATATATCCGGTGTAATTTTAAATAATGCTAAGAGGCATTCTTAGCTATAGAGATTAGTTTAATAAAAAATTTAGTGGGTTAATTGGTTAAGATAAAATAAGTTAGATGTATCTTCCTTTAGAGTTCTAAGTATAAATAAACAAGGAAGGATATAAGATACATTTCATTTTTCCCCAAAACATTGTGGTTGATAAAATTTCTGCAAAAATGTTTGAAATAGAATCAAGGTACAGGGTCAGGAATCAATCCTATCCGCAAACAAAAGCAAACTTTTCCCAGAGTGGTTTCTCTGAAGGCAAAATCCAAGAGAGTAACGGACTCTTTTATGCCTTCACTTCCTGTGATAACCAGAAAATCCTAAAAGAAGTAGATTATTTTCTTTGGGGATATCTCCTCTTTTCTGAATAGCTTTATCAGTAATACAGCTTCTATTTATATAGTTTATAGATGTATTTTTACATTAAAATTTATTATCTTGTGGTGAAAGAACACAGAATAAAAAACACTAGAATTAGGCAGATATAAGATAAAGGAGATAAGCAAAGGATAATTGTACAATATATATGTAAATATTATATATTTGTTTAGAGGAATTATGAGATATGTACAATGACAGAGGAATAATTGTGATCTTATTTTACCAATGCTTGGGAAAATTTTAAATAAAACTACATCCTGCATACTTTGGGTTTCTGCATATTTTCTGTCTATCCTTATACCTGATAAAGGGGATAAAGTAGTACAAGGAAATGAATGAGATTAGTCCTGTGATTGTTTCAGAAAATAAATATATTCACCATTTGAAAAGATCTTGTCTATGATCTTTGTTTTCCACAATTTCCTGGGCTTTCATATTTAAAAAGTGTTATGGGCAAAGTATTTGCATATATATTATTTAATGAAGTATATCATTTGTAAGCTTCTTTCTTTTTTCTTTTCTTTCTCCCATTCTTTTGTCTTTATCTCATTTCTTCTTTCTTTTTCTTTTTCTTTCTTTCTCTTTCTTTCTTCTTTCTTTCTTTCTTTCTTTCTTTCTTTCTTTCTTTCTTTCTTTCTTTCTTTCTTTCTTTCTTTCTTTCTTTCTCTCTCTCTCTCTCTTTCTTTCTTTCTTTCTTTCTTTCTTTCTTTCTTTCTTTCTTTCTTTCTTTCTTTCTTTCTTTCTCTCTCTCTCTCTCTCTCTTTCTTTCTTTCTTTCTTTCTTTCTTTCTTTCTTTCTTTCTTTCTTTCTTTCTTTCTTTCTTTCTTTCTTCTTCTTTCTTCTTTCTTTTTCTTTTTCTTTCTCTTTCTTTTTTCTTTCTTCTTTCTTTTTTTCTTTCTATCTTCTTTCATTCTGTATGTATGAGAAAACAGATAAATATTTCAGAGAAACAAATGTTAGATGTTGTAACACCGAGACTTTTATACATAGATCATACAACAGATGAAGAGAAACAGAAATCCTGGTACAGTATCTTATGATCACATTATTGGGAGAAAGACTTGATTGGGAGAAATGTGAAGAAAAGCAGAGGAGGAAAAGGATTCTGATAAAGTATTGGTATCTAGAAGAAAATCTATCTAGTATCCGAGCTTGACCAATCAGGGAGTTCATGCAGTTATCTGCTTCAGGGCTGAGGGATCACTTAGCAGGCTGCATATACACTTTATATGCACAAAGTCAGGGTCTAAGTCCTAACATCACTTGGTCACCAGAAGCAACTCTTAAGCACACTGCCTGCAGAACAAAAACAAAAAGATACATATTTAAAATTTTTAATAGCAGATACAAAGTATCTGCTCTAGTTAACTGTGCCCTAACCAAATTCCCTTTGATTGCATTGATAATTCTTAAATTTATAATGGATTTTTTAAGTCAATTTACGGTGAATGGCTAATCATGTATTTAACTGATGTTTAAACAAAGTCTCTAGAAGTGATTATGGTGCGGTAATGGTGTCTCATTAAGAGGCTTTCAATATGTCATACAAATCAATTGGGACTTTACTTAATTTTCTGACTCAGATTAAATAGAGAAAAACAATTAATTTATTGATACTATAGAAAAGATCTATCAAAAAGAATGAAAAATATTCTTATAATAAATATATTTTATGGATATGTTCCTGCAGGTACTGACTTAAACTCCTGTAGTGTCCACAGGAGGAAAATAAAAAGGGGGAAAAAAGAAAGTTAAAGTGGTTTCTAGGTAGAGCCATTCCTTAACAAAGGCCCAGGAAGTCACTGTTTTTACAAAACATCTGACTGTTCTTCTGTATGGAAAGTGGGAAGCTGCTGGCAGTTACCTTTGGAAATATTTCCAAGGTGACAGCTCTACTCTGCATAAAACATGGATCCTTTAACGAGACTTTCCCAATTAGCCTGAAACTATATAAGTCATACCTATTTGAGTTGCCCAGTTTTTAGAGGAATCAGTAAGAAATTTTAATTATAAATGTTTTACAATTACAAATAAAAATCTATTCTTTTAAAAATGTGTAGGTTTATGTGTTTTTGTTTAGCTCAAACTATCACATTGTTATATTCATATGCATCGTTTTTCTTATCTTTATTTTTGTACAACTTTGAGTGATCTTGTCCGAAGTTGTTTTGAATAAATGCTAAAAATTACACTTTGATTAGATAGCACTTATCCTTAGTGCACTAAAAAGGTGTTGAATTAGTTCTCATATCTTTTCTCATGGATCTTAAGGAAACAGAATAGAACAGAAACCTTTTTTATAATTCGAATTGAGTGATTAGCCAATAGCATATTTACAGTTATGCATGTAATGACATTTATTGTAATAGTAATATTGGAAAGAATAGAAATAACATAAAATGATTGCATATAGATATAATAGAATATTGCATATCTAGTAAAAAGGTATAAGGCAGAGCTGTAAAATCATATGAAAAATTTTATACTACTTTTTAGTAATAATAGCTTAAATATCTTTTTTAAAATAAGAAGTCATTTAGATCTAATACTATGCAAATATGTTCACTGCCTTGTAGTATATGAATAAAAACACATGGAAAGCGTAAACAACAGAATAATAATTTTTTGACTTTTATAAAAAGGTTTTATAATTTCAAGAGATAAAAATTAATAATAAATAGAATTAGGTCATGATATATATTAAAATAAGAAAAATATTAATTCAGAAATAATTTAAAATCTTGAGACAATGATTATACAAATATATAAATTAAATTTAAAGCAAAAAACAAATGAGTTAAATGTATTTTTGGCAAATATCTATGTATAACTTTCAATTCACACAATTAAGAATAGTATTCATTTTATTATGAACATAATCAAATCCATTAAATTCAAATTCATATAAACTGTAAAGAAAAAACTAGCAACAATTCAATTATTAATAAATATTTCATCATCACACAATATATTTTCTAAATAAAATCTAAGAAAATAGTTAAATATGTGATGAAGTAATAGTTGTTTCTTAAAATAATTTTAAATTTCTGAATATTATTATTTGATTGCTTATTATTAAAATAGTCCTTTCATATTAGCTACTATAATCCTTATATCAACTTCTGATTTTCAACAATTATGTTATATTCTTATTTCTCTGTGTTAGACAAATAATCAAAACTTTATATTTTGGCATTTAATCTGAGTGGAATTATCTCTCATAATGTTTTAAATTAATTTCCTCAATTCTGAGTTATTTGAGTTGTCAAACTTTAAGTGAATTATTTCCTATTTTCTCCAAAACAGGCTTATAAACTTTTTTCATTAAACCTACTATTTGAGGATTTTAGGGAGACATGATAGTGATAATCATATTGTTATAGATGCCATCCTTTATTGATTGACTGGTTAATTGATTCATTGATTTCAGAGCAAATATCTTCACTCTGAAATTAAGGAATTGTGCCTGGAGGGCTCAAGGGACCATACAAGGTGCCTTGAGTTGAGACCTGGCTTTCTACCTGTAAGGCAAACATCCAACCTACTGTACTACGACTCCAGCGTTCAATCCTTTATCTTTTGAAACTGAAATATTTTACTGCATTGTCTGAGACAAACTAAGTTAGAGAATATCTATAGAAGATTTCATTTTTCTTCCATAATAAAAGCTTTGTCTTCTTGTTGTGGTTGATAACTTTAAGGGTTTGATTTCAGATTAAGTGCTTAAAGTAAAACTATTAGAGTAGTTTCTCTGTGTCTTCAGTATTGAGGCCTTAAAATGATAGAGATCCATTTATAAAACCTGTCATTTTTTTTCATAAACATCTTATTTTCTCATTGAGAGCCCACTAAAATGCATTCTTTGTAATTAATCTCTTTAGAAATTTGCTTTGTTTTATTTCGAATTTTCAGGCTTTTAGTGTTAAACACTTTATTTCTTTTTTTTTATTTTCAGTTAATTTCTTGGTTGTAATTCACTCCAAAGTAGTAATTTGCTGTTCTGAATTTTCACCATTATCATTCATCTGCTTCTTGGATTTAATTTTAAGTTCTTAATCATTTTAATAAAAAAGTTAAAAAATTATTGTTTGTACTATAGGTTGAAGAAATTAGTAAACACCCTAAATCTCATAACTCATAAAATCACTCATCAAATTTAGAAAAAAGTTTAATTAATTAATTAATTAATTAATCTGGAGCCTATATGAGAGCCTAGACAAATACACTATATATAAAAAAAAACACACACACACACACAACTTACCTTTCATTTGGCCAAGTAGCATGTAATTTACCTGTATTCATAATGTAACAGTTCTTAAAAGATAGGACTTGGCATTACCTCTTTTCTTTTCTTTTCTTTTCTTTTCTTTTCTTTTCTTTTCTTTTCTTTTCTTTTCTTTTCTTTTTTTTTTCTTTTCTTTTTTTTTTCTTTTCTTTTCTTTTCTTTTCTTTTCTTTCTTTCTTTTCTTTTCTTTTCTTTTATTTCTTTTGTTTTATTTTATTTTTCTCTTTTCTCTTTTCTTTTCTTTTCTTTCCTTTTCTTCCTTTCCTTTTCTTTTCTTTCTTTTTTAATTTAACTTAACCTTTTTCCCAAGGTCTCAGTCCGTTCTCAGAGCTCCATTACTGGGTTCTCGAGAGAGAACTCAGATTGCGCAATGGGCTTGTCATCATTGACCAGGGCTCTCAGACACAGGTGACCTCCTAACCCTTTCAGGCCCTGCAGTGGGGCCAGATCATATAAGGAAAATACCGCGGGCTCACAGAGGGGCTGCAGAAGGAACCAGGGGTCCCTAGCCTGTCACACCCGCCACCCGCCACCCCATCCTATGTCTGCCCCCACCCCGCCGAGTGGAAATAGAAAATGATCATACTTAAACACCGAACCTAAAGTCAACAACATCAGAATCGATAACCAATCTACAACAAGCTATACACAAAAAGGATCTGTTAAACTAGCAGTCCATGGGGCAAAAGGGATTCATGCTGGGAATAGGAGTGGAAGGAGGAAAATACTGGTGATGGGAATGGCCCTAATTCATTATCACTATGTACCTTAAATATTACTGTGAAAGATTTGTAATTCACTTTGATCACTATAAAATTATGTAAAAAATAAAAATAAAAATGGTATATTATATTCCTTTTGATTACATTCCTAAGAAGTGGTTCCAGATTCCTGAAAAATGTATTTTAGTCAGTAAGATAGCAAATGACAAATTATTTTTATTAAAGTGCATTCAAGAAGCAGAAACATAGTTCACACTATGTTAGACTTAAATTTCTAAATTAAATATTCTGACATAGGAATACTTGATTCCCTTATTTCCAGGAGACAATTTAATCTTTTGTCAAAATATTTTTGGTTTTTGGCCTTTGGGCTACACTCAGCAGTGCATAGAGTTTACTCCTGATTTTGCCCTCAAAAAATGCTCCTGGAATAATTAGTGGACCATATGGGATGCTGAGGATCAAACCCGGATCTGTCCCAGGTTGGCCACATGAAAGGGAAACATTCTACAACTGTGTTATCACGCTGGCCCTTATCTTTAAGTAAAAAATTATTTTTTCATTTTGACTTTCCTCATAATTAACATGGAAAGGAATATTAATTTATTGGGTTAAGCATTTTATTCTTTTCAAATATTTGCGCTTCTCAAAGTTTCCTCATTTCATCACTTTTGAGGGAACAAATGTCACATCTGAGAGTGCTCAGAGGCTCTTGCTCAGTGTCATTCAGAGTCAGCTGCATGAAAAGCAAGCACTTTAACCATTCTATGATCTCTGGTCCTCTTTGTCTGCTTTTATTGTTGCTTGTTTTCTTGTTTAAGAGTATAACACTTTCTCACCTACTTCCTATGTCTCAAAGCTTTATTTTCTCAAACCAAGTCAACCATATTGCTGCTTTTCTTTTTCATTTAATTTTTGATGGTCATTATTTCTACAAATTCTTAGACATGAAAATATTTTGCATATAGTTTTGATTTTGTT
The DNA here is from genome assembly GCF_024139225.1 of Suncus etruscus. Taxonomy (NCBI): domain Eukaryota; kingdom Metazoa; phylum Chordata; class Mammalia; order Eulipotyphla; family Soricidae; genus Suncus; species Suncus etruscus. Next base: position 52,674,127 of record NC_064864.1, on the reverse strand, counting down.
GGCTATATCCTTCCTGACTCACACAGTACTACTGGATCTATACTCAGAGATTACTCCTGACTGTGCTCAGGAAAACATCTCTGGTGATCAGATTGAACTCAAATCAGCTGCATATAAGATAAGAAGAGTCTTACACACTGTCCTCTTTTCATCCCCTATACATTAATTTTTAATGAAATGCTAGAATGAATAAGAGTAAAATTAGTTAAATTGTATTCCCGTATTTGCATAACTACTCTGATCTTGGTGGGCATGTGACACGGAGCTAAGAGGAGTTAAAGTAGAAGATAAAAGTGTAAGTTTCTATTAACTATGTTGTGTGCTAATTTACCTTCATTTTGAGATGGTTCAATTTCCTGCCAGTAGGACTTATTTATAAGTAGCAAATGGTATATTTTATCCTTATTCTATACTCTACATAGGTTATTCTTGAACTTTCTACAATGATAACTCTTAAAATATATTTTCCTCTTTTTTAGGGGGGAGATGGGACAGTCAACGAGATTGTTTTTAGTAGTTTCAGCTAACTTTTAAATGGGTATGATATTTTTGCCTGAGATTCACTCATCTTCTAGACTTCTGATGTAGTTTCAGTCAGGGGTCTCAAACTCAATTTACCTGGGGGCCACAGGAGACAAAGTCGGGGTGATCCTTGAGTGCAAAGTCAGTAGTAAGCCTTGAACATTGGGGTGTGTGACCCAAACAACTAAAACAAAACAAAACAAAAAAAGATTCCTCTAGGGCAGGGCCACAAAATGTTGTAAGGAGGGTCGTTTATGGCTGGCAGGCTGTGAGTTTGAGACCCTGAGTTGGATCTACTCATGTCTTCAGAGTAAAATACCATGACTCCCATTTTGAGTGCAAGAAGAATAACTACTTTTCCTGATTTTTGTCATGGTTCTCATTTGCAGATTATCATGTGTTATCCAATAGTAATGTACTTAGTTTTCATAGAAAACTAATAAAGCAACTTTATTTCCTTTGGGAATGGGCACAGATGTAAATGCTCAGGATTTGATTCTGACTCTATTCTAAGGTATCCTCCCTGGCAGTGTTCAAGGAACTGTATGTGGTGCCAGGGTTTTAACCAGATTAAGTCACATGCATACATAAGAACCTTAAACTTGTACTATTTACTTGGTTCCTGAGGTGACTATTTAAATTATCATGTTACAAAAACATACACTCAGAATCAAATGAATTTAATGGAAATGACATTTGATTTGGGTTTAAGGAAGTAAACATTTTGAATTAGATACCTATATCACTGTTTCCCTATTACTGAGGGATCCTTATCTAACTGTTACCCTAGAGTCTTAATAGAGTACTTGGATTGAAAAGTAGAGTTGTTTTTCAGTTACTGAAGGATAAAAGACCAAAAACTAATCCTTATCCTCCTTATTAAGTGGAAATGTACACAAAGAAAAAGAATGGATAACTATAAAGGGGAAAACATAACAAGTTTTACAGTAAAAGTACTGCTGAAGGATATGAAAACCCTGATTCTACCCAAAAAAATAGCATTGTGATTTCTTCTGCCTTATTAACGCAGTTGGGACTGACTTTGTTGTTATGGAAAGTATTTTACTGATTATTATCTTATATATTATAATTTAAGGTGATTCTAATATAAATACTATGTAACAAGATATTATTGTTTGCCTTTATAGATATGGAGTCTAAAACACAAAGTTTGTCTCTTATAAAATATTACAAAGTTAGTAAATTAAAATCCTTTTAAATTTTTGAGGCATTAAAACTACTTAGAAAAAGTTGATGGTAGAAATTGAGCATGAGTTTTACATTAATAAGATTGTTTTCATTTTTTATACCAACCTGACTGTGTCATGGGAACATAGCTTAGATATTACTGATGTGAAGGGTTCTGGTTGATGGTATTAAATATCATTCATAAAACTGCAGGAAAGGAAATGAAGATTGCAAATGAACATGTATACTGCTCCTTATTGACTCATTAACTTTTACTTAGTGATTATGGAAAGTAAATTTTTTTTAAAGCCAGTAAATTGAAATTCAGTAGTCAGTATTTCTGACAGAGAGAGACGCCTTTTAAAGAAAGATACCAAATATTGTGGTAGAGAGACAGAAAGACTACTTTAGAAATAATTTTGAGTTTTAAATTTCTAATCCTTATCTCAGGTATTTGCCCATTTTGTTTTGACCTGTATTTTTTTTTATGGTTAGTGGAAGAATCTACAGAGATCATTTTATAGAAAGAAGGAGCTAACTTCCTACAAAATGTCTTCTATGTATTGAGTCAGTTTTCTCTTTTGTTGATGTGAAAATGGTTTCCTCCTAACTATTCTGTGATATATTGAATCAAAATTAGATCTTGTGTGTAGAGTGTATTCCTACCTAGGCTTTATTGTTCCCTGTGTTTAACAAACACATAATAAATAATTTACAACTAGCAATAAAATAATATAGGGATTAAAGAGCATGTCTTGTGCAATGTTGACCTTGTTTTAATTCCTGACATTGCATATGTTACCCCATGCACCACCAGAAGTGATGCCTGAGCATAGATCAGGAGTAAGCCCTGAGCACTGCTGAATGTGCCCCCCAACAGAACACAACATATTACAAATACCCCCTATTGTCAGCTCTCTCAAGATTTTGTCTTGTTCTGAATTTATCATCATGAAGAAAATAGTCAAAATTGGCATATATATATACTCATGGTCCCCAATCATGACTTTCTGTTAATATTCCTCATTTCTTTTATCTTTCATAATCTCAAATATTTTTCTACTGTAAAACTTAATAAAATACTTTTTATTTTTAACTTAAACTGCACAACATTTAACATCATGAAACATGTTATCCTTGAAATAGACCTAGTTTTACTTTCTTTTACTTAGCTTTACTTAGAAGTTATGATAGATATAAAACATAAATTTTACATTAATAAGATTGTTTTCATTTTTTATACCAGCCTGACTGTGGTGTGGGTACATAGCTTTTTTTTTTTTTTTTTTTTTTTGGTTTTTGGGCCACACCCGGCGGTGCTCAGGGGTTACTCCTGGCTGTCTGCTCAGAAATAGCTCCCGGCAGGCACAGGGGACCATATGGGACACCGGGATTCGAGCCAACCACCTTTGGTCCTGGATCGGCTGCTTGCAAGGCAAACGCCGCTGTGCTATCTCTCCGGGCCCGGGTACATAGCTTTTTAATAAAATTGTTTTTTGTGATTTTAGGCTCTTAGACACACCAACTTTTCAACATTTCCTTGAATTGCTTACACATTACACATTTTGATGATTCTACATTTATGTCACCATCTATTCTTATTATCTAATCAAAATATTAATATTATCTCTCTATTCCAGTGTGATTTCACAAATCACACTTTGTCACTGCATCCCCTTTAAGTGAACCTAACAGCCCTAGATAAAATTGCATATGTCAGAAAAGAGTCTGCCTAGTCTTCTCTACCATTAATTGTACAAAGCCAGGAATAATAACTGATTTTAACCTCCTTAATGCCTCTCTGTTTTATCATTAATTAATATTTTGGTCTTGGGGTATCAGCCAAGTGTCTCAAAAATGAATGATAGAGCCTCTCATCCCTAGGTACCAGAAGAGTTGCCTGATAGTGGGTCTTAGATTAGTCTTTAATAATGACTCATAGTAGAGTTTCACAACATCACCCAATATTAGTTTCTAAGCACCACTACATTGCAGGGTCTCACACTGCATCCAATTACTCTTTGGTAGGTGGTGCTGTAGGCTTCTGGGGCCACTCCTGCAATTCTCTGGGAGCCATTTGACAACTAACATCAAATTCCAAACCTTGTTGACTTTTCAGGTGTTCTAGCTCTTTGTGTACTGTTATTCCTTCCTCTTCTTTAATGCAGTGCCTCTTCTTTAATGTATCTTCTTATCATTAGTTTAAACAAAATTCTAGTACATTAAAAAATGGAAATCCTAATATCTAACTTCAATTAGCTAAATAATATTGATTAACTACAAAAAAACTTTTAGCAAATATAAATAGGAAAATTTTCAACTTGCTGATTTATGTAAGTATACTAAATTTTTCAGTTGTCATATGTTTTCAAATCATTGATCAACCTACATATTGGTTCAGACATTTGCAATTAAAGAATGCAAGAAAATTTGTTTTTCTTTTTCTTTTTTGAGATGAAAAGCATTTTGTTTTATTAGAATGGCATTAATCTGAATAACCTTAGACATTGGAGTCAGAAGTTCACATATATTCTTCAAATATATGTCACCATACCACACCACATAACACAAAGTTAAAGGTGCCCATTAACAATAATCCAATGTACTCCTTTCTACTCCCTTACATGTGCTGTTGTTTTCTGTGGTTTCTTTAGTTCTTTGTACAGAGTCTCAGACCTCTTTTATTTTGGCTTTATTACTTTCTTTGATTTATTTGTTAACAAAGCACAAATGACTGAGATTCTCCAGTATTTATCTTCTGACTTGTTTTGTGTAGTGTGACAATTGCAGTTCTGTTCATGTGCTATCAAAAGTCAAGCTTTCCCTTTATTTTTTAATGTATTTTATTCATAAATATTTTAATAAACTTATTTATAACACCATGTTTTTTTCAAGTTGTTCATAATGGTTACTTCTGATACTAAATATTCCAACATCAATCCCACTACAAGTTTAATATCCTTTCCACCCCAGTTTCGAATCCTTTCCTAAGCCTGACCCTTGGCATGCATAAATAATTTACTTAACAGTACTTGTTTTAACTAAATTATAATGTAATTATCAACAAAAATTTTAATTGAGAGATATTTGTAAAAATATTATTATTTGAAATGAAGTTCATTATGTTATTACTTGAAGATTTACTGAATTTTTTTTTTGGCAAGTTGAGCATTCTGTTTTGGTTTTTGTTTGTTGAACCTATGTGGCTTCTATGATAATTTCAAATTTAATTTGGTAGATTCTACTAGGATGTCAGAATTACAACTAAAAAGGTGTCTAAGGCTTCGAGTATCTGTGTAGCTTACCTGAGGAGCTCATATGGTGACAGCAGTGAATGGCAGGCACAGCTGCTTAGACTTTTAGAAACACAGTCTCTCTAGGGGAGATGGCCCTCCTGGCTTCAAAGATTCCCAAATATGTCAGTCACAGAACCAGAATATCTGAAGTTTTTGGCGATTAGATATCTCTGTAGAAATTAGTGAAGAAACAATGAAACTAGGCCATTGACATGGTAGCATTTGTCATGGTGACTTACCCTGCCCACTCCCCAAGAGCCCCAGCATATCAACTGTGAGCTGCAGTATCTGTGAATTTTCATGATGTTGTTTGCCTTTTTGGAGAGTATCTATGCACTGAGTGATGGTTATCATTGAGTCTCGACTGTAGGAAGAAATTTTTTTCTTTAGGGGCATCCTAACCAGTGATTAGCATATCCATAGACCAGTCCTATTTATACTCAACCAAATAGGTCAGTTATTTAACTTTAGGAACCAAACATGAAGAGCTCTTTTATCCTTATGTACAGAGTATTACCAGGGCTGCCTCAGTGAAGTACAAGAGCCTCTAGTGCCTTATTCCACGTTGCTCAGGGTCCTCAGGACAGTATCCAACAATGAGCAAGGTGCTTCTAGCAATTAAAGGTATTTTAAACCCTGGGTGAACAAAGTTTAAATTTATTGATAAATAGTATTTATAAAAGTAAATGTGTTTTATAAATTGGAAAAAATTCTCCTCTATCTTCCATTCATTTCTTGTATACTAAATATATGAACCAATTTTATTTGATTCTAGGCATCAAATCATTTGATTTTATTAATGATTCCCCAATAAAGCAAAGCCAAGCAAGTTTCTTTTTAATGTAACTTAGTTTATAACACTGAACTTTACTTTGTTGTATGTGGATAGACATAGTAATCAAACCATATATTGTAAGAAGCTATTTTCTTGCCAAGTAAGTAAAACAAAACATAAAATGTTCATGTAGTTGAAGAAAGGTGTTAATTTTTGTCAAAAAATAATGCCAGCTGGCTTTACCTGCATGTAATTTTACAAAACAGTAAACCCTTATCAGAAAAACATGTACAGCATCTGTTATGTTATAAATGTTAAGTAGATAAATATTTGCATGTGAAATAATAATAATTCTCCTCAGCAAAGATAATATTTATATCATGGAATGTAATCTTCTAAATTCAATTTAACTTTACTTTATTAATTTAGTATTCATATGCATCATATCCATACTGGGTAATATTTCACTTTTAAGCTCATCAATAAATTTTAATTGGTACAAAAATTTTGCACTAAAAATCCAGAGAGTGACATAATACCTCTTGGAGAGTTTTACTCAAAGTTGTCAAAATATTAACATTAGTGTGATGAATGACTTAGTGTTTGCTAATGATAAAAATAAACGGTCATTGCCATGCTCTGACAGATGTGTTAGTCTCTATATAACTACTGATTGCTACTGTGAGAAATACATAATTCTAGCAGCTGGAGGTGTTACTCTTAATCACACAAGTGATCTTTCTTATCTACTTGTCACATAGGAGTTGAGTTCCAGGGGAGAAATTGTAGGGGTGAAAGCAACCTTCATTATCTCCCTGTCAGAGTCTTTTCATCAATGCAGAATGCAAATGTTACCATATATGTGCATTTAATGAACTTTTCTAAATATTAATATCTTGGTGCTCGAGATTATTTTTATTATATATGTTGCATATTTAATAAAATGAAGTTAGTCCATTACTTCTTTTACAAAGCCAGTAAAAATAGAAGTAGAGTGATAGTGTAGAGGGTAAGGTGTTTGTTTTACATGTGGCCTCTTCAGGTTTCATCTCTGGTATCACCTATAGTCCAATGAGCTCTGCCAGGAATAAGTCCTGAGCACCAACAAGTATGAAAAAACATGGTTCTCCAGAGCCCAAACAAAATAAAACAAAACAAACCAGCAAAAATATTATTTTAGACATAGTCTGCAGAATTCAACTCTGCTAGCAAAATCAGGCCAAGGGAAGATAAATTTAGAACTGGCAGGCTAAATATTAATAACTGACCCTGCTGTTCTAAAGAAGCACTTACCTGTCAAAGTATCCCAGTATACCAGCTCACTCCTATGGCTTGCTCTGTTTCATTAATGCTTTGACTCAGGACTTTGGAATACAGGTATCTAGCTCTTAACAGGGCTTTACTCTTGGCTTTAGCAGGATGTATTTCTATATATATTTGGATTTTGTTTATTTTATTGAGGGGCACATCCAGCAGTGCTCAAGTCTACTCCTAGTTCTGTGCTCAGGGGTGATTAATGGTGGTTCTCAGGAGACCATATGTGCACTGAGTTGTTAGCACACAAGGCAAGTGCCTTAAGCACTTTACTATCTCTCTTGCCACTACAGCTGATTTTAAGTAAGTTTTAATTTCAATAAATAAAATCCCTCTATTTTTCTGATACCCAAGCATTGCTCTTACTGCCTTAAAATATGAGATGGGACTTAATATTGAATTAGTTCTTCATAAATTGCTAATTTTATAATAAAAACACTAAACTAATTGATAGATGATTATATAAAACGCTAGAACAATTGAGTGGTGGTCAAACACACATGGAATAATCATGCCTTGAAAACAAGAGAAATTAATACTACAAGGAAGTACAAAAAGCAGGAATATGGGACTGTGTGTGTATGTATGGGAGAGAAAAGAGTTAAGCAGAAGTAGAAAAATTGAATTATATGTAAGGTCTAAGTTGTTTTTCTTGCATGTATATAAATTTCTTATGCATATGACACATATGATTCCCCATCCAAGCACCTGCAGGAATGAACCTTGAGTTCCATGTTAAGAGTAAGCTCTGAATACCTCTGAGCATGGCCTCAAAACATAATTAACAACAAAAAATCTGATTTAATTTGTTGACAGTAAAATTGGATTAAAGTTGTCCCTCCCATCGTATAGCCAATTCTGATGCTGCTAGAACCCAAGCCAAACTTCACTATCCACAAAATATTTGCTAAGACTGAATTCTTGATATCTCAGATGAATATAGGAGAAACTGACATATAAATAAGTGAAAATGAACATGTTTCTTAATGCCTACAGGTTCTTTGTATGTATTCTTCCAATAGTTTCTATTTCCCCTTCATTTTTGATAGGATAGTTGTATTATTTTTTTGTAAAATATGTTAGTACTTTATAGATCTTGAAAATTAATTCTTTATATGGTGTGTGAAGTCAGATAGTTTTTACTTCCATTGGGTCTCTTTGACTTTAAGCACATTTCTTTTTCTATGTCAGAGACTTTGATGTAGGCCTATTTATTTTTGCCCTTACCAATCTTATTGTTGCAAAATTTATTTTATGTCTACCTATATTTCTTTAAGGCATCTTATGGATTCTATTCTGATTTCAATATCTCTGATCTACTTTAATTGATTTTTGTGTATAGTGTGATATATAGGTCCAGTATCATTATTTTGTTGATGGCTATCTATTTTTCTCAACATCATTTCTTGGACATACTATTTTTATTTCACTTTATGTAATGAATTCCTTTGTAAAACATTATTTATCAGGGATCTGAGGATTTGTCTTTAGATCCTTGAAATCAACCCATTGGCAAGAGTTTACCCTTATTCTAGTACTATCTGCTTTAATTACCATAACTTTTAAATATAATTTCAGGTTAAGGAATTAAAACTTCTCTCATTTTTTAATATCAATATTTTTGTCTATTTGGAGTATTTTATGATTTTCATTGACTTCCTAAGTATTTTTGTGTGAAAAGAACCCAGTTCTTCTCAGGGGTTACTCCGGCACTGTGCTCAAAAATCACTCTTGGCAGGCTTGGGAGAACCTATCTAATGCCATAGATGGAATCAACAGTGGCCACATACAAGGCAAATGCCCTATCTGCTAAGCTATTGATAAGGCCTTGAGTTTTGTTTAGGTTGTTTTTTTTTTTTTGTTGTTGTTGTTTTTTGAGACATAGTGTTTAGGAGTATCCCCTGGCTCTGTGTTCAGGGACATTCTGGAGATGCTCATAGAATGCTGCCAGAGATTGAATCAGGTTCAGCTGAATGCAAATCAAATACCCTACTAGCTGTGTTACCACTCAAGCCCCAACTTTTCTAAGTCAAATTTTTAGAATGTGTTATCATCAGGACCCAAGCAGTCACGCAGTGGTAGGATGCTTGCCTTTCCTGCGGCTGACCTAGGATGGACCTTTGGACCATAGTTCAATCACTGACATCTCATATGGTCCCTCAAGCCAGGAGCGATTTCTGAGTGCATAGCCAGGAGTAACCACTGAGCGTCATTGGGTGTGGCCCAAAAACCAAAAAAGAAAAATTAAAAAAGATGTTATCAGAATTTCAATGACTTACATTGAATCTACATTATAATTTAGGTAGGATGACCATTTTGATAATATTTATTGATTCCAAAACATCAAATATTTTTATTCATTACCTAGGTCCTATGATATTGAGATCAGGCAAATATCAACAATTTTTTTATTTAATATAGTATTAAAAGTCAACAAGAGCAATCAGGCAAATAAAAGAAATAAAAATAATTCAAGTTGGAAATGAAGTTAGGTGCTCATTTCTTGCAGATGACATAATAATATACATAGAAGTTCAAAAAAAAGTTCCTACAATAAATAAACCAGTACAGTAATGCAATAAACCAATACTGTAAGATGCAAAAAAATGTGTTACATTTATATGTGGAAATAATAAATTAGAAGAGAAAGAAATAAAATTGTATTCTTAATTTAAAGTAGTTTCTAAAATACCTAGAAATTAACTTAACAAAAAATAAGAGAGACCTATATCATGTTATTTATATCTCAGAGGGATGCTTTCAGCTTTTAAACAAGGAGAATAATATAGCCATGGGTTTGTTATGGATGTTCATTATTATCTTGAGATATGTTCTTTTTAACTTAATTTTGCTCAATATTTTTAATCACCAATAACTCTTCAATTTTATAGAAACTTTTTCACATCATATGATATGATCATATAAATTTCATCACATTTTATTTATGTATTCATTTTTGCATTGATTGTGAGTTTGTAGTGTACAATAAAATATTTACATTTTATATGCATAATTCCAAGACCACACCCTATGCCAGAATATCCACTACAAACAATTTGGATTTTATTTGGACATAGTATAAGTGAGGTTAAAAATTTATAAAAATATATGTTTGAATATAATAAAACTTTAAATTGTTATCCAAGGAGTAAAATCCTTGACCTATTTACAGAAACTTTGCTTTTCCTGAGTAATTTCTAAATTCATCTTCAACAGGGTAAAAGACATTTATTAAAAGTTTAAGTTCCTGTAGTTATTGATATTTGGATAAATCCTGGACTTCATCTGAGCATGTGCTTCACCACAGTAGTTATATTACTAAACCTTTAATAGCTTTAATAATCTATATGCACAATATATAATTTGGGACAATTATACATTTATTGTATATATGTTCATATAGTATACAAATAATACCTTCAAAATATAAGTTCTATTATAAAACTTAGAAACATCAAGAGTAAAAAGAGAATAAAATATTTAATAAAGGTGACGTCAGGCTGGGAAAATCCACGACACTATGCCTGCCCAGTGGGGCCCGACTGTGAAAAATTGTGAGTGCTACCTGTGTGTGTCTGTCTACTATCCTGTTGCATGAACCACTTGGGAGTGGGCCAAAAAGAGGCTCCAGCAGAGCACTTAGCTCCCCTTCACTACGCGGCCCTGTGCTCTTTCTAAGAAAAGAACACCATTGCAACAAGAAGAAAAAATCACACTAAGAATTGTGCTGGATCACTGAAGCCCAGCATTTCTCTCCGGACTGTCTTCTCTGCTGCGTGCTCGGGCCTAAGATTTGATCCTGTGTGAGGCTTCATCCACGGAGCACTCCCTTCCCTTGGAGGCAAGTCGACCCATCCAGAAAGGGCAGAGGAGTGTGCAGCCTGCATTATTTAGCCAATGAATACCACCACAACACGTAGAAAACCCACAATAAAAGTGTGACAATGGGGAAACAACGCAGGCCAGCATCAGACATAGAGAATGAAGATGACAATTCTGATGACCAGAAAATGATCAGCCAACTAATCAACCTCTCAGATAAGGATTTAAATAAGCAATATGGAAGATGGTCAATGAACTCAAAGAAACCATGGATTGAGTTGAAGAGAACACTAATAAGAACCAAGAAAATATGAACACAGATATCACAAAACTCCAAACTGAAATAACTTGTCAACTAACAGGCCTGAAAAATTCAATAAATGAAGTGAAAGGTATCAGAAGCTGAGGATATACTTGGTGCTGTGGAAGATGAGATAAATAACAATTCCATACAGCAGGAGAGATTGGAAAAAAAACTTAAACCAAATGAACAGAGAATGAAAAAATTAGTCAAAAAATGGGAACAGATAAAAATAGAAGTCTATGATAAGCTCAACAGAAACAACTTAAGAATCATTGGAGTCCCAGAGACCCAGGAAGAAAATTTCCAGGAAGAATCAACGATCAAGAACATCATTAAAGAGAAACTTCCAGAGCTAAAAAATATATATGATCAAATCCTGCATGCTCAAAGAGTACCAACCAAAATAGACCCCAGAAAAACCACCCCAAGACACATCCTAGTCACAATGACAAATCCCACAGATAGAGACAGAATTCTGAAAACAGCAAGATCAAAAGGGGAAATTACGTTCAAGCAAGCAATCTTGAGATTTACAGCAGACCTGTCACCAGAAACACTAAATGCCAGAAAGCAGTGGTAGAATATTGTGACAAGACTGGATGAAATAAATGCTTCACCTAGAATACTGTACCCAAGAAAACTCACTTACCAGTTTGACAGAAGAATACATGGTTTCACAGAAAAAAACAGCTCGGAAACTTTACAGACTCAAAACCAGTCTTAAGAGAAAAACTGAAAGACCTAATTTAAGACAAGACTAACCAAAAGACACACCAAATTTCGATATAAAGATGGCATTAAATACCAGGACAATTCTTTCTCTCAACATCAATGGACTAAATGCACCAGGTAAGAGACATAGAGTGGCGAAATGGATCAAAAAACTCAATCCAACCTTCTGCTGCCTACAGAAATACACCTGAATTGTCAGAACAAACATAGACTCAAAATAAAAGGCTGGAGAAAAATTATTCAAGCAAACAACACCCATGAAAAAGCTGGAGTGGCCATATTAATATCAGACAATGCAAACTTTATAATTAGTAAGGTTGTAAGGGACAAAGATGGACATTTTATATTAACAAGGGGTATGTAGATTAGGAAGAAATAACTCTCCTAAACATATATGCACGGAATGAGGGGCCAGCAAAATTTTAATACAATTGTTGTCCAATCTGAATAATAATATCAATAACAACACAATAATTGTGGGGAACCTCAACACGGCTTTGTCAACACTGGATAGGTCAACCAGACTTAAACCCAACAAGAATATACTAGACCTGAAAAGAGAAATAGAAGAAAGAGTCCTAGTGGATATATATAGGACACTCCATCCCCAAAAACCTGGGTACACATTCTTCTCCAAAGTACATGGGACATTCTCCAGGATAGACTACATGCTGGCACATAAAACATAACTCCATAATATCAAGAGGATAGAAATTTTGCAGTCTATTTTCTCAGACCACAAGGCTCTGAAATTATTTGTGAATTCCAAAGGGACACAGAAGAAAAACTTTAACACCTGGAAGTTAAATAGCCTCATACTGAATAACCAGTGGGTCTGAGATGAAATCAAGAAGGAAATCAAAAGGTTCCTGGAAACAAATGACAATAAAGACACAAACTATCAGAACGTATGGGACACAGCAAAAGCAGTACTGAGAGGAAAATTTATAGCTTTGCAAGCACACATCAGGAAGGAAGAAAGAGCTTTCCTGAGTAGCTTAATGACATAGCTAATAGAACTAGAAAGTGCTCAACAAAAGGACCTAAAAATAGGTAGACAGAAGGAAATAACAAAGCTGAGAGCAGAAATCAATGAAGTTGAAACCCAAAAAACAATCCGAAAGATCAAAGAAAGCAGAAGTTGGTTCTTTGAAAAAATAAACAAGATTGATAGAACACTGGCAAAACTAACAAAGAAAGAGAGAGAGAAACTTGATAACTCGTATTAGGAGTGAAAAAGGAGAGATCACTACTAATATGACAGAGATTCAAAGGGTAATCATAAACTATTTTGAGAAACTCTACACCACTAAAAATGAGAACTGGAAGAAATGGATAAATTCTTGGACTCTTATAATCTTCCACGGTTGAAAAAAGAGGGTGTAGCATATCTAAACATCCCTATAACTATTGATGAAATTAAAATGGTAATCAAATGTCTTCCCAAAAACAAATGCCCAGGCCCAGATGGATTCACTAATGAATTCGTTCAAACTTTCCAAGAAGAACTACTGCCAATCCTGGCTAGACTCTTTCATGAAATTGAACAAACGGAAACACTTCCAAATAGCTTTTATGAAGCCAACATTACCTTAATACCTAAACCAGACAGTGATGCTACAAAAAAGGAAAATTACAGACCAATATAGCTGATGAATAGAGATGCAAATATCCTCAACAAAATCCTGGCCAATAGGATTCAATGCCTCATTAAGAAGATCATCCACTATGATCAAGTTGGTTTCGTCCCAGGAATGCAAGAATGGTTTAACATCCATAAATCTATCAACATAATACACAACATCAAAAAGAAGAAAAATAAAAACCACATGATCATATCAATAGAGGCAGAGAAAGCATTTGATAAGGTCCAACACCCATTCTTGATCAAAACTCTCAGCAAGATGTCAATGTAAGGAATCTTTCTTAATATAGTTAAGGCCATCTACCACAACCCAGTGGCAAATATTATCCTCAATGGAGAAAAACTAAAAGCCTTCCCTCTAAATTCTGGCACAAGACAAGGCTGTCCTCTCTCATCACTCCTATTCAGCATAGCACTGGAAGTACTCGCTATAGTGATTAGGCAAGAAAAAGATATCAAGGGAATCCAGATAGGTAAGGAAGAAGTCAAGCTCTCTCTGTTTGCATATGACATGATACTCTACTTAGAAAACCCTAAAGACTTTACCAAAAAGCTTCTAGAGACAATAGACTCATATAGTAAGGTGGCAGGCTACAAAATTAACACACAAAAATCAATGGCCTTTCTATACACAATTAGTAATAAGGAAGAAATGGACATTAAGAAAACAACCCCATTCACAATAGTGCCACACAAACTCAAATATCTTGGAATCAACTTGACTAAAAATGTGAAGGACCTATACAAAGAAAACTATAAAACTCTGCTCCAAGAAATAAGAGAGGACAAGTGGAAATGGAAACACATACCCTGCTCATGGATTGGCAGGATTAACATCATCAAAATGGTAATACGCCCAAAGGTATTATACAGAGTTAATGCGATCCCTCTAAAGATACCCATGACATTCTTCAAAGAAGTGGATCAGGCACTTTTGAAATTTGTTTGGAACAATAAACACCCTAGAATAGCTAAAGCAATCATTGAGAAAAAGAATATGGGAGGAATTACTTTCCCCAACTTTAAACTTTACTACAAAGCAATAGTTATAAAAAACAGCATGGTATTGGAATAAGGACAGGCCCTCAAATCAGTGAAATAGGCTTGAATACTCAGAGAATGTTCCAGAGACATACAGTCACCTAATTTTTGATAAAGGAGTAGGAAATCCTAAATGGAGCAGGGAAAGCCTCTTCAACAAGTTGTGTTGTCACAACTTGATAGCCACTTGCAAAAAGTTGAACTTAGACACCCAGCTAACATCATGTACAAAGGTAAAATTTAAATGGATTAAAGACCTGGATATCAGACCCAATACCATAAGATATATAGAAAAACTCATAGGTAAAACACTCCAGGATATTGAGACTACAGGCATATTCAAGGAGGAAATTGCACTCTCCAAACAACTGAAAGCAGAGATTAACAGATGGGAATATATTAAGCTGAGAGCTTCTGCACCTCAAAGGAAATAGTGCCCAGGATACAAGAGCTACCCACTGAGTGGGAGAAACTATTCACCCAATGCCAATCAGGTAAGGGGCTATTCTCCAAAATATACAGGGCATTGACAGAACTTTACAAGAAAAACATCTAATTCCATCAAAAAATGGGGAGAAGAAATGAACAGACACTTTGACAAAGAAGAAATACAAATGGCCAAAAGACACATGAAAAAATGCTCCACATCACTAATCATCAGGGAGATGCAAATCAAAACAACTATAAGGTACCACCTCACACCCCAGAGAATGGCACACATCACAAAGAATGAGAATAAACTGTGTTTGAAGGGATGTGGAGAGAAAGGAACTCTTATCCACTGCTGCTGGAATGCCATATAGTTCAACCTTTATGGAAAGCTATATGGAGATTCCTCCAAAAACTGGAAATCGAGCTCCCATATGATCCAGCTATATCACTCCTAGGAATATACCCTAGGACCACAAAAATACAATACAATAACCCCTTCCTTACGCCTATATTCATTGCAGCACTCTGGAAACAACCAAGATACCCTTTAACAGACAAATGGCTAAAGAATCTGGTACATATACACAATGGAATACTATGCAGCTGTCAGGAGAGATGAAGTCATAAAATTTTCCTATGCATGGATGTACACGGAATCTATTATGCTGAGTGAAATAAGTCAGAGAGAGAGAAAAACGCAGAATGGTCTCACTCATCTATGGGTTTTAAGAAAAATGAAAGACATTCTTGCAATGATAATTTTCAGACACAAAAGAGAAAAGAGCTGGAAGTTCCAGCTTACCTCAGGAAGCTCACCACAAAGAGTGATGAGTTTAGTTAAAGAAAGAAGTGTAATATTTTTTGGTAAATTTCTTTTCTTATTTATATCTTTATTTAAACACCTTGATTATAATTGAGTGTAGTTATGTTTCAGTCATGTAAATGTGTTACACCCCCATTCAACAGTGCACCAATATCCCGAATCTCCCTCCTCCACACCCCACCCCCGTCTGTAATCTAGACAGAGTTTCTTCTTCCCTCATTCATTTGCTTTTTTATGATAGTTATCAATGTAGTTATTTCTCTAACTGCACAGATTAATCTGTGGTGAGCTTCATGTCGTGAGCTGGATCTTCCAGCCCTCCTCTCTTTCGTCTCTGAAAATCATTGCAAAATGTCTTTTATTTTTCTTTAAACCCATAGATGAGTGAGACTATTCTGTGTCTATCTCTCTTCCTTTCACTTATATCACTCAGCATAATAGATTTCATGTACATTCATGTATAGGAAAATTTCATTACATCATCTCTCTTGATGGCTACATAATATTTCATTGTGCATTTGTACCACAGTTTCTTTAGCCAAACATCTGTTGAAGGGCATCTTAGTTGTTTCCAGAGTCTGGATATTGTAAATAGTGCTGCAATGTATATAGGTTTGATGGAGGGATTTTTGTATTGTATTTTTTGTTCCTAGGATATATTACCAGGTGTGGTATAGCTGGATCATATGGGAGCTCAATTTCCAGTTTTTTGAAGAATCTCCATATCGCTTTCCATAATGTTTGAATGAGATGGCATTCTCACCAGCAGTGAATAAGAGTTTCTCTCTCTCCACATCCCTGCCAGCACTGCTTGTTCTCATTCTTTGTGATGTGCACCAATCTCTGTGGTGTAAAATGGTACCTTATAGTTGTTTTGATTTGCATCTCCCTGATGATTAGTGATGTGGAGCATTTTTTCATGTGCCTTTTTGTATTTCTTCTTTTACAAAGTATCTGTTCATTTCTTCTCCCCATTTTTTGATGGGATTAGATTTTTTTCTTGTAAAGTTTAATTGGTGCCTTTACAATTTGGATATTATAGCCTTATCTAATGGATATTGGCTGAATAATTTCTCCCATTCAGTGGGTGTCTTGTATCCTGGGCAATATTTCCTGTGAGGTGCAGAAGCTTCTCAGATTAATATATTCCCCTTGTTTATCTCTGCTTCCACTTGCTTGGAGATTGTTTTCCCCTTTGAAGATGCCTTTAGTCTCAATGTTATGGAGCGTTTTACCTATGTGTTATTCTATATACCTTTTTGTTCCAGGTCTGATATCAAGGTCTTTAATCCATTTCGATTTTACCTTCATACATGACATTAGCTGGGGTATTAGCTCACATTTTTGCAAATGGATAACCTATTGTGCCAACACCACTTGTTGAAGAGGCTTTCCTTGCTCCATTTAGGATTTTTTTGCTCCTTTATCAAAAATTAAGTGATTGTATGTCTGGGGAAAATCTCTGATTACTCAAGCCTATTCCACTGATCTGAGGGTCTGTCTTTATTCCAATACCATGCTGTTTTGATAACTATTGATTTGTAATACAGTTTAAAATTGGTGAAAGTAATGCCTCTCATATTCCTTTACCCAATGACTGATTTAGATATTTGAGGGTGTTTATTGTTCCAAATGAATTTAAGAACTGTTGGATCCACTACTTTGAAGTATATCATGGGTATCTTTAGAAGGATCACATTAAATCTTTACAATGCTTTTGAGAGTATTGCCATTTTAGTGATGTTAATTCTGCCAATCCATGAGCAGGGTATGTTTTTCCATTTCTGCATGTCCTCTCTTCTTTCTTGTAGTAGGATTTTAGAATTTACTTTGTATAGTTCCTTTATGTCTTTGCTCAAGTTGACTCTAAGATGATTGAGTTTCTGTGACACTATTATGAATGGAGTTGTTATCTTAATGTCCCTTTCTTCTCTATCATCTTTTGTGTATAAAAAGGCCATTGATTTTTGAGTGTTAATTTTGTAGCCTGCCACCTTGCTATATAAATCTATTGTTTCTAGAAGCATTTTGGTAGAGTCTTTAGGGTTTTCTAAGTAGAGTATCATGTCATCTGCAAACAGTGAGAGCTTGACTTCTTCCTTTCCTATCTGTGTTCCCTAAATATCATTTTCTTGCCTAATCACTATAACAAGTACTTCCAGTACTATGTTAAATAGGGAACAGCCTTGTATTGTACCAGAATTTAGAGGGAAGGCTTTTATTTTTTCTCCATTGAGGATATTTGCCATTGTCTTGTGGTATATGGTCTTAATATATTGAGAAAGGTTCCTTTCATTCCCATCTTGCTGAGAGTTTTTTTTTTTATCAAGAATTGGTTTTGGACCTTATCAAATATTTTTGCATCTATAGATATGATCATGTGATTTTTATTTTACTTGTTGATTTTGTGTATTATGTTGATAGATTTATGAATGTTAAAGCATCTTTTTATTCCTGGGATAAAACCTACTTGATCATAGTGAATGAGCTTCTTGATGAGGCATTGGATCATATTTGACAGGATTTTGTTGAGGAACTTTGCATCTATGTTCATCAGGGGAAATGGTCTGTAATGTTCTTTTTGTCAAACTCTCTCTGTTTTTTTTTTTTTATTAAGGTGATGTTGGTTTCATAAGAGCTATTTGGAAGTATTACTGTTTTTTTAATTTCATGAAAGACCATTGCCAAGATTGGTAGTAATTACTCTTGAATATTTTGAAAGAATACTTTAGTGAATGCATCTGAGCCTGGGCTTTTGTTTTGGGGCAGACATTTGATTAACTTTTTATTTTTCTCAATTATAATGGGGGTGTTCAGATATACTACATCCTCCTTATTCAACCATGGAGGGTTGTAAGAGTCCAAAAAATTGTCCATCTCTTCCAGGTTCTCATGTTTTGCGGCATTCAGTTTCTCAAAGAAGTCTCTGATTACTGCAATATCTGTAGTGATCTCCCATTTTTAATTTCTTTTACGGATTATCAATTTTTTCTCTCTTTCTTTGTGAGTTTTGCCAATGTCCTATCAATCTTGTTTATTTTTTCAAGGAAACAAATTCTGCTTTTGTTGATTTTTCGGATTGTAGTTTTTGGGTTTCCACTTCACTGATTTATGCTCTAAACTTTGTTATTTCCTTATGCCTCCCTATTTTTGGTTCTTTTTGTTGATCATTTTTAATTGTATAAGCTGGATCATTAAGCTATTCATGTATGCTCCTTCTTCCTGATGTGTGCTTGCAAAGCTATAAATTTTCCTCTCAGTACCACTTTTGCTGTACCATAGATTCTGATAGTTTGTGTCTTCATTGTCATTTGTTTCCAAAAAAATTTAGATTTCCTCTTTGATTTCATATCAGACCCACTGTTTGTTCAATAGTAGGCTGTTTAATTTCCAGGTGTTAAAGTTTTTCTTCTGTGTCCTTTCGTAACTCACATCTAATTTCAGATCCTTGTGGTTTGCATATGTAGCCCGCAATATTTCTATTCTATTAATTTTATGGAGGTATGTTTTATGTGCCAGTATGTGGTCTATCATGGAGAATGATCCATGTACTTTGTAGAAGAATATATATCCAGACATCTGGGGATGAAGTGTCTATATATATTTACTAGGCCTTTTTTTTACATTTCTCTTTTCAGAGCTATTATATTTTTCTTGGGTTTCAGACTGGTTTACCTAACAAGCATTGATAGGGCCGCGGTCTCCCACAATTATTATGTTATTATTGATGTCCTTCAAATTTGTCAATAATTATATATTAGATATCTTGCTGGTTTCTCATTGGGTGCATATTTGGTTAGTAGTGTGGTTTCTTCCTGTTGCACATATCCCTTTATTAGTACGAAGTGTCCATTTTTATCCCTTACAACTTTTCTGAGTCTAAACTTTGAGTTGTCTGACATTAATATGGCCACCCCAGCATTTTTAAGGATGTTGTTTGCTTGGATGATTTTCTTCAAGCCTTTGATTTTGAGTCTATGTTTGGTCTGACTTTTCAGTTGTGTTTGTTTTAGGCAGAAGAAGGTTGGTTCATTTTTTTGATCCATTTAGCCACTCTGTCTCTATATTGGTGCATTTAGTCCATTAACATTGAGGGAAATGAATGTCATAGAATTGTATGTCATCTTTGTGTATAAATTTGATGTGTCTTTTGTTATGTATTGTCTTAAAGTAGACATTTCAGTTTTTTCTTTAAGGCTGATTTTGCATCTGTATAGTTTCTGAGTTGTTGCTTATCTGTGAAGCTATGTATCACTCCTTCAAACCTGAATGTGAGTCACGCCATGTGCAGTAGTCTAGGTGAAGCATCTATTTCATTAAGTCTTGTCACAATCTCCCACGTCTGTCTTCTGGCTTTGAGTGTTTCTTGTGACATATCTGCTGTAAATCTTAAGGATGCTTCTTTGAATGTAAAACCCCTTTTGATCTTTTTGCTTTTTAGTATTCTATCTATCTATAGTATTTGTTTTGGTTGTTGTTGTTGTTGTTTGGGCCACACCTGGTGAAGCTTAGGGGTTACTCCTGGCTATGTGCTCAGAAATTGCTCCTGGCTTGGGGGACCATATGGAATTCTGGGGATCAAACAGAGGTCAGTCCTGGGCAGCCACGTGCAAGATAAATGCCCTACAGCCGTGCTATCACTCTAGCCCTATTTTATTAATTTTTTTCAAAAAAATTTTAAGCATAAAAGAAATTACAAATCAAAGAAAAAAATAGTACAAATTCTGTTGTACTTTTTGCTGATTGCTATGGGACAAGGATAGTAATAAAGTTTATATTACACTATAGTTCATTTAATATGTGTCAGTTATTGTGGCTGATAAATCAACTCTTTGTTCTTTTGACTTTTAGATATTCTTTATCATATTTTTTCCTTTACCGTGGAATATACCTGTCTCATTTATGAAGTTGTAATGATGATAATTCTTTTTTCCTTCTCTAAAAAATTCTAACATTTATTCTTCCAATCTTCTCATTAAAATTGTCAAAACTATGCTCAAACTCTGAGAATTCTTTCATCTGATGGTCTCCTTTTCTCCTTTGTACAGGTTATTTAAATGGATCTTAGAAGTGAAATAAAGTCAAGGAGACATTACAGTATGTTTTTCCTTATTCCTAGTTATGTAGTGATAGATCTGAGAGATCTAGGGCTGATGAAGTTAAATCTTGTAAAATGTTGACTCCGTTTTTAAGCACTATTATATTATAAATACAAATTCAAGAACAAATATCTTAACTTTTTGTTTTACCAATTTCAGTGAAATCATTTTTTTGGTTACAACTTTATTCAGCTGTAAAAGTTCAGGATTTTGTAAGTGCAATTGGCCAAAGAAGCTTTGATGTCAAAAGAAAAAGGATTACAGGCATTTGGGAGGAAGTGATGTTGGTTAAGATAAAGAAGTTGAAGATACATAACTTACCTGAACAAATCTGACACTCCTTCTCTGGGATTACTTTAATTTCATTATCCTATTGGATATTGAACCCCGGTATTTCAATTAATAAAACCCATTGTATTATCACCTACCTTTGAAATATATTTTCAACTCTGAATATCTACAAAAGTTGTAAACAAAAGTCTCTGGTTTAACTTCCTTGTATCTACCTTAGTTTATGGAAATTTACAACATATTTATGATTTTCAACCATCCCCTTGTTTTCCTCTCAGGACATGATTACAATAAACTCACTTTCATTTCTAGATATGTATATGTTTTTCCCTGTGGTACTTTAGAAACCATCCACTTTCCTCCAGAGAAGGTACATTGTTCATTTTTTATAGTGACACCTTCAGCTACTGGGTTCTCTGTTCACCATTATTATTTTATTACTGACTTTGAATGAGGCTATATAATTTCTGAAAGATTAATGGCATTGTCTACCTAGTCAATGCCAGAAAAATCTCTCTTCTTTCTTCTAACACAAAAATAAACTTGAATTAAGGGGTCAGAGTGATAATACAGTGAGTAGGGTGTTTCTTAGCCGGCGGTGAAGCTAGGTTCAATTTTAAGTATTGCATTTTGTCCTACCTGCCCTTCTTGGAGTGAGATCCCTGGTAATAGAGGCAGGAACAACCCATGAGCACAGCCATGTGTGTAGCAAAATTTAAAAATAAAATAAAACCAAAAATATCAATTTGAATTTAAGCAAAAAAATTAAAATCTGTTCTATGAAGGAAAAATAGAAACTAAATCTCATAATCAGTGGTAGTTTTTCTTAAATATTAAAATCAATCACAATAGTAAATTAACTAAAGGGAAAGAAAATTAAGTAGATTTATACACTGACTCTAAGTGATTCTGCTTTGATATTATATGCATTTCTATCTATAAGATGCATTTTTCACATGCACATCTCAACTTTCTTTTTCTTTCTCTGTCTTTTCTCTATCATTCTTGCACTCACAGTCATACTGAAAATTTAAAGTAAATCTCAGTAGAAATGGGAAAAATGCTAAGTTGTGCACTTAGCCACATATTTTCCAACAGGTGCAATGAAAAATTTTGTGAACTTTTAAGATGCATTTGAGAAATCCTAAGAAACTTATTTATTAACTACACCAGATTACCTTTCACTTGGAAGTAAAAAAATAATCTTAGGAGAAGATACTTGGTAACAGTTCCAATAATTCAGAAATAATTTCTATATACCTATAAATGTGAATATTTTCTGCTTTTTATTCTCCTATGTGATATAATATGTGATGAGATTATTTTAATATGTTAGTCTAAAAAAAGATGTATAGAATAGCCACAATGTACAAAGCACTATCAGAAATGCAGAATTATTCAAAAGAGAGTAAATTATTTTCCCTTAGACTGCATTGTAAAATAGAGCGACACATTTTATTTTAAATATGATAAATTATAATTGTTAAATTTAAGGAATAGGATTGTCTTATTTCAAAAAGCATATGGTACATACAGGATCTCTACTTTTTTGGAATTCATTTTCAAAATGAGAATTCTGTTCTAACAGTTCAATTTTAATACCAATTTGACCATTTGACACATAGAAAATGAAAATTTTGTTCTCTCTCTCTCTCTTTTTTTTGTGGTCTTAGTAGCATGTATGCTCCTTTGTTAGTTTTAGAAATTCATTTTTATGGGATCCAGGGTTATAAATGCATGATAACCACCAGGGAGAAAGGGGTAGAAGGTCCTCAGGAAGCATGAGCTATTTTAAACGTGTAGTAAAGTTAAATCTGTTTCTTGGTTAAGCTAACTGTTCTCTCATCAGACTTCAGTTCAAACTTAAATACCAATTTGAAATTCACTGGACCAATTCACTGACAATGAACCAAATAGTTAGAGATTACTAAAATCACTATGCTAAGGCACATGCTAAGTTAGGAAGAGTCCCCAAAGAGGGAACTTATTTACTCTTTATTTGAACTATTGAAATTTTTATTAATACTGGCTGTAACATTTTCTTCATTTTATTTGTAATGGTGTTTGGCAACTTCCTACTACTAAACTCCCCCTCCCCCCAAAAAAATACAAACAAATAGGTCTTCATCAATATTTTTTTTTGGCTTTTTGGACACACCCAGTGATGCACAGTGCTTACTCCTGGATATGCACTCAGAAATTGTTCCTGGTTTGGGGGCCATATGGGTGGCTGAGGATTGAACCACCATCTGTCCTTTGTTAGCACATGCAAGGCAGATTTCCGACTGCTTGTGCCATTGCTCCAATCTCATTCATCAATCATTTTTATTACTTATAAATAATTACTGATTTCTTTGGTTAAACTAAATAAATAAAAATATATTGACATTGAGCACAGTAATGTGTAGTAGGAAATAGTCTGTATTATTTACCTCTATTATTTAGGTGAATATTTACTGAAATAAGTTATTAAAAATAATCACCAAAATATTTAAAACTCAAGTAGACGTCATGGTCCATGATATGTGGTTACTAAAAAAAAATTTTAAATAAATCATTTAAATGGTGAAGAGCTTTTCCTATCATATCTGATTTTTCTCTAGGCTGCTATTCCAAATTTACTTATAAATAAACTATATCCATTGTTAATACATTTCAATATTCTTCCATGAAAAATTACATGAAAATTCCTAATACAAGAGAAAGATATACTGGAACAGTTCTTATAAGAAAAGTAGAAAACAAACAAACAAAAAAAAACCGTGATTTATGGTTAAGAATTGCTTTCGCGGGCCGGAGAGATAGCACAGCGGCTTTTGCCTTGCAAGCAGCCGATCCAGGACCAAAGGTGGTTGGTTCGAATCCCGGTGTCCCATATGGTCCCTCGTGCCTGCCAGGAGCTATTTCTGAGCAGACAGCCAGGAGTAACCCCTGAGCAACGCCTGGTGTGGCCCAAAAACCAAAAAAAAAAAAAAAAAAAAAAAAAAAGAATTGCTTTTGGGGGCAAGAGCAGTAGCTTAGCAGTAGGGCACTTTTCTTGCACGTGGCTGACCCAGGATGGACCTCGGTTCGATCCCCGGCTCCCATATAGTACCCCAAGCCAGGAAATTTGAGTGCATAGCCAGGAGTAACACCTGAGTATCACTGAGTGTGGCCCAATAACCAAAACAAACAAACAAAAAAAAAACAAAAAACAATTGCTTTCAACATGAAAAAAAATTTATGGAGGATAAAGAACTTGCTACCATAACCTGTAAGATTGCTTACTTTCATATCAATTCCTCACATATTTAAATATTGTTGATTAAAGAATTTAGAATCCCATTTTATTGAAACTCTTTTATTTCATTTCAAAACTACTTATTTGCTTGTTTTATTGTTACTTTATTTAGAGGATCACAACTAATTTACTTACATTTTACTCTTGATTCTGACTCAGTATTCAATCCCAGTTGCACTCCAGGAACCATCTAGAAGTGATGGATCAAACCTTTCTTGGCTGATTGCAAGATGAGAGCTTTACCTGCTATACTTTCTCCCTAAACCTAGTTGCATGATACTTTATATATCAGTATCATAGGACAATAAAAATACTGTGCTAGTATAAATGAAATTAAATATATTTATTAATGCATTGGTGTAAAATTGTATTTCAGTAAATGTATTGAGAACTCATTTGCTAACATTAAAATATTTAAAGAGAAGTATTTAAATTTTCAGCAATAATTTATTTTATAAAATGTATTATATACTTAACAATATAGATTATGAAATAATTTATAAATATATTCTTTAACGTTTTATTATTAACTAAAGATTTAGTATTCATTCCACTTTACTAATAGGAATGTTGAAGTCAGAAAAGATAGTTTATTCTCACAAAGCTAATTAACTATAATTTATATAGATTTTGTTGATTTCAGAACTCCATATTCTTCATTCTGGTTGCTTGATATCTTCAACATTATATGATAACTCAGACTCCAGTAACTAGCTGATGAATTTTGTATGGAAAATATATTCTGAGTATCTACACTCATCTGCCTCTACATTTGCCAAGCCATATCATCACAGAGAAAAAATATGCAATGTTCTTTTCTCTATCTAAGTAAGGTTTTAATTCATAGAGTTAGCCAAGGTTCTAATAAACTATATATATTCAGTACATATACATGATAATTTTATCTCATATTTGAATAAATATTGGAGGGCCACTCCCAATGGTACCAAGGGATTTTATTTTTTGGCTCTGATCACTCTTGATTGTTGTACTCAGAAGAGGTATCAAGGTATCAAGGAAAGAATGGTTGGCCACATGCAAATCAAGTGACATACCCACTATATTATTTTGTTTCCTTTTAACATTTCTTAAAATATTCTTTTGTTTATTATTAAGTTTTGGTACAGATTCCAGTTTCCTTTTCTCATCTAAGGAATCCCATGTACTTTCTCAAAATAGGATGATGTAGAAACAGGAGAGACCCCATTACTTACTACTTGTAAAAGAAAAGAGAATAAGTTGCTACCAAAGCAGGGAATAATCAAATACATCAAGAATTAGTTCAATAATAAATAATAACAGAAACAAATTAAGAAACAAGATCTTATTGTGTTGAATCATGTAAATTGCATTATAGGAGAAAGTAGATGGTCCTAAAGATATTTTAAGTGGTTATAGTCTTTCATATTTTCTAGCAAGACATTGTGTGGGTGGAAGTACAATATTTATAGAAAAAGGACTGCTCTGCACAAAGATGGCAACACAAAATGCCTTACAGTATTGCTATGTAAAATTTTGCTGGATGATTATATGTATCTTCTAAGATTAGAGAAAAATATTCACAGAGTAATTTGGGGGTTATATTAAGGCCTTTATAGCAAAATGCTTTCTTTCCATTTCAAAAGTTCAGCTTCTGTCTAATTCAATAAGTAAACTTGTTTAATAAAGTGACACCAACACAATGGAAATCCCTCAAATGTGAGGTCAGATTAAATTATTTTTGACATCAATTTCAAGTCACTCTTTCTGGGTTGGGTGGAGTACTTTTTTAATAGCACAGTGCAATAGCAATGAATGTGGCATTAATATCAGTCAAAAAATCAAATGTAATTAAACAAAGTACTTCAATTTGCCATGGGTTTCGAATACTAGGCACTTAAGATTAATGAAGTCTATGATTTCAGGATCTTGATTGTCCTCTAAACCTCCATGATTTTTTATTAATTAATTTTTTGCTTTCATTTCCAATTTAAAAGGAAAATTGCTCCAGCCAACTGGCTCTAATAATATGCAAGCTAAGCCAGGATCAAAAGTATAAAAGGTTCGCAATTCCTAATCAAACTATTACTGTTGGGCAAAACTTCATTTAATGTAAATGTCTTAATGAAGTACATTTTAGAGATAATTAGCTCACAGCAGATAACATTTCTGAACCTGGTAAGAGCAGCAGCCCCTTATTTAGTGTTTCTGGTCTTAGTTTGGGTTATATTTGTGATTTAAAATGCTATTAGTTTCTATACTAAAAGGACACAATCTGTTTGAAAATGAAGGGTAAATCTGTTTTGTAAATGACATTTGAATATGCAGGACACTTTTTTTTTTTTTTTTGCTGATATAGTGAATTTAAGACAGTTTCATAGTGGAGAACAGATGAACCTTGTTTGGGATATAGCTTGAAATTGCAAAGAGTTCCTTGTAACACACACTCATATTTTCGTTTGTGTGTTTGTTTTTGTTTGGGTCATACCCGGCAACTTTCAGGAGTTACTCCTGGCTGTATGCTCAGAAATCACTCCTGGCTTGGGGGACCTTATGGAACGCTGGGGATCAAATTCAGTTCCGTTCTGGGTCAGCCGAATGCAAGACAAATACTCTACGGCTGCACTATCATTCTGGCCCCCTCACACTCTCATTTTATTTATTTATTTTTGTTATGTTTTTGTTTTTTTTTTTTTTTGAGAAGGGGCACAACCGTTTGATGCTCATGGGTTATTCCTGGCTAAGTGCTCAGAAATTGCCCCTGGCTTGGGGGGACCATATGAGACCGGGGGATAGAACCACTGTCCTTCCTTGGCTAGCGCTTGCAAGGCAGACACCTTACCTCTAGCGCCACCTCTCCAGCCCCCACACTCTCATTTTAAATGGGCACCTACCTATTATAGCTAATGTCCTTTACTGTTGTTGTAAACATACTGCCAGTATTCTGACCAAAGACAACGTTCATTGGTTCAAGGGCATTACATTAACATATTTGGAATCATACTTGTTTGTTCATTACTTTTAGTAATTTTTTGGTGAAGTAAACAACATAATCTTTCAACTTCTGTCCTTCCACATTAAGCCCATTGACATTTTTTAAATGGAAATATGGTAGAAATAATTAATTTAATAATCAACTATGTAGAAAATATACAATACTTTGCTATCTTCCATCCCAATATTCTACTAATGCCATCTGTGGATCTGGACTCTTCTAAACTCTTTTCTAGAAAAATTTCCTAGAAAAAATATTTTTCTTTTTATACTGAAAACATTCCTTTATCCAGACAACTCGATCCTCCTTGTTCTCGTCTCATTAAAATAATCAATCTGAAATAGCATTTAAATAAATTGTCAAATGACAATTGCATTGATAAAGACATAAAAGAATACTTTAGTAATTTTTGCAAAATGATAAAAATATATATACTAGAAAAATCTTTATATTAATGTACAACATGAAATCAACTGTATTTCATACATAAAACCAAATCAACTGAGAGAATTTGAGTTGAGATACCCATGAATATTTATGGCTAAAATAACCATGCATGAAATTGGAAGTGGGTTTATCAAAAAATATATCCATGACATGATGTGACACATACCAGCCTTAACTATTTTGGGCTGAGATTCTGGGGAAAATCAAATAATTTAGATATAGTATTTCATAAAAACCATTATCCTTTTAGATGAGAACAAAAATATATCTGATAATAAAAACTGACCTCTGTGACAAAAAATAAACTACAGGGGCTGTAGCTGTAGCTCAAGGGGTAAGGCTTCTGCTTGCCCGCGCTAGCCTAGGACAGAATGAGGTTCGATCCCCTGGCGTCCCTTATGGTAGCCCAAGCCAAGAGCGATTTTTGAGTGCATAGCCAGGAGTAACCCTAAGCATCACCGAATGTGGTCCCCCATAAAAACAATAAATAAATAAATAAATAAATAAACAAACTACAAAAATATAAAAAGTCCTGGGATTTTATTTTGTTATTAAATCATCATGAGAGACAGTTAAAAAGTTGTTGATGTTTTGAGTTTCAGACATACAATATTCCAACACTATCTACTAGTGTTCAATTTTGGTCACCAATTTCTCCAGTTACCCTCTTCCCCTAAGATTTCCCTTATGCCTCAGTCTCTGTTTGTATTGTTCTTCCTCCCTCCTTCTTTCTCCCCTCCCTCACCTTTGCCCTTCCTTTCAGCTCTAAGTTCTTGTCCAGCAAGATAGTTTCCAACTATATTGTCTGTGTGCTCACTTCTGTCTTAACAATACCCCACTACATCTTTCATATTATCTTGGGTATTGTTCTCGTAGTATGTCTTTTTTTTTTTACACTCCACAGATGTGCGTGATTATTCTGTTTGAGTAAATTGAGTCAAAGGGCGAGAGGCAAACGATCTTTGTATTTTATACTAGTAGCTATTTGGACCAGTTGGTTCCTACTTACACTGTCCTTCAATGAATAGCAGAGTGATCATATTGCAAATCATAGGAACAAAATTATGATATAGACTTTGGCATGGATCAGAACCAGTATTGAAAACAGAAGTGGAGAACAATATGTATTCTTTTTCTGGGTTGTTTTATGTCATCCCTCTCCCTACAAGTAGGTACACTATACCCATTAATTAGATGGTTTCCATCTATTTGTCACCTTTAGCTTGACCTTGCATTAAGGAAACAAGAGAAAACTCTAACACTAAAACCACAGTGCCACCTGCAGGAAAACAAAACAAGCTAATATAGATGACTAAGTAGATAAAAAATAAATACAGTCAACATTTTAAACAGTAGATGGAATTTGTCAGAGACAAATGAAAATTCTGAGAGCAACCTTAGAGACAGAGAAGGTAACAAAGAACTTTTTGTATAATATAAACTTTATATAATAAAATTTTATAAAGTTAATAAATTTCAACTGAAAACAGAGAAACAGTTTCAAGATATCAATAAAGCTAAAGGAGTACAAATAATACAAGAAATAGGGACAACAACCCTAAACAGAGATTCTGACTATGAAGACCACACTGAGGTTTCATAAAAATGCTTAAATACAGATATAGTAAACACAACAAATCAGTCTATATTTCAGAATAAATGATATAATAAATTGAGGTAAATATCACAATAATAATTAAAATGGAAAGTGAGGAGAGAAATAAGATTTAGGAAAAGTGATGAAAGTTTCTGTGGATTATCAGAGTCCATTAAATGAGTAAGCAATAAGGTCATAAGAATTTTATAAAGTAAGAAAAGAGTTGAGTGGCGGCTGGAAAAAAAAAGAAAGTAAGAAGAGAAGCAAGCAGAGGATTTATAAGAATGAAAAATCATAGCTCATTCGAAAACTTCCCAAAACCACACCAAAACATAACCAACTAAAGATGTCCAGAATATTGTCAGATGCCACAAATAAATGAAAAAATTACCTAAACCAAGATAGGTATTCTTTACTTTTCAAAACTGAATGACAGAGGGAAAGTATTAAAAGCTCCTAGAGAAAAGAAAATGGTAACATACAAAGGCACTTATAATAAGCATTTTATCAGACTTCTAGTAAGAAATTCTACAAACTAAACAGAAAGCTAGTATATTTTAATATTAGAAAAAGATATAAAAAATTCCAGTCAAAAATTTTTTCCTACATAAAATTATTATTCGAATATAATAAAATTTTCAGTATTTTTGGGGGGGCCACCCCTGGTGATGCTCAGGGGTTACTCCTGGCTTTTCACTCAAAAATTGCTCCTGGTTTGGGGGACCATATGGAACACCAGGGGATCGAACCGCGTTCAATCCTAGGTTAGGGTAAGCAAGGTAGACACCTTACCGCTTATGCCTTACCACTTGTGCCACCGCTTCGGCCCCCTAACTAGAAATCTTCAGATAAAGAAAATTTGCTATGTTTTCTAATGCTTTTCCAGATCTGTAATCAATGTTGAAAATAATTATTGAGAGATCAGAGAGATAGCACAGCGGTAGGGCATTTGCATTGCATATGGCCGACACAGGACTGACAATGGTTCAATTCCCAGCATCCCATATGGTATCCTGAGCCTGCCAGGAGCGACTTCTGAGCACAGAGCCAGGAGTAGCCCCTGAGGGCCGCTCTCGGGTGTGGCCCCAAAACAAAACAAAACGAAAATAATAATTCTTGAGTATGAGAAGAGATCAAAGAGCAAAATTGAAGATACATAAACATTAGTGAAATGAGAAAAATCACACTGTGCAACATATGAAAAGAAAAAATATCACTTATCAGAATGATCATCAAATTACAAATTTATCCCAAAAATGGTATATATATTGTAAGGATTAAGGCTCCTGCCTTGCATCCTGCATGATCCCAGTTTTGAACACTTATCATATAAATTCATTCCCCAGCAACATAGTCAGGAAGAGTTACTGGCTATGAGCTACTTTCTACCCAAATTAAATACCGCTTTAAATGAATAAAAGAAAGTTATATAAAAATTGTACCCTGAAAATATTAAATGAACTTTCTTCACAAAATGAAACATTCTCAGATATGCATCAAGCCAGAGGTAGTATGCAGTTTTATATGCTTGTCTTATTTGTGGCTGACTCAGGGTTGGATCCCTAGAATGATTCTCAGGGTTATATATTGTCTTCCATCACTGGAATGATCCCAAAGCAAAGAGCCAGAACTAAATCCTAAGCCAAAATAATAAAAATAAGCAGTATGTGAAAATTAAAATCATATCAAACATATTTTCCTATTACATGGTATGAAACTATAAATCAACACAAGTTGATTTATAAAACAACAAAAGTTCTAGCTACTAGTGATATACGTCTTAATAATTTTGATTTAATTCTGAATAAATTAAAAGAGAAATTAATCTCTTGGCAAACTACTGAAAAAATGTGATGTACCTTCAGCTCTGTGTGATTGGACAAAAAAAGGTAGAACTAAGAAAAAATATGAGATTCAATTTCACAGCAAGGTAAATGAAAGCAAAGATAAATAATGACTATATCAATTAAAATTTTCTTACACAGTAAAAAAAGAACAAAATTTAACAGGCAATCTACTAATTGCAAGGAGATATTTGCGCATCTTCCTTCAGATAAGAATGTGAAGAATAAAGAATGCTGGGACACTGTTAGTGAATTTTTAGTTGACCTAGCTCATATTGAAGCAGTATAGAAATTTCAAAAGATGTAAATTGAAGGAACTGGGAAAAGGGCTTAGAGGTAAGAGTGCTGTCCTTCCTGCATGAAGCTCAAAGTTCTGTTCTTGAGTGGTACACCCCCTGAACACCAATGTAGCTGTTTCTGTAGATAACCGGGAACTCCCATGGAGACCCTCACAGCTCCAGAACTGAAATGGATACGTTTGTACCTTGATGATCACTCTGATAAGTGATATTTTTTCTTCTCATATGTTGCACAGTGTGAACTGATACCCTAAACACCACTGAGCCCAAGAACAATCACATTGCTGGGTCCATTTTGCTGCTACTTTTTCCTTAAGACCTTACATCTAGTTTGGGAAGGCCTCTTAAAAGAACAACAACAACAACAAAAAAGAATCCAATGTTATCCCACTATACTACTCTTAGACATTTATAATTAGGGATAACATAAACTTATTTTAGGCTCCTTACTCCTTTCTCTTTATAGCAGCACTACTCACACTAGCTAAAACATAGACTCAACCTAAATTTCCCTTGACAAATAACTGGATAAAGATTTAGGAAACTATGAAATATGTATATATATACATATATATGTTTTTGTGGATTTATAAATAATGGGATGCTTGTCTGTCATTAAAAGATGAACATGCGTTGTTTGGAACAGCTTTAATCCATCTTGAAGTAAGCATGCTAAGTGAAAAAAAAATTTTTTTTTTTTGTTTTTTGGGTCACACCCAGCAGCGCTCAGGGACCACTCCTAGCTCTACTCTCAGAAATCGCTCCTAGCAGGCTCGGGGGACCATATGGGATGCCAGGATTCAAACCACCATCCTTCTGCATGCAAGACAAACACTTTACCTTCATGCTATCTCTTAGGCCCCAGCTAAGTGAAATATTTTTAAAAAGAAATTACTGCTTGATTTCACACATAGGGAATATGAATAAAATTATTTTAAAAAAGAGAAAAAGCCAACAAAACTTAGTCCTACATTTACTAAAAACTATGAGTGCTAAAGGAGAAAAAAAGAAGAGTGGAAGAAGTAATTAAAGGGGTGGTTTTGGTATGGGAGGACAGTGGCTTTTTCTAGTGGCTGGGTAGATAGAGATAGAGGTGTGAAGCTTAGCTCCTGATTCAACAATGTTGCTAAAGAATGATAAATGAATGCAAATTTTAAAAAATTAAACTGCTCTAAAATAGAAACAACAAATGTATGTGTCATTAATCTTTTCTAAAGCACAAAGAAAAGCAATTTCTTTCAGAAAGAAAGGTATGATGACTTATAGATTGAATATCAATTTTTGTTGACATTGTATTGTATCACTATAGCATTAGAAAATATGTCATTAAAAGTAACTTATATACTTCTAAGCTTCAACCATTTTAACTCTTATAAACCAATGTTACTTCAATTAAAATTTGGTATGCATAGCATGTTACTTCAATTCACTATGAAATTCTAATTCTATTTTCCAACATATAGTGTTTACTTTTATCCCAACTTAACCTCACCAAATCAAAAACTTATTAGAAAATGTTCATAATTAAAAGGTAACTAAGTCACAGAGAGTTTACTCATTGTGGAACAATGAAATGAAATAAGTTTTTTCCTAAAGCCCACTTATTAAAGATGTGTGTATAGTTAGAATCTGTAGAACATGTTAGTGCTTCATATTTTCATTTCTAAAAAAATTAGCTCTTATAACACCTTTAAGATGTGTTTATTTGTGTTGCCTCCTCAATTTTAATCAATTATTAATTCTGCTCTCTTATGGGTATACACATTGTTTCTAACAGATCCATACATTCTTTGACAGTGCTTTGATAAAAATAATTTTTATCAATGTAGCTCTTTCTTGATATAGAGTACTCACTCCTTCTAACTATTTTCTGTCAAAAATATGAAAAATATTTTGTTACAGTGTGTCTTGGTAATGTTTTTTTGGATCTGACAATAAATGATTTTTTTTTTATTTTGGGCTTTCAGGGCTATCAATCCTATGATCTTCTTTAACTCTTTCAACTGATCTTGAACAATCCTCTTTATATACCACAAAATGTGATTTTATTTGGACTACTTAAATGATAAAGAATTAGGTATGATTCTAAATAATTAAACTTTGAAGAAATTAGGAGATTCCCAATGATGTTCTAAGGAATTAAGTATATTGGAACTATACAACATCAGAAAATAAAAAATACATCCATTTGTTAAATGTAGCATACTGCTATTTAAATGTTACTGCTTGAAGGTAATCAAGTCCTCCACAACTTATTAGCATATTTAAAATAACGAGCAGATTTTCTTTTAATTTAATACAAACATTTTCCCCAAAGGTAGGTGACATTATGTAGTTATTTCATTTAAGGGGTCTCTCCCAGCAATGGTCTGGGCTTTTCCTGCTCTGTAATCAGAAATCACATCACCATATGTAATGATGAGTCAAATCCAGTCAGCCTCATGCAATATCCTACCCATGTATTTTCACTCTGGATTCTGCCCACATTTTCTTTTCTTTAGTGAAATGCAATAGAAAATAGACTTAAGTTATTCTGATGTCCCTCACAGAGCTTGGTCATATCCTATAAAAGAAATAGAAATAAATATTGGTTGAAGTAACTTTTTAAGGGGAAATTCTCCCAAAAGGGAGGTGAACCTGGCCTGAAGGCCACTGATGACAATTCTTGGTCAATCAAATAATAAAAGCTGATATTAAGGCCCAAGGTTGTAGTAATGTTTTCAGACAATCATGACCACATTAGAAATGCTTTGAAACCTCCCTGTCTATATCCAATGGCACTCAGATACTGCCAAGGCTACATCTGGTGATGTTCAGAGTATGTAGGGCCAGTGATTAAACCCTGGTCTGGCATGAGCAAGACCTGTTTCTCAACCACTTACTGTCAAATATTTGCTAAATAAATATTTGTACTTTTCTGCCTTGAACTATTATAAATCGTTATATTAAAACATTGTTAGACAGAGTAAACATTGAAAGACGTAACATATTTACAATATCTGAGACAAATAGCATGGGATATTACTCAATAGTTGAGTAAATTATGGGTATACACTCAAATTGATGCTTTCAAGCCATCGTGCCAGTGCAAATAAAACTTTCCTTAACAATAGTTCTTTATCTGGAGATTTTTTTTATATCTATTCTGAAAGGTATTGTTTTCTACATACCTTTTAGGAGGCAGAAATAAATCCAGGTTATGTCACTTGCTTTCAGTCTTTCAAATTTATTCTATATTTTGGCTGTATCATTTCTCTAGCTTCCTGCTGTTCCTTACAGAATATGGCTGCCTGATAAAATTGTATTTCTTACAACTTATTTTTTATATGAATAAAATATTTAAGGTGAATTTCAAAAAGTTTTTAACAACTCTCCTATTTTGATGTCTCAATGAAAGAGCTAGCTACAATAAACTATAGATTCTTGGAAATAACAAGTGCATAGTTGTAGGCATTACCCAAATTGGATCATGTCAGGAGCCTTTCTTTTGTGGATTATTCAAAGAGTCTTTATTTACTTTGATGTTTTATTCATGTTAACTTTAAAACCCATTGCTTCTGTGATTTTTTTGTAAACTATTATTGTTTTCTTTGTCTTTCTCACTTTGTTTATTGTTATCAAATTTTTATAGGTATTGAAGAGATAAATGTTTCCTGAATATGATGTCTAAGATTTTCTACTTGTACTCCAGATTTTGTTTTAGGAGCCAAATATAAAACAATGAGTGCTAAAAAATAGTTTTCTGCAGTCATGCAATTCTAAGAAATTTTAAAGTGACATGTTTTAGAAAAATTAAAAAGAAAAAGCAATGGGAATTTTTGACACCAATGTATTACATCAGTAAACATTTTCTGTAAAGTTACATATAGCAATTATTACAGATCTTAAGCATGCCTGCTTGCTACATAAACATTGACTATGCCGTTGTAATATAAAGGTAGTCAAGAGCAAATCAGCTCCAAATGTATACCTTTTAGTCCTCAAAATGTGACTATACTTTTACACGTAGTGGGATTAAATTATGAAGAAAATTTTTGCTGTAAGTGATCAGACATTAGATATTTTGTTGTAATTTCTGGTTAGAAATTATGTTTAGGTAATGAGAAAATTTTAGAAGAAAGCCAGATTCTAATATTAATTACCATCTTTATTTACTGTACTCTGTGCTCTCTAGTTTCTGAAGGCTCCAAATAAGATGCTTTTTACAAGAGGCCATCGATCAGAATGCTCTACAAACTCTTAAAAATGTGAACAAGCAATGGAATGATTCTGCCATGTTATATTTGTGGAGTCATAAAATTATTTGCTTTGTCTCTTTGATTATGTATAATGTATAAAGAGATATGTTTTGAAAAGAACATATATGTACAATATACTACATATATCTTAATTTTATATATGCTTGTATACTGATCATTATTGTCTGGATTATAAGACTTACATTGTTACCATTTATTTATATATAACTTTTAAATACCTAAAGCAATCTAATTAAAAACATCTCTAACTTGTTCTCTTATTCCTTTAGTCAAATTAAAGAATAGTCTGTTTGCCACTTAATTTATACGATTTAGTAAATAGCTACAAATTCTTGACCTCTGACATCATTTTTAGAATTTATATAAATATAGTTATGCTATTTTTCTCTCTGATTAATACTCAACCACTGAAATTTTCTTAGTTAATATCTCTAAATTGACTGGTATTTCACTTATAGATATTTAATTATTGTCTTCCAAAAACCCATTTTCACCTTTATACTATTCTCCATTCTTTTAGATTCTAGATACAATTGGTCATATGGTTTTTACCCTATTATAACCTATTTGTTTTACTTTATTTGTTGAAAAATTCAGATAAATTTATAATAAATATCTTGATTTATTTAACTGTAACTGAGCTTAGGAAGATCCAGAGAATTTTAAACTTGACATCAATCCCTCATGCATTGTCATAGTAATTTGAAAAATTAGAATGGTTGAGACTGCTGTTATGATCATTTTCTCTGTGTCTCTGCTGCCTTGTTAATAATAAACACAAATCTAAACTTCATGAGTAAAAGAGGATTATTATAGCT
This sequence comes from Suncus etruscus, assembly GCF_024139225.1. NCBI lineage: Eukaryota > Metazoa > Chordata > Mammalia > Eulipotyphla > Soricidae > Suncus > Suncus etruscus. Next base: position 52,637,325 of record NC_064864.1, on the reverse strand, counting down.
TATAATAATTCAAGTAGAATTGTGAAGTATGTAAAAATAACTTAAGACGCTAGTAGATCATGTTACTTAACAGTATATATAGACTTTTCATTTTTTATGTCCTTTCTTCTGTTATATAATTTTATCATTTAAATACCCTAGATCAAGGATGGAACAAACTTTTTCTTCCAAGGACTATTTGTATATTTATAACATCATCCCAGAGCTGTACACTATAGTCTTAAGAAAGAACTGATAAAAATTACATTAGGTAAGGCATTTGTTTGTAGGTAGCTATAGTAAGTGGCCCTGGTTCAAATCCCTGGCACCATGCATGGCCACCTATGCACTGCCAATGATCACTCCTAAACATAAAACCAAGAATAGCTACTTAACACAATTGGGTGTGGCCCCATCCAAAACAAACAACAACAAAACCAAACTTTTAACAATAAAGACAGATGGACCAACGGCAGCTGCCAGAAGTGTATTTGTCTCTTTATCATGATGACAGAGTCATATGAAATTCGTTGACAGCCTTTAGGTAGTCCACCCATACATTATGAGAGGTATATTACTATTAAAATTGACCTTGTAAGGATGTGAGTAGTTATGACACTTGCCTTGCACTTGGCTGACCTGGGTTCAATCTCTGACACCCTCTATGATCTCTGAATATCTCAGTAAGATTTTCTGAGCTCAGAACCAGAAGTAATACTTGGACAGTACAGAGTGTGGTTTAAAAACTTTTAAACAATTAAAATTTTATATAAGATCAACTATGTAATACTAGTTATAGTGTGTGATATGTGTGCATATAAACTCCAACCCTACGAGCTTCTCTCACTTTTTGAAGCCTCCTAGGAAATAGTTGATTGAAAATGCTGCCTACTGACTGTATCCAGGAAGTCAGACATTTATTGGAGGAAAAGCAAACAAATGCATGAACTTGCTTAAATTACACTTAGAATGAGAGTATCTGAATCCTGGACTTTAGTGAGAAACTTAGATAAGAAAAACATTTTCAGGAACAGAAGTTGAAAACAGTCAAATCATGCATATGTGTTATTATCTAAATTTATAGCTATTTCAAATAAGACATGCATTTACTATAATGCTTTAGATTGTTTTACCTTAACATATTTTTGTTTTTTAAAGTTTATATGAATGTTTATATATTTAAGCAACAAACAATAGGTTGTTTTTAATCATGATTTAGTCAAGCAACACTAAGTACAAAATAAGAATATTATGCCAAACTATTTGTCTTTATGGGAGTCACACTAGGGAGTGTTGGACACATTACTTGCTGCTCTGCACTTATAAATTACTTCTAGCTTTGCTCAGGGCATCATTTGGGATTCCAGTATTAAACTAGGGTTAATTGTTTTAAAGGCAAGAACCCCACTTGTTTTACTGTCACTCCAGTCTCAACAACTACTGACTACTATTTTGTATGCTCACAATAAAATTCTCTTTAGTGAACTGCTGAACTAGATTTTAATATGTAAATAAGAAACAGAAATTATGAAAGTTAACTCAATTGATACTTTGAAGATGTTTATATCATAACAAACATATGATTTTAACTCTCTTAGTTATTACAGTTTTTTAAGAAAATTGAACAGTTGAGAAAACTAAAGGAACAACACAATGCCAGTTATCCATATCAGATATCTTGATTTAGATTATTTCCTTATCAGGGACTTGGAAGTCACAGATAATCAAAATCACCTACACTCTGTGTATATTTAAAAAGTGCCTTAATTCAGTGTTTTACAAGACTCAATCATCATCTCCCTTTTATTAATATCTAAGAAAAGATAATATCTTGATATATTAAATCACTAATTTCATTCTTCTGTATACTGGAGTGGTAATGCAGAAATATATTATGTGAGACTATTATAAAGTATATATTTATGGGTCAGTATGTCATAGCATATATTTAGGAATGAAGGTAGCTAGTGTTGAAGTACTGGGTCTGCCTCTGAACAACATTATTATTTTGAATGGATTCTTTAGTGTTACTAAAGTTCAATTATTTGGTTTAGAACATGTGGTAAAACCATACAGTAAGTAGTGTTATTATAAAGATTCAATGACATAAAAAGATGCATTTGGTATAAAGTTAGATATTTTGACTAATTAACCACTTACAAATTCAGTAAGTGGAACCAGAGTAGTTGCGCATCAGTAGGGCTTTTGGCTTGCATATGAGGACGAACTGCTGTACAATCCCAGCATCCCATATGGTCCCCCAAGCCAGGAGTGATTTCTGAGCTCACAGCCAGAATTAATCCTTGAACATCACTGGGTGTAGCCCAAACCCCCCAAAAAAATTCAGTTAGTGGTTATCAATGTTCAATAGCCATTCTATGGATACAAAAGCTTATTTTGGGGGGCAATAAATGCAGACACAATATAAAGTGAAAAGTACTCATTTCATTCAGAATTTCCAGAGACAGACATAAAATGCCATTTTTGGTGTAGTTCAGATAAATATATGCTTCCATGAGAGGTAATACACAATGGATTTATCCCTTCTGCTAACACTCAGTTATTCTCCTGAAATTATATCCCTTTGAAGGAAGTTTGACTTGTTCAACACAATTTTTTCCACTCATGGTTTAAAATCTCAGGAAGCAGGAAGCAAAAGGCCCAATTCACTACAAGTTGTTTTTAGGAAATGAAATAAGACTTTATTTCTTTTAGAATTTTTAATTATTTTAATATTCTTGATATAACACAGAGTTTAAGTTACCTCAGTCTCATTGCCTATAAAATGGAGAAAGCTTCATTCATTTGGATAGCAACTCTCAGAATCTGGAGCCAACAGAGTTGGTAATAAGGAGCGAAATGTAATTATGTTAATCCAAGTACTCAGCTGATATTTTTCATTTAATTTTGATTCATTGTCAAATTCAATTTTACATTTCACATGCACTGTTTTATTTATAAGTTTATTAGCATGGTTGCAAAATTTAGGTGAATGGAGAAGAAATAAAATGTCATAGACAACGAAACTTCAAGAACAATCGATGTAAGTGTTGTTCTTAGCTTATTTGCTTTATATCTATTTTTTATTTGTTTTATATTTTTTGTCTTTTGTGATCAATTCATAGTCACTCATGATTTTGTTTGAAAATGGGACTAGAACCAAGGTTCACTTTTAAAATTACTTTTAAAAAGTTGAGCAATATGGAGACGGAGCAATGACACAATGTGTAGGTAAGGCATCTGCCTTGCCTGCGCTAGCCTAGGACAGATTGCAGCTCGATTCCCTCGGTGTCCCATATGGTCCCCAAGCCAGGAGCAATTTCTGAACACAAAGCCAGGAGTAACCCCTGAGCAACACCGGGTGTGGCCCCCCCAAAATAAAAGTTGAGCTATATATGATTACATAAAAGTGTATGTGTCACATGTGAACAGTGGTACAATGGGTAGGATCCTTGCCCTGTATGTAACTAACCGAGGTTCAATCTCCCGAACCTCATACGGCTCCATGACCTATCAGGCATGAACTCTGGGCACAGGGACAAGAGTAAATCCTGACCACTTATAGGTGTGAACCAAATAAAAAGTAACTGTCTAAATCTCATTTGCAATCTCATGTGGTACTAAAATTGTGAATACAATGTAGGCTTGTGCTTACTTGTCCTCAGTTCCCATGACATATTGGCTCAGCTCTGTTTTTCTTAAGTACATACTACACTATTTTTGGTCTTTGATTGATCTAGGCATACATTTATAGAGATATAAAGAAGTACCTTATTACTTTTTCTTTAAGCTCTCCATCTGGTTAGAGAGATAAGTTGGCTGGCTCTTTGAACTCTCAAAGAATAATAATAGCTAGATTAATTAAGTTCAATTATATTTTTCTTCTAGCCAATCTATGAGTCTCTATCCCTAGGTGAAGTGAACTTCACTTACTTCATTGTTCAGTACAAAAAGGGTAAGGAAAAAAAACACTCAGTAAATCCTGCTGGAATTCTCTATTTCATTATCAAAAGAACACAGATGTGTTTCTGGTCGCACAAGTGATTGTTTGACATAAACATTTATTCCCAGCAGGGAGTTTTTTCATATAATAAGAATTAGGCTTTAAAGAACCATCTTAAAATTAGTCTTTTATTTTATTTATCAGCTTGTTCCTTATTTTTGTGTCTTCCAAATCTCTTGTAAATTAGAGATTCATTTTTTTCAAGTTTAAATAAACAAGGAAAACAAGAGTAGATGAGTGTTCCTTAATTGCTTAATGTCCTCTCATATAGTTTGTTGACAGTTTTCTTCCTTGATAGGATCTAGGTTTGGAAAGAGGTTTTGTTATGAAAACTAATGTGAGTCATAGAAAAATAGAACAAGTAATTCAAAGCAGGAAAACAAAATAACTTTTGATTAATTTGTAGTTCTTGTAAGCGACTCAGAGTTATAAATTTTTATAACTAAAGGGGCACCTACTGAAGAATTGGATGTAACCAATTATGTGAAAAAAAGAAAAGCTTATATGTGGGACGGGTGGATGAAATTATATTGCTGATTATAGAAATCTTCAACTGAAAATGTTAAGATTGTGGTTACAAAGAACTCAATGGACTGCCCACATGTTTGCATACAAGAGATCCAAGTTAGCTTATATCCACAGGACTATATTGTTTTTCAAACAAATGTATAGGACCAGGATGAGTTTCCAAACACCAACAAAATGAACAAACAAAAAAGTTAGTTATTATTTGTAAAAACACATGTTCACAATTAAAAGATATTGAAACATTAGTATACATTTTTGCACATCAGGACTGCAAACATTGAAAGCATTTGCAAAACTTTCATAACTCAAATTTATCTATTCCATACACTCTTTTTGTCTCTGTAATCATCTCTAGTTCGCATTGTCCAATAAATAATTCCATTTTATTGTGTCTGAAACTACAGTGACAACCTGTAGTTATCATAATAATTGGTTTAGTTTTAGGAATAGCATCTATTAAAGTAAAAATTATATATAAATATATGTAAGAGGCTGGCTGAGTTCATTTTTATTTCATGTGCTCATTCCTTGCAGTTTACATTTGAATTGTATTTCTTTTCTTCAAAAGAGGTTTATGTTCACCTAAAATCATTTTTTATATTTTTGAGAAAGAGTTAGCATGTCCATATGATCTGATTATACCTTTTGGACACACATCCTGGTTGGTGTCCTCTAGCCTATGGAAGATAAGGTAGAAGTAAAATCTCAAAACTCACTCTGCTTTCCTAGGTGGAACATTACTCTTTTAAAGCATATTTGTAGGAATCGGTAAAATTATATTACAGGTAATAAAGCAACTTACTAATGTGGAGTCAGGCTTATACAGTTTTTGAGGTCTATGTAATTAATTATTAAAGTGTAAGTCATTTACAGAAATTGTAAAAACATGTGGTTAAGGTCAAGGTGGTTAAGATTCAAGTTTAAATGGTATCAGCTTTTGTCTTGATATAATTCTATATCCCATGATGAAGGATGTGGTAAATAACAGTTTGTCTACAGGATCAAATTGCATAAGCATTTATTCTTTTTAAACCTCATTATTTTTGTTAAATTTTTTGAGTTTTTTTTTTTACTTTTAGATTTCTTTTTTTTAATAATTATTATTGTGTTCAACATGAATTACAAGTCTTTCACAGTAATATTTAAAGTACATAGTGACATTGATTCAGGGGTATTCCCACCACCAATGTTGTCCTCTCTCCAACCCTGTTCCCAGCATTCCCTTCCTTTGCCCACCCCAGACTTCTAGTATAACTGTTCCCCTCTGTGTATAGCTTGTTGAAGATTGGATATAGATTCTGTTGTCGTTGACTTTGGGTTTGGTGTTTAAGTCTGATAATTTTTTTATTTCTACTCAGTGTTCATACAACTGTTTGATTCTGGTACCATCCATTATGTCCCCCTCAATTTATGAGATAGAACAAGATGATTCAACTTATGTGGTTCTGTTTGAAAAACAAATAGAAAAAAAGATAAAAAAACACAAAAATATAAAAACAAAACTAACACATAACCTAGAGGAGTCTGTCTAGGGCTTATAAATATCATTTTAAAATGATGCGGAAAAAAGGAGAAAATCATAATAAAAAAGGCAATAAATAAGCCGAAAAATAAAGCACACATAAAAAATCAACAACAACCAAATAGATAAAACACAAAAAGAAGTAAAAATCAAACAAAAAAACAAAACCAGCAACTACCTAAAAAGCACTACAGCAACAAATACAATAATCAAGCAACAACCACTAACCAAAATAAAGAGAAAAAAGAAAGGAAGAGAAAGAAAGAAAGGAAGAGAAAGAAAGAAAGAAAGAAAGAGAAAGAAAGAAAGAAAGAAAGAAAGAAAGAAAGAAAGAAAGAAAGAAAGAAAGAAAGAAAGAAAGAAAGAAAGAAAGAAAGAAAGAAAGAAAGAAAGAAAGAAAGAAAGAAAGAAAGAAAGAAAAAGAAAGAAAGAGAGAGAGAGAAAGAAAGAAAGAAAGAAAGAAAGAAAGAAAGAAAGAAAGAAAGAAAGAAAGAAAGAAAGAAAGAAAGAAAGAAAGAAAGAAAGAAAGAAAGAAAGAAAGAAAGAAAGAAAGAAAGAAAGAAAGAAAGAAAGAAAGAAAGAAGGAATAAAAAAAGAATAGAAAAAAGGAAGGAGGGCTGGTGTGGCAAGGTTTTGTTTTTATTTTGTTTTTGTTTTTCATAGGCATAGTAAATATTGGGGAAATTAGAAAAGGAAGTTCCTTGGCCTAAAAGTTACAGGGTTTCTCCCCCCTTGAAGCATACTGTAATGAGAATAACTAAAGGCTTGGTACATGCTCCTGTTCACACCCCAAGGAATGTTTTTGGTGCCATGAAATATTTTAGATTTATTATCTGACACACATGCATATCTGAAACACATCGTTCAGATTCTTCTAAGTTGTAGACTGAATAAGAGAAAGTTGAAAAGTATTGAGCATATCTATTTTCAAGTCATATTTGTTACTTAGAAGTTCTGTGGCCCATCATCAGTCACTTAACGTTTTAATCTCTCCTCTTTTCATCTGTAAAAGATAAGAATACTGCTGCTATTATTATGAAGACAAAGCACATAATTCATATAATCTAGAAATGTAACTCCTTGGTATATACCCCAGGAGTAAAAAGACTCTATTCAGAAAAGACATTTATAGTCCTAGGTTCATTGAAAACTATTAACAATATCCCAAACCTAGAAATAACCCACGTGTCCAAGAAGAGATGACTGGATAAAGAAATTCTTTGCATGGAAGATGCATATAATACGATGCTTCTATCATAAGAAAATATGAACAATCGTAAAACTTGTTGTTATGGACATATTTGGAGATGATCATGTTCTGTAAAGTTGAAAAGTGGTAGATATAAAAGCATCTCTTTCATATAGGAGACTGAAAAAACAAGGTAGGAAAATAACCAATCCCAAACTTGAGAATTCATCATCTGTAGGAAGCTTTCCCTGAGTGGAAGTAATGGGTAAAAATAGGATTGGGAGGTATTAGAATGATGTTGGAGGGAAGTGGAGACTTATGTAATACTAAAATGTTTTATCATTAACAGTATTGTAAAGCATGGTGACTAAAATTAAATTACATTAAAATGCTTATAAATTATATTGGATTTTGAGAGAATGCAGGAACAATTGAGACAATAACTGTTAGTTCAAATAGGTTACTTTTTCTTTTGTGTTTATGAGTGTTCCATAGCTTTTCTTAAGGCACCATTGATTGTGCTAGGGATTGAATCAAGAATGGAAGAATTGGTCTATGTTTATGTTTTAACCCCCCAAATCTCTTAGATATCAATGACAAAGTTTCTCCCTAAGAACTGACAACTTTTGTCTCATCTGGTCTGTACTTTGTGTCAATATTAAAAGATACTGTTGCTTCTTGTACATAATTTTCCTGCACAGCTGTTGCTATTTTCTGCTCTTTTCTTTTCATGTAAGAAGAATGGATGATAGGATAAGTTATGTTAATCATATACCTTTATGTTCTGTACATGTGATGAAGACCTTGTGTAAGTTTCATTTCCTTTTAAGCCATGTGTGGAAATGCACAAGGGTTACTCTAGGTTCTGCACTCAGGAATTATTCCTGAAAGTGCTCAGAAGACATTATGGTAAGTCACAGATTGAATCCAGGATGGCTGCATGCAAGTAATTCACCTTACCCACTCCAGTCCTTTGCTGTAAGCCCTTATTATACTGTCTCTATGTATTTATACTACGTCCAACTCTGTCAAGCCTATATTTCATCGAGTAAGTTGTGATAAAGGGTCACTTAACCTGATTTTATTTTTGTTTATTTTTTATTACTGTGGCATACAATAAAGCTTGTGATAGGTAAGAAAGGCATGGTTCTCATTCCCTTTCTAAATTTCACAGCCTTGCAAATAAGTTAAGTCTCTAAGAAGTATATTGCCATTTAAAGTTGAGAGCATTCTTTATTTTTTGTGTCATCAACTTTATAGTCTCTTTCTCCCCAGCCATTATAGAACTCCTGTATTTTAAAATTGGGAATCAAAAGAGATGAGATGAAGCAGTGCCTATAATAAGCTCCACTGTGGCATTAGGAGCACACATAATAGCAGCCTGTGGATTTGTTCAAGAAATCCGATCGTCATTTGGAGCTCTAGTTATTTTTATCTTGTTGATATCTAAAGTCAGTTATTGATACTTTAATAATCCAAGTGTCATTTTTTAATATTTCTAGTTTAGCAGACATGTTTATAATATCTGGAATATGTGCTTCAAACTCTGACTTGCTTTAGCTGTAGCAAGAAATTTATCCAAATCAGTCTTGCACAATCAATGTCAATGGTATTTGTGAATATGAATATCCAATATTTAAGACTTGTGGATATATCTAATACAAACATATTAAGGTGAAAAATAATAAGAATACTGTGAAGTATTTAGGATCTAAGAATGTTTTATATTGTGTATTTCTTCAGTAGAAAATAAAAAAGTTTTTAAGAGTACACATAGAGAGTCATAACAAACATTTGGAGAAAGTTAATACCTTCAAAACAATACCCAGGTCCCTTGAACTCTGCTATACTGGTATGTGGATAAGTTTTCTGATTGCCAGAAAAGAAGCCCAGAGCTTGTGAGCATGCCTGTGAGTTCTGGAAATGTGCTTACTCAAGATACTCTCAGAAAAGTTGGTAATAATTGGCAGTGACACACAGAGTTCAGGAAAGATAATTTGAGTTCCAGGATAGACAGACAGGGTTATAAGGACACTAATTTTAAAGGATAGAATAGGGCAGAAGGCCAATATTCTTAGTAACCTTGAAATGTCTGCTAGGAACTAAAGAAGCAGAGTCAGGTAAATACTCAAGAAAAATACAAAATATAACTATTATTTATAAGAAGAAATCTTTGCTTCTTTGCTGGATTATGTACTTGATAATATCCTAAAGTAGAAATTAATTCGCAAATATGAATGCCATTTGAGGCAGAGATAGTATATGTGGTTCTCCTCCAACCTTAGGTTCAATTAATTTTCCTAACTCTGGGGATCTAATCAAAGCTAGGTGTGGCCCCAAATCATAGACAACATAATAAAACACTTTCTTTTGGGAGGCTGGGGAATTAGTAAGAGGTTTGGACGCTTGGCTTGCATGCAACAAATCCATGTTCAATCTCAGGCAAACATATGCCTTAGAGCAGGGGTCTTCAAACTTTTTAAAGTGGGGGCCGGATTACGGTCCCTTAGAGAGCTAGAGGGCTGGACTATATGAGCTACTAATTCCTACTCACACTGCACATATCTTATAAAAATAAAATGAAAACCATTTATAAATAAAAAGATCACACACCAGTATTTCAATGGGAACTGTGGGCCTGCTTTGGGCTAATGATATGGTCAATGTCCGGTTCCATATTTATCACTGGCAGCAGTAACAAGTGATGCAAGTGGGCATCAGTTAATCTTGATGTGGTTGGAGATTTCAAATGTTTCATTCTTGAAAAAGTCTGTTCACAGGCATAAGTGCTACCAAAGATGGTTACCATTTTGAGTGCATGGTTCCTGATATTTGGATATGTCTCAGAGGGGAGAGATGCATAGAAATTCAAAAGGTTACTTGACTTAAATGCGTCTTTCAGAGAGTCACAATTCTGCAGTTCAGCCAGTTCCATTTGGTAAATTGTAAGGACATTTTCAATCTCAACAGAAACTGGGTTACGAAAAAGCTGTATGTTTTGTTCATGGAGATGAAGCTTTATGAATCTAAATTGAAACTCCCTTTGCAACAATTCTAGTGAAGCCAGACATGTTTCCTTTGAGAATGCAACCAATTGTTTGTTCACTGACAGGTTTTGAGTTGTTGGGAGATGACTGAAGTTTTCCTCCTGTACTTGTTTGAGGAGAAGGCCTAACCTCCCAACCACCGCCCACCCCCTAACTTTGATTTCAGCACTGCATGCCTCACCACCCCCAAAGGGGAATTTTCATGAGTCACCCACAGCCCAATCAGGCAGAACCCCCCATCTGGCAAAAATTTATTTCTATGTCACTTTTGACTACCTTTGGCAGTGGAGGGAGTGGAGGAAAACCTCACTGACAGGCAGGCACAGCACACAGACACCACATTACCTGGGGGTGGAGCAGGCGCCTTTTTACATCATATAGTCACCCACATGTGGTACTCTGCACTCATCAGCAACCAGTGCACCCTCAGCAACACCGCCCTCACGCCCACCCTCCCAACACACAACATGCCGTGGGCAGAGGCGGTTAACGTCATCCCTGAGAAACCGTGACACTGAATTTTATTATAAAATTTAAATTTAAATTATAAAATTTTATTATAAAATTTTCCCTTTGTGCTCTTTTGAAATCATATTCTATCCTGCTTCTTGATATTTTGGGAGCAATGTTATTGAGTTTATTTCTCTTGAATTTAAATTCCAAGTCAAGGCAGGTCTAAGCCTAAGGTTCCAGTCATAAAACACTGGGGAATTTGTGTTTTAATATTACTTGTATTTCATTATTATTTCCAAGTGTAACCAACATGCAGTTTCAGATATAGTTTACTCTCTGTTTATGGAGTGGAGACTTATAGTAGTCTGGTTCATTCCACTTTTAGAGTGTACAGCTGCAACAGCATTTCACAATGTAAGCTATATTGCCAGTTATAAGATTCTAAAATGATCCAAAGGGCACCACCATAGTAGTAGCCTTAGGTACAATACAACTGTAATTTCTTTCTGTTCTTTAAAGAAGGTATATTTCCAAGGTGCTGAATAGTTGTTTGTGTTTTCTTTTTTTCTGAAAAGTATGTTTCTAGGCCAAATAGGTGTGAAATCCTATGAGTTCCATAAAACAAGAGGCATGCCTAACCATGCTTAGGTGAATGCCTCAAGGTAACTTTTTATTTTAGTAAGTTTGAAAGTATTTCAAACTAAAATAGTTTAGGTGTTTATACAATGGAATTCTGTTTAGTAATTAAATACAATGATGTTATGTATTAATAAAAAAGATGTCCAAGAAATCTGAGAAGAAAATTACATTTTATGCATATGTAAGACTTCAATTTGTATTACAGTATATATGCATAGTGAAATTTATACTTAAATATAGTTATTCAAAATTGATAAGTTATAAAGATATATTAAATTTAACTATATGTACTCACATTAAATATTCATAGACAAAGAACAAAAGAGGACAAACAATTATAATATTAATGTTTTCTACTAACATTTACATATGATTATTTTTACATAGTACAGTATTTTTTTTTTTGGCTTTGGGTCATACCCGGCAGCACTCAGGGATTACTCCTGGCTCTGTGCTCAGAAATCACTCCTGGCTCTGTGCTCAGAAATCACTCCTGGCAGGCTCGGGAGACCATATGGGATAACAGGATTTGAAACACCATCCTTCTGCATGCAAGGCAAATACCCTACCTCCATGCTATCTCTCTGGCCCCTGTACAGTATCCTTTTATGAAATTTTAGTTTAATTTTATATCTCAAAGTATATTTTGGTACACATGTATTTATGAATTTAAACATATGAATAAATTCATGAAACCATCATCAATAAAACATATAATGAGAAATAGAATAGAAAAGTTTCCAAAAGCCTGAACTTCTATGCTTTATCTGTTGCAGACTAGGGTTTACATCAAGGCAATAATGGGTACTCGAGCATTGTTAGGCATGATGCAAAGCACAGAACTAGGAGTAGCCTCAGTGCATACATCCAAAAGGAATACAAGTAGCCTTTTATTTTTTAAAAAAAGTGATTTTCATAGTACAAGTATCAAATCAACAATGAGGTATCATATCACACCACAAAGACTGGCACATATCACAAAGAACAAGAAGAATTGGTGCTGGAGGGGATGTGGAGAGAAAGGAACTCTTATTTACTGCTGGTGGGAATGCAGTTTAGTCCAGCCTTTATGAAAAACAATATGGAGATCCCTCAAAAAACTAAAAATTGAGTTCCCATACAATTTAGCTATACTACTCTTAGGGATATACCCTAAGAACACAAAAATACAATTCAAAAACCCTTCCTCACACAAATATTTATGCAGCACTATTTACAATAGCCAGACTTTGGAAATAACCAAGATGCCCTTCAACAGATGAATGGCTGAAGAAACTGTGGTACAAATACACGATGGAATATTATGCAGCCATGAAGTCATGAAATTTCCCTATACATGGATGCACATGGAATCTATTATGCTGAGTGAAATAAGCCAGAGGGAGAGAGATAGACACAAAATAGTCTCAGTCATCTATGGGTTTTAAGAAAATAAAAGGCATTTTTAAATAAATCTCATAGACAATAGAGATGAGGGCTGAAATGTCCAGTTCACAATATGAAGCTCACCACCAAGAGTTGTGAGTGCGATTAGAGAAATAACCACACTGACAACTAACATAACAGTGTGTTTGAATGAGAGAAGTAGAAAACCTGTCTCAAATTCAGGTGGGATAGGAGGGAGGTGTAAGATTTGGTGCATTGGTGATGGGATTGTTGCATTGGTGAAGGGGGTATTCCTTATATGACTAAAACCCAACTACAATAATGTTTGTTATCAAATTTTATAAATACAGATATTTAAAAAAAATCCAGATAACATAAAGTTTTAATTCTCTAGGTCTTTGCACAAGAGAACATCTTTAGTAAGCCAAAATCCTTGACCTGAAAATTTTTTTATCTAAAGGATTTTATTTTACTTATTTTTTATATAAAATATTTATTTAAGCACCATGATTACAAGCATGATTGTAGTTGGTTTTCAGTCATAAAAAGAATACCCCCCCCCGCCTTCACTAGTGCATGAGAGGCAGCAATTCTAGCATTCCCCAACTGCTAACTCCCGGAAGAGTTACCTAATGTTCATGAGAAAACTGTGTGAAAGAGTGTGCTTGAAACATACATTTTGACAGTTTTATTCACCAATTTTAATATGCACATATAGGTTACTCCTGGCTTTGGGCTCAGAAAATACTCCTGGCTAGAGGGACCATATGGGTCTCAGAGGATCTAACCCAGGTCCATCCTGTGTGAGGCAAATGCTCTACTGTTGTGCTCTTGCTCTGGCCCCAGGTTTTGGATACTTTTCTAGTAGTAATATACAAATAAGACCAAAGTAGAACAAAAACATAAGAAGATCTGAGGTTTCATTGTAGAAACCCAAAACAGGGCCTATAAGAACAAAATGGCAGATTTAAAGGAGGAAGAAAAGTAATAGAGGTAAGGTATCATTTGATTTGAACAGGTTAACTTCTACCTGCATAAAGAGGCTTCACTTAGGGCTTAAGTCAATCACATGTTCTACCAATAAAATTTGCAAGCTGCTTTGTTAAGAAAGTGTTCCTTCTCCAAACAGCTGCCAGAATCTGGACAAGGCTCCTAAGTGGTCCCTCTAAGGCAGGGGTCTTCAAACTACTAAATCCTTGAGCAGAGGAATCTTTTCCTAACCAGAATGTTTGGGTTCTGATTGTGATGCTAGTCTCTAACAGTAGTGTTTGGAGTAGCAAAGAAACCCATGTGCCATCTAGCCAATCCCTGGTGCAGTTAAGAGAAATGATGTGAAGGAGGCAACTCTTGCTTAGTTTTCTATTAGTTCCCCTTTCCTCTCTGGGCTGCACATACCTGACTCTTTCCCAAAGAAAGTGAATTTATGTATCCAGTCCTAATATTGCCTGCAAACAAAAGCCAAGTTTCACTTCATAATCATTTATGCCTTTTTGCTTTTTTTTTTTTTTGGAGGTCAGGCCATAGCTATTGGTACTTGTAAGCTATTCCTAGCACTGAGCTAGAATTCTCTGCAGTTCTCGGAGGACCATACAATGCCAAGATCAAAATTTAGTCAGACACACAAAGGCAATCACTATGAACTCTTGTACTATATAGCCCAGATGTTATGGCTTTTCTTTCCCCACAAAACTTGGCTACAACTATATTGTAAACCTTGTTTTAAAATTTTATTTAGATACCATGATTTACAATGCTATTAATAGCAGTGTTTTAGTTACGAAATGTCCTAATATTACACTCAATGACAAAGTATTATAAATTTTGTATCAATATAAAGAAAGAAAAAATGAATTGTGTCTGCATTAAAAAGAATATGATAATATCCATGTAAACAAATATGCAATTAAATATGGTATGTTTTTAACTCTAATCCTCCCTTTAAAAGACCACCTATGCATACATATATTTCTAAATTCTTCCTTTAACATCTAGATCAAATCTTGCATGCATGTTTAAATGTGATACCTTCAGTTATAATTTACTCCCTTAATATCATTAGCAATTTTTTCTTTGTAAATTTTAATAAACTAATCCTTTTTACTAATGTAAATACTAATTCTCCCCAAAGGTAGTAGTAGCTCCTTACACACTCTTACAAGATATTAAATAAATATATAGATGATGTTTAATAATTATTTACTAATAAATGTATAAACTTCCTAATATAATTATAAGCTAAGTTTGTAAAACTTTCAACGATTCCTTGTGTAATTTTTAGTGAAGACTAAATTTCTCTATATTCCATTTTCACTCAAATAATAAAGCTGCAAAGAATAACCACTTCAGAAAGTTGTTTTAAGTATTACAAATAAAGTGCAGAGGGTCCGGCCTGATGATTTGAGGTGGGGAATATGGGCTAGCTGAGAAGTTATGTCTGTTTACCTCCGGACTCCCATGGGTAAAACTTCTTTATCTAAAATTATTTTCTTAGTTGCAGGTAAAGTTTAATACATTTTTAAAATCCTGCAGAGATTCTTGAATTTGAACTATGATAGCTTTTAATTTAGAAACCCATCATTGAACCTGGATCAGCTTGGAAGAATTTTAATACTGCATTTATATAGTCAGTTGATGTATTTTTACATTTTATGCTTCTCCAATGCAGAAACACTTGCCAGAATAAAGTTTACATTTTTTTCTCAGATTCCAAATCCCATAAAGTCTTGAAAAGTGATAAATAGAGGTTTAATCCTCCTCTTTAAGTAAAAAATTCTAAACTTTTATTTCAAATAATTTTTATTTTTATTGATTGGTCTTCTGTGATTTACAGTGCTATTATTAATGATAGCTGTACTTGCCCATAATTCTAATAATCTACCCATTTGCATTATTATATTCACCTTCTTACCCCAAAAACTCTAATATCCTTTATTTGAATGACTTCCCCCAATGACACAATTATGTGGGTCACTTCCTTTGCAATGCCCTTTACCCTTTGTTGCTTATACTACATTTTATAAATCCCACATATAGAGAGATCATTCTGTATCTGTCCTTTTTCTTCTTACTTCACTCAATGTGATATTCTCTAGTATCCTAATATTATTAAAATTGTGTGATATAGTTCTTTTTTAGAGAATATATGCCCTGGGTTCTGAACAAGAAGGTATACAAGTTTATAAAAACAACATGTTAGGCTTCTCTTTGTTCTTTTTTTTTTCAGTATCTGTTTTCTTTTTAATTTTTATTGTGACCAAAGTGCATTACAAATCTTTCACTGCATCATTTATGGTACATAGTGAGAATGAGTGAGGGGCATTCCCACCACCAGTGCTGTCCTCCCTCCACCCCTGTTCCCAGTATGCATCCCATATCTCCCTCTTTTACCCCCCAGAATGCTAGTGCAACTGGTCTCCACTTTACAGCTTGTTTTAGATTGAGCATCCATTCCAACGTCATTGGAGATAAAAAGGATAAGAAAAAAGGGAGAAAAAATTGGTGACAACTACCAAAAAAGGAAAGAAGAGAGAGAGAGAAAAAAAAGAAAAATGGAAGAAAAAAATGGACCCAGCAAATAAAAATAAAAATAAATCTCTAAATAATAACCACAAGAGTGAAAAAGAAAGAAAGAGAAAAGTGGAAGAAAAAAGAAAAGAAAAAATAAAGTAAAAAACTAACAAATCAAAACAAAACAAGAAAAAGTATGTGTGCTGGAGTGGCAGGGTTTGGCATTTCCCCCACTTTTTATTTATTTATTTATTTATTTATTTATTTATTTATTTATTTATTTATTTATTTATTTATTTTTGCAAAGACACAGTAGGCATTGGAGAAGAAAGGGAATTCCTGTGGCCTAAGAGATTCAGGGTTTCTCCATCCTTGATGCATTTCATCATGGGATCAACCCCTGACTCCATATATACTCATTACCCCATCCCAAAGGCTTTTTTGTGATGCCAAGAAAGTTTCCTCTCGGTTGTGTGTGAGAAAATCAAGCCACTGTAGCTAGCAATCTTGGTATTTGCACGGGTTATAGGTCAGGGTCTAGGATAGAGTCTCTAGGTTCTAGAGGTTCCTATCCATCATTGTTGTTGTGTTCAGTCTTCTGTAACACTTGCTCCCTGTTTTCGTTCAGTTCCTAAGCCAAAGCCTAGGATATTATGGATCCAAAGATTTGCTCAGTCTCTGTTGTCCAAGTTGGATCTCTGCAATAAGACATCTAGTTGTTTTGTTGTTGTTGTTGTTGTTGTTTTTGATTTTTATGTGTCCTGGACTACAGCCTAGGATAGGGTTTTCCTTATTAGTCCCAAGGTAGGTTCTGTTCAGTCACAGTTGTCAAAGTCAGTTATCTGTTGTTGGTGCTCTTATTTTTCACAGTTCAAAGGACTATATCTTTTCTGATTTCCATTTAGTGTTAGGTGATGTAATAGGACAGCCTGGTCTTAGGTCAAGTTTTCCTTTCCTCGTTGTCATATCAAAACTGGCACAAGTTGGTGCCAGAGCAGTGTTATAAATCTCCCAATGGAGCTTAGTTCCTGGTGGTATTGCCCGAAGCTACGATGGGGATCTGGGGTTTGAGATTGAACTAACACTGTCCAATCTCTTGGGGACTGTGTTGTAACCACATGACACATGTTTAGGATGGGAGGCACCCTTCTGCTATAAAAAGTGAGTTCTTATCCCTAGAAGATAAGATCTTGTTTCTGTGTCTATGGTTTCCCATTTTTTTACTGTGCCCATACAAAAACATATGGTGTTATACTGTGTTGTTGGTGCTTGTGTTGTTGGTGCTTTTTTGGGTAAGGATGACAGGCTGCACACACAGTCTCTGTCATCTGGTTTTGTTCTGAGCTTTTATCCTAGTCAAGGCTTTTTGTACCAAGCAGCAACAAAAATGGTAAGGATAGAGAAAAATGTATATATTAAAATAGAACAAATAAATAAAACTGAGTTAAAAAGAAAAGGTATTCGAATAAAACAAGTTAGGAATACACATCTTAAGATGTATTGGGCCCGGAGAGATAGCACAGCGGTGTTTGCCTTGCAAGCAGCGGATCCAGGACCTAAGTTGGTTGGTTCGAATCCCGGTGTCCCATATGGTCCCTCGTGCCTGCCAGGAGTTATTTCTGAGCAGACAGCCAGGAGTAACCCCTGAGCTCTGCCGGGTGTGACCCAAAAACCAAAAAAAAAAAAAAAAAGATGTATTGTTATACAGGTATTGAGCTTCCATAGGCAATATAAGACTCCCAATTAGGTCTTTTGATATATTCTTGTGGGGAGTAAAAGCCAAAGTACTTTTCGATTCACAGTCCTTGGAATTGAGTTTGAGAGATGTTTTGCTGCATTACGAGACCATATAGTGTCTTTGAGCTGGGGGTTTGCTGAGGCCGATTCCTGTATAGTGCAACAGTTTTTGATTTGGTGGGGGTGAGAGGGGCCATCAAGCATGAGTCAGCAGGGGTGCTGATTGTAGTTCTTTGCCGAGGCATGAGAACGGGGACCCAGAGGGTGTCTTTCACTGAGGAGCTGGTTCTGAACAAGGAGGACACACAGTTTTGTAAGGACCACATGTTAGGCTTCTCTTTCTCAAGCCTAAATTTTAATTATCACCTCCTCCTCCCCTGAGATACCTGGTCATACCAGGTAGACTATCTGAAAAGGACACAAAGGAGCAGTAGGAAGATATCCTATTCAACAGCCAATCAGTTTAAAGATCATCAGAAGGTATAACCTCCTCCTCAACCCTTCCCTAGATAAACTGGCTTGTGACCTTGGGCGGGATCCTTGCTCTGGGAGACAGATCTGACCTGTTAATTTGGGTTCGTGGCTGAAAGAACAAAGTGTTGTTTAGTTTTATTTCAATTGTGTGGTCTCATCCTTTGACTAAGGACCCTAACAAGATGTGTAGTATTTTAGACACTGGAATTTTTTATGGCCTGATATAATATTGATACAGTTGTCACAGTGCTATAATTTGCTTTGATTTGACATGCAGGTACAAGGTCTGTCTCTCCTAGTTCATAACTCTATGACCTCAAAAAAGTTTGTGGAATGTGATAGTTTGCTTCTTAGCTTTAGGAATATAAAATTTAAAGTGTCCAATGTCCTGGTTCGATAAATTTTTCCCATTATTATCATCACTAATACAATTATTTACATACTTTCCTCCTCCTCTCTAAAATATAAATTTCAAAAGTAGATGCCTAAACTTTGTGCCAGCTATTGGCACAGTACTTCTAAGGTGATGAACGATCAACATTTATCATTTTAAATAATGAGAGAGAGAGAAACAGAGTCAGATAGATATAGGAAATGTTTTTTAAAATTTGTAAGAAGGAAAAATGCATTATTTCCTTGGTGTCTGGTGAAATATGAGAGGTAAATTAAAGTTGACGTGTTATTTTTGCAAAAGTATTAAAATAAAGGCATACTTGCCATTAAAATAAAGAAACACTCTGGAGCCGGATTGAAGGCACAGCAATAGGGCATTTGCCTTGCACCTGGCTTATTCAGGACAGACCTTGGTTAGATTCCTTGGCATCCCATATGGTACCCTAAGCCAGGAGTGATTTCTGAGAGCTTAGCCAGGAGTGACCCCTGAGCATCACTGGGTGTGACCCAAAATGAAAAAAAATAAATAAAAATAAAGACACACTAATAGAGATTTCAACTCTAAAGCCCAACTTGCTAGGTTAAATGAGTTAAATCTCTTCATTTTGTGATAAAGCAGATAACTTTATTTACTTATTTATTTAATCATCTAATTGTGTTCAATTCCTTACAGACATTGCCATTCAAAATCTGTATTGTAAAAATATTAAGAAAAAACAAATCATCACTAGTAACTTTTGTGAGTAGATTTTAAAAGAAATACAAATAAATGCAATATTTTCATAGGATTTTGACCCCTGGGAGACATGGTTTTCTGAAAACAAAGTTTATAGGAAAAAGTAGAGGAAGGGGATAAAATTTTTAACAAGATTATATTTCTTGTTGCTTTTTTCCTGGAAGTATACAGATTCAGTATCTAAAATCAGGGTATTTTTTCATAACTTTGTCAATATATTATTAAAAATGAAAGAAGGCATTCAAACCATCCCAATGATTAATTACACATCAATGAAAATAAATATTTATGGGTCAGAGAGATAGTATAGTGGTAGCACACTTGTTTTGCATGTGACTGACCGGGGTTCTATTTTTTTTTTATATTACTTGTGGTATCTCCTAGCCCTTTAGAAGTAAGACTTGAACAGAACCAGAAGTGAGACTTGAACCCTGCTCTATGCAGACCCCAAACAAACGACCCCCAAAAAATATTTGTTAACTAATTCTACCAATATAGAAAGTTTGGTCCATTTAATTTTTTCTTTCTACACAAGAAAACAAAGTTTTAATCGCATATTTTATACTTGTGACCAGTAAATTGTCAAACAGTAGCAAGACTATTCCAATTTACTATCAATCAACCATTGGTTCGGCTTGTCCTTATCTTATTTGTTTCTTTTAAGTAAAATATAAATCAGAGTCAACCAAAAAATGTTTTTATATTTATTTAACCACATAAGAAAACTGACTACAAAAATATGTTCTGAGAGAAGCTCCGACAGAAATATATAAGCATAGAATAAACTAAAAATTAAATTGTTGGGATCTTTATATCAGGCAAATACATATAGCATTTGGTAAAATTTTGGAGGGAATATGAATACAAACAGTGGAGATGGTACTTTAAGTTATGCTTGTTTAACTTGTAGCCTTCATTGAAATAACTTTAAGAAGGGACGTTGTATAAATCCATATTTGTCAAACAGTTCTCAAGAAAAAAATCACAGTATTTTATAACCTATAAAATTAAAGATTCTTGGGGCCAGGTATGTTACAGCAAGTACCATATCTTTTTAGGCCGGCCTGTGTTGGATCACAGACACCACTTATGGTCCTCTGAGCACTACTAGTAGTGCTACCAGAGCATAGAGCAGGGTGCAGCTCAAGACCACTCAAATTAAATATGTTATGCTTTTCTTCACTCCCTCCATGAGAGACATGAAGTTCCTAGACAAAAGACTGGTGCAAAGAGAAAATCTAATAATGTCCATACATATCACCACCAAGTTAGGACTATAATAACGGGAATTTTTACCCGTTGATCATTATATTCTGTACACAAGAAAAATATATAAAAAATAACAAATGTCAATAAACACAATTTAAAGAGACAAATAATTTGTCAGACCCAAACATAGTAAGGATGTTGGAAGCATCAACAAAGATTTAGAGATAAAATTAAGAAAAAAATAAATGCCCAATCATAGGAACATATTTCATAGAGATAAATCATGATAACCAAAAATAATAAAATTCAAACACAATAGAAGTCAAAAGTGAATTTTTTTGTGTAATAGATTGAACACAACTGAGAAAATAATTTATGTTCTAAGGGTTATATATCAGTAGAAACTTCAAAACCCAAAAATACCCTCAAAAAGAAATATATAATGTTATGGTTAAATGTGTATTCTTATTAATACCAGTTCTTGATTTTGATTAATTTGGGATATATATAAATTGCACCTGAAATTAAATGACTGGGATAAAGCAACATATCAAATTTAAACCTGAATGGTTAAATTATTGAACATACATGAATAATATAGAATTATAATAAGGGATGATAATAGAAAATTCTAAAAATATGGTAAATATCTAGGGTTTTATATCTAGAAATTATAATGGGAAATAAAGTATTTTTCTTACAACTTTTACAAAACTTTAAAATTCTCCCAAAGTAAGGTTTAGGTTTGTTAAAGAACTGTTATTCTGATAGTTGTCATCTTTTATGGATAAATATTAATGGGACAAATTATAGGGGAGGAGTGCTTTTCTGATTATTTTCCTGAAAAATCACAGTTTCTTTTTTATTACTTGGGGTTGGTGGTGACAGAGAGGTCCTTAGGATTGATTAATTCCCAGTTTCATGCTTGAAAGCAGAAACTTTGCCTTTGAAACACATCTTGCCAATAAAAACCACTTCTTATTTAACCAGAGCTCGATAATACTTGACTAAGGTAAAGTTTGACCTTTTTTTTTTAAATGTAGTAAATCCAGTAGTGTATTTTAATTCCACACTGTGGAAGTTATTTTTATTTGTGCTAACTTTTTAGGTATTCAAATTACTGTTTAAGAATTGTAAGTAAACATCTAAACTATGTATATTAAAAGCTTCTTTAGATATTTCAAAAGAGTTTTTTGAATTGTCACCATTACATAATTTAGCTGTTCAATGGGCTACTTGCCTAGCAGGATATTTTTTGTTAAGTCTTAATTCTTCTTTAATTCTCTTGCAATATCTCATTTTATCATCTTCAAAATAATCATTGTATCTATCAATTTGTCCATTAAGTAGCTTTCAGAAAAGAGAAGGCACTCTCTTAATTACAATATTCAGCATCAATGATAACTTCTCACATTTTTTATTGAAATATCTTTGGTTTAATTTCACAATTGTGTGGTTCTTGCTGCTCCTTGTCCTCTACTACATCTATTTTTGCTGCATAATTAAAACTTCTACATTCTTGAGGAAACCCATCATCAATTCTGATTACCTTACCTTTCTTATTCTTTATCCCAAGTATTCCAAGTTATAGGTAATTTATTTGCATCTATATTCTATAAGAGACTGAATGCAACCTCTCAAAAAATCTATTAATTCTGTTAAATCCACTGTTGAGTGCCCATAATGATACTAGGCTCCAGAACAAGATAGCCTGAAACCCAGAAAGGACAGTTTGCCTGCCAGAGAAAGAAAGATACAGTTTGGATCTCTCAAATGTTTCAGCCACTTGATTATTCAACATGATATAAAATACAAAGCCTATTTAAAATTTGGCAATACATTTACAATCCTGCTACAGGAACAAAGGGGAAAACATTCATAAAATCCTATCACTCTTGAGTGAAGAGTGAAGCTTCGAAGACTCAATCAAATTATTATTAGTTTTAAAAAAATGGAATGAATATCTAATAAAGTACAATAGGACATGTGAACAGAAATGAGAAAACTATAAACAAAAATGACAGAACAGTCTCACTTTCATTTGAAATACTTTTCTTTCAGTTTAAATTTTTTCTTGCAATATTCAACGCATTATATGTTAATCTACCTACATTCAGAGAAATAAAATAACTCTTTAGGTTGAAAATCAGTGTCTGACAGAGCCATTGACAAATATTTGTTGGCAGGACCAAAGGTGAGTAAAGTGATTGTGAATGTGCTATGTATGAAGTAAGCCAGAGTTCAATACTCAGCACCACATATGGTCTCTCAAGCACTGCCAAGTGTGATACCTAAATACAGCAGAGGTAAGCTTTAAGTATAGCCACATGTACCTCTTTCTTAAACAAATTTAGAAATAAATGCCTTAATCATGTAATTTTGTTGCCTAACCATTTTCTGACATAGATACTCATATAAACTGGTAAAGTTGACATTTAAACCATTTAGATTCACACACAATAGACTTCCTTATTAATGAAAAATGTCCCATATATACATTAAAATACATGAGAATAATTCATTAGCAGGATATGTCTTAATATTTTGATCAAAATGTTCATACCTATCATATTATTGAAGTATTGCCATAATTAATTGTTTTTTTAAACGAGGTTTTGTTCTTCATGGTTCTTGAATAAGTGAAAGGTATGAGATCAGGGACTCATAAATGTTTACTACTTCCTATAATGCTTTGTTCAACCTTACTCGTTTAGAAAATAGATTTAATTGAAGAGTTTAGATTCAACTCTGAGTCTACTGGGACTAAGATATTGTCTTCTCTCATGTTATAATAGGAAATAAAATTGTATTGAAGTTATAAATAAGTTAGACATTCTCTTGTGTTTTTTATAAGCAAATAAAGGCACAATTGTTTCTCTATAGTAAAAATAAAATGCAGGATAATAATGTACTTGGATAAGATTAAAGCAAATATGCATGTTATGAATATTAATAATCACTATTTTGTTGGTGATGCGCACTTAAGCATTTATCTAACTTTATATTTCCAAAAACTAAGGTGAATATTATATGCAAATATTTTAGATTTTAAAAAAACTGGAACACATTTTGTATAATTAAAACTTTCTTAGATTTAGTAAATACCAGGCCCAAGAATTACAATCAGCTATTTCTGGCCCTTGATATTATTTCTATAAAAAGTTATATTAATTTTAATCCTGATATTATCTAATCCTGTATTTCGAATATTAATATAAAATGCACTAAATATTTCTTTAAGTTCTACTAGCATTTTAGGAATGAATTTAAAAGGTAGACCTTTTCAAGATCTTCATCAATTAATAAAATAAAAGAAAATATCTAGGACTCTTGATAGAACACTGCCAAAAATAAACCCAAGCTGAGGGTGTTAATTCACCTAAGGAAGCAGCTGTGATAACTAAAATGGTGACAGTTTTTTACTGTACAATATAAGACTCTACAGTGCTTCTTGTAATGTCTTACAATCTCACCTTATTAGGTATGGAATGAGGAAGGAATTCATTAGTATAAGATTCAGACACCACTTGCTAAGAAAATGAAGCTCATCAACTGTATATGCCCTTGTTTAAAAACAATTGAAATGGGCCAGAGCAATAGCAGAACTATAGGGCATTTTCCTTTCATGTGGCTGATCCAGGATGGATCTTGGTTGGATCCCCAGCGTCTGATATGGTCCCACATGCCAGGAGAGATTTCTGAGTGTATAGCTAGGAGTATTGCCTGATCATCACCAGGTATCTCCCCCCAAAAAACAAACAAACAAACAAAGAAATGAGAAATAATGACTCTCTTGAGAGGTCCTGATCTTTTTTTATTTGAGATGTACTGGAACCATTCTGAAGCATTGTCCTTTACTGAACTAAAGACTCATTTTCTTCAATGAAATGATCATGACTTCTTAAGAACCACAGAGGTATATGCGTGAGCCTGTTCTCTGTATACTAAAGAAAAACACCTTAAGTTTTGCTTCGGATATAAAACTGACAGGAACTGTTTCCCTTAATCTGACTGTTAAAGCAGGATGGAGTGTTGGGGTTTGGGAAGTGGACTAATATACTGATATTCCAAAATTTTTTTTCTTCTGATCCTTACATTACCATGTATAACAATATGGAAAAAATAACCATTTGCTCTCATTGTGAGAGCTTTGTTAACTAACAAATTATACATTAAAATGGGAATTATCACATAGCACAGAGATTGATATGGACTAAGCTCATAGCAAACACATTTTTAGAATATGTGTTACTAGAGGCAAATATGTGTAAAACATCAAAGCATTAGACTGAATAAAACTTATATTCATGCAAAATAAAAAAGTTTAAAACTGCATATCTGGAAGACACGACTCCTGCCATTTAAATAAGTTTCATTCCAAAAAACATATTTTGAGATGCTACTAAATGAGCTGTTGTTTATGTAGTTTCTATTTCTTGTATCATTTTCCATATGCCAACCTCCACTCTTTTTCATGACCACTCCTGAGGGTAATGCCATAATTCCCTTCAATGGAGTTAGATGTTTGGACAAAGTTGGACTAGTTTAAGATGAGGAAAACTACCCATCTCTTAGCTTTTAAATATAATATGCACTCAAAGTATTTGTTTTTGTATTTTATCATATTAAAAATAGTTTGCTTATTTAGAGCTTGATAAAAATAATTAATATTTTACTAGTATTAAATGTACTATGTAATCAGATTAATTTTATACTTACACTAATTTTTAGTAAAATATTATAATCAATGCATATATCAAGTATGTCTATAACATATTTCTAACAAAGTCAATATTCTATTTTTTTTTGTTTGTTTTTGTTTTTTTGTTTTTGGGCCACACCCGTTGACGCTCAGGGGTTACTCTGGCTATGCGCTCAGAAGTCGCTCCTGGCTTGGGGGACCATATGGGACACCGGGGGATCGAACCGCGGTCTGTCCTAGGCTAGTGCTGGCAAGGCAGGCACCTTACCTTTAGCGCCACCACCCGGCCCCCAATATTCTATTTTTAAGCTAAAATATACTCATACATTTATAGGCTTATACATACTTTACCATAACTTCTCCTCTTAGTTTATTAATTATTAAGTTCTTACTTCGCCTCTTTTTTACTACATTGTATATTTAAAATGTATTGTCAGCATTATAAACAACCTCTCTCTCATTTTGAAATTTATACTTAAACAGAATAAAGATCGGAAAATCCATAAAACTATGCCTGCCCAGTGGGGCCCAACTGTGAAAAACTGTGAGTGCTGCCTATGTGTGTATGTCTGCTGTCCTGTTGCGTGAACCTCTTGGGAGTGGGCCAAAAAGAGGCTCCAGAAAACTCGCTCTCCCAGAGGCCAATTGTAGGGCAGGAATGCCAAGGAACTGCTCCATAACGTGAAAACCGGCTATAAGCAGTACTTTGCAGAAGCCAGGTCCCCTATTTGTGACGTCAGGCTGGGAAAATCCACGAAAATATGACTGCCTTTGGGGAGGACTATGAAAACCTGTGAGTGCTGTCTGTGTGTGTCTGTCTACTGTCCTGTTGCATGAACCTCTTGGGAGTGGGCCGAAATGAGGCTCCAGAAGAGCAAGGCCGATCAGCTTCGCTACCAAGCTGTGCGCTCTCCCTAAGAAAAGAACACCATCACAACAAGAAGAAAAAAAATCACACTAAGATTGTGCTGGACACTGACGCCCAGCATTTCTCTCCAGACTGTTTCTCTGTTGCATGCTCGGGCCTAAGATTTGATCCTGTGTGAGGCTTCATCCACAGAGGACTCCCATCCCTTGCAGGCAAGTCACCCATCCAGAAAGGGCGGAGCCAGAGTGTGGCTGCCTGCATCATTTATCCAATGAATACAACCACAACACGTAGAAAAACCCACAATAAAAGTGTGACAATGGGGAAGCAACGCAGGCCAGCATCAGACATAGAGAATGAAGATGAAAATTCTGATGACCAGAGAATGACCAACCAACTAATCAACCTCTCAGATAAGGACTTTAGATTATCAATATGGAAGATGCTCAACGAACTCAAAGAAACCATGGATTGAGTTGAACAGAACATTAATAAGAACCAAGAAAATATGAAGAAAGAAATCACAAAATTTGAAACTGAAATAACATGTCAACTAACAGGCCTGAAAAAGTCAGTAAACAAAGTGAATGACAAAAAGGATAAGCTCTGGGACAGGCTTATCAAAAGCTGAGAATAGATTTGGTGCTGTGGAAGATGAGATAAATAACAATGACATACAGCAGGAGAGATTGGAAAAAACTTAAACCAAATGAACAGATGATGGAAAAATTAGTCAAAGAATGGGAACAGGTGAAAATAGAACTTTATGATAAGCTCAACAGAAACAACTTAATAATCATTGGAGTCCCAGAGACCCAGGAAGAAAATTTCCAGGGAGAATCAATGATCAAGAACATCATTAAAGAAAAACTTCCAGAGCTAAAGAATATATGTGATCAAATCCTGCATGCTCAAAGAGTACCAACCAAAAGAGACCCCAGGATTGATACCCCAAGACACATCCTAGTCACAGTGACGAATCCCACAGAGAGAAACAGAATTCTGAAAACAGCAAAATCAAAAAGGGAAATTACATTTAAGGGAGCATCCTTGAGATTTACAGCAGACCTGTCACCAGAAACACTCAAGGTCAGAAAGCAGTGGTGGAATATTGTGACAAGACAGAATAAAATGAATGCTTCACCTAGAATACTGTACCCAGCAAAACTAATTTCCAGTTTGACAGAAGAATACATGGTTTCACAGACAAAAACAGCTCAGAAACTTTACAGACTCAAAACCAATCTTAAGAGATAAACTGAAAGACGTAATTTAAGACAAGACTAACCAAAAGACAAACCAAATTTCGATACAAAGATGGCATTAAATCCCAGGATAATTCTTTCTCTCAATGTCAATGGACAAAATGCACCAGTTAAGAGACAAAGAGTGGCTAAATAAATCAAAAAACTCAATCCCACCTTCTGTTGCCTACAAGAAACGCACCTGAATAGTCAGAACAAACATAGACTCAAAGAAAAAAGCTGGAGAAAAATTATCCAAGCAAACACACCCATAAAAAAGCTGGAGTGGCCATACTAATATCAAATAATGCAAACTTTATAATCAGGAAGGTTGTAAGAGACAAAGATGGACATTTTATATTAATCAAGGGGTATGTAGAGCAGGAAGAAATCACTCTCCTAAACAAATGTGCAGAGATTCAAAGGGTAATCAGAAACTACTTTGAGAAACTCTACACCACTAAAAATGAGACGCTGGAAGAAATGGATAAATTCTTGGACTCTTATAATCTTCCACGGTTGAAGGAAGAGGATGTAGCATATCTAAACACCCCCATCACCATTGATGAAATTAAAACGGCAATCAAATGTCTGCCCAAAAACAAAAGCCCAGGCCCAGATGGATTCACTAATGAATTCTTTCAAACTTTCCAAGAGAAACTACTACCAATCCTGGCTAGACCCTTTCATAAAATTGAACAAACAGAAACATTTCCAAATAGCTTTTATGAAGCCAACATCACCTTGATACCTAAACCAGACAGAGATGCTACGAAAAAAGTAAAATACAGACTAATATCTTTGATGAATACAGAAGCAATGACCCTCAATAAAGTACTGGCAAATAGGATTCAATTCCTCATTAAGAAGATCATCCATTATGATCAAGTAGGTGTCATCCCAAGAATTCAAGGCTAATTTAACATCCATAAATCTATCAACATAATACACAACATCAATAACAAGAAAAATAAAAACCACATGATCATATCCATAAATTCAGAGAAAGCATTTGATAAGGTCCAACACCCATTCTTGATCAAAACTCTCAGCAAGATGGGAATGGAGGGAACCTTTCTCAATATAGTGAAGGCCATCTACCACAAGCCAGTGGCAAATATTATCCTCAATGGAGAAAAACTGAAACCCTTCCCTCTAAATCTGGCAAAAGACAAGGCTGTCCTCTCTCACCACTCCTATTCAACATAGCACTGGAAGTACTGGCTATAGCAATTAGGCAAGAAAAAGATATCAAGGGAATCCAGATAGGAAAGGAAGAAGTCAAGCTCTCACTGTTTACAGATGACATGATACTCTACTTAGAAAACCCTAAAATCTCTATCAAAAAGCTTCTAGAAACAATAGACTCATATAGCAAGGTGGCAGGCTACAAAATTAACACACAGATATCAATGGCCTTTCTATACATCAATATTAATAAGAAAGAAATGGACATTAAGAAAACATCTCCATTCACAATAGTGCCATACAAACTCAAATATCTTGGAATCAACTTGACTAAAAATGTGAAGGACCTATACAAAGAAAACTATAAAATTCTGCTCCAAGAAATAACAGAGGACACACGGAAATCGAAAAACATACCCTGCTCATGGATTAGCAGGATTAACATAATCAGAATGGCAATAATCCCCAACGCATTATACAGACTTAATGCTATCCCTCTAAATATACAAATGACATTCTTCAAAGAAGTGGATCAGGCACTTTTGAAATTTGTTTGGAACAATAAACACCCTCGAATAGCTAAAGCGATCATTGGGGAAAAGAATATGGGAGGAATTACTTTCTCCACCTTTAAACTTTACTACAAAGCAATAGTTATCAAAACAGCATGGTATTGGAATAAGGACAGGCCCTCAGATCAGCGGAATAGGCTTGAATACTCAGAGAATGTTTCCCAGACATACAATCACCTAATGTTTGATAAAGGAGCAAGAAATCCTAAATGGAGCAAAGAAAGCCTCTTCAACAAGTGGTGTTGGCACAACTGGCTAGGTACTTGCAAAAAATTGAACTTAGACCCCCAGCTAACATCATGTACAAAGGTAAAATTCAAATGGATTAAAGACCTTGATATCAGACCTGAAACCATAAGATATATAGAACAACACATAGGCAAAAACACTCCAGGACATTGAGACTACAGGCATATTCAAGGAGGAAACTGCAATCTCCAAGCAAGTGAAAGCAGAGATTAACAGATGGGAATATATTAAGCTAAGAAACTTCTGCACTTCAAAGGAAGTAGCGCTTAGGATACATGATCCACCCACTAAGTGGGAGAAACTATTCACCCAATACCCATCAGATAAGGGGCTAATCTTCAAAATATACAAGGCACTGACAGAAATGTACAAGAAAAAACATCTAATCCCATCAAATAATGGGGAGAAGAAATGGACATACACTATGACAAAGAAGAAATACAAATGGCCAAAAGACATATGAAAAAATGCTCCACATCACTAATCATCAGGGAGATGCAAATCAAAAAAACTATGAGGTACCATCTAACACCACAGAGAATGGCACACATCACAAAGAATGAGAATAAATAATGTTGACGGGGATGTGGAAAGAAAGGAACTCTTATCCACTGCTGGTGGGAATGCTCTCTAATTCAACCATTATAGAAATCAATTTGGAGATTCCTCCAAAAACTAGAAATTGAGCTCCCATACGATACAGCTATATCACTTATAGGAATATACCCTAGGAACACAAAAATACAATGCAAAACCCTCTTCCTTACACCTATATTCATTGCAGCACTATTTACCATAGCAAGACTCTGGAAACAGCCAAGATGCCCTTCAACAGATGAATGGCTAAAGAAAATGTGGTACTTATACACAATGGAATATTATGCAGCTTTCAGGAGAGATGAAGTCATGAAATTTTCCTATACATGGATGTACATGGAATCTATTATGCTGAGTGAAATAAGTAAGAGAGAGAGAGAAACACAGAATGGTCTCACTCATCTATGGGTTTTAAGAAAAATGAAAGACATTCTTGCAATAATAATTTTCAGACACAAAAGAGAAAAGAGCTGGAAGTTCCAGCTCACCTCAGGAAACACCACAAAGAGTGATGAGTTTAGTTAGAGAAATAACTACATTTTGAACTGTCCTAAAAATGAGAATGTATGAGGGAAATGGAAAGCCTGTCTAGAGTACAGGCGGGGGTCGGGTGGGAGGAGGGAGATTTGGGACATTGGTGATGGGAACGTTGTACTGATGATGGGTGGTGTTCTTTACATGACTGAAACCCAAACACAATCATGTATGTAATCAGGGTGTTTAAATAAAATATTTATAAAAAATACAAAAACAAATATAGAAACATATTCATGATATATTAAGTGGAAAATAATTATAAAAACTATATTCATAGCATAATTCCATTTGAAATGTATGCTTGCATAAATGATATAGAAGACAACATAAGCTGCTAACATGAATAATATTTATTTTTGGGTTGCCTAATTTAAATTTTCTTTTCTGCTTATTCACTTGTGTATTTTTTACACTAAACTTTTATTGCTTTGGTAATAAGAAAAAATATAATGCAAGCAGATAAATCTTTGTTAGTAAAAAAAACAGAATAAAGTTCTTGAGAAATAAACTTATTGATTTACAATTTGTGAAATTGAAGACGTTTATTCATGTGTGTGTATGTGTGTTTGAAGGTGTTACCACCTACAGAGTAAATTTAAAAATAATCTCTCTTATATGTGAGACATAATGAAACATAGAAACGGAACAACAAATGGCTCAAGTTATTGGAACTTAAAATTTTGTTTATAAAACTGATGGCCCAGAATGGTGGCATAGCAGTAGAACCTTTGCCTTGCAAGTGACTGATCTAGGACTGACCACGGTTCAATCCTCTGGCATCCTATATGGTCCCCCAAGCCAAACAAAAAACACAATGTAACTTATTTGAGAGTTTTGGGAAGGGGCATTGGTAGAGGGAGATGGGCACTCTTGGGATTGATGTGGTTTTATAATGAGTAAAATGTATAGTAAAATGTATAATAAAATATTTTCACAACTGGCACCTCAATAAATGGTTAAAATAACTTTAAAATATTTTCCAAAGATATAGATATTTTACTTTCAGGGCCTCATTAACTTAAACAAATGTTTCATGGTTAGGAAAGAGAAAACATAGTAAGGAAAAAAACCAAAAAAGTAGTTAATAATAATAATAATTATTAAAAAGTACAAATAATATATGAGAGAAATAGCCAAAATTGGTGTTATTATTCAACTTTCTGAGGCAGGAGCCACAAATGTGCTAACAATACCACCATATTAAAATATCTTTTTCTCTAAATGAATATAAAAATAAATATTTTGAAAAGAAAAAAAATCACTGTTGAAAACTGGATGCAGTAACTTTAGAAAATATATTTTCAACAATTATAAACATTATATATTCTATTAATTCCTTTTATTTCCCAGGTCATACTCTATTTCTATGTTTTAATGTATATCTACCTCCTTAATTTTTACATTATGAGGGGAAGTTGTATAGAAAGTAATTAAATCATATGGATGTAACTCAAGCAACTCTAGAGCGTTCTCTTCCCTTTCTATACTTTCAAATTTATGAATAGAAGTCTTGGATATGAACCAGATATCAACTCAATCTTCAACTTCACAGCTTCAGAATTGTGAGAAATAAATGTATGATATTTCTAAGCCATATAATTTTTAGTATTGCTAGATTAATCAAAACTATGAGAAAATATTGAAACTAAAATGTATAGAAAATGTTGAAACAAATGCCTGGAAAGTGGAGAGATTTTGGAATTGGATGGTGGTTAGATACAAGAGCATTGTATATATTATGAAAGAAAACCCTACACTAGGCTGGAGCCTAGGAGTCCTGCAAAAATCAAGATCATAGGGCACCCTGTGTGAGACAACAGGCGGGGAAAATCCACGAAAGTACACTGGCCCAGTGGGGCCCAACTGTGAAAAACTATGAGTTTGACCTGTATATGTCTGTCTACTGTCCACTTGCGTGAAACTCTTGCGAGTGGGGCAAAAAGAGGCTCCAGAAACCTCGCTCGCCCAGACGCCATTTTCAGGGAGGGACTACAGAGCATGAAAACCGGCAAAGCTTTGCAAAAGCCGGCTCCCTGTGTGTGACACCAGGCGGGAAAAATCCGCGAAAGTACACCGGCCCAGTGGGGCCCAACTGTGAAAAACTGTGAGTGTGAACTGTCTATGTCTGTCTACTGTCCTCTTGCGTGAAACTCTTGCGAGTGGGGCAAAAAGAGGCTCCAGCGGAGCACAGTCACTCCGCTTTGCTACGCGGCCTTGCACTCTTTCTAATGAAAGAACTCCATTGCAACAAGAAGGAAAAATCACACTAAGAAAGGCGCTATATCACAGAAGCAAACATTTCTCTCCAGACTGTCTTCTCTGTTGCATGCTCGGGCCTAAGATTTGACCCAGTGTGAGGCTTCATCCACGGAGGACTCCCCTCCCTTAGAGGCAAGTCAGCCCATCCAGAAAGGGAGGAGCCAGAGGAGTGTGCTGCCTGCATCATATAGACAATGAATACCACCACAACACGTAGAAAAACCCACAATACAAGTGTGACAATGGGGAAACAACGCAGGCCAGCATCAGACATAGAGAATGAAGATGACAATTCTGAGGACCAGATAATGACCAACCAACTAATCAAACTCTCAGATAAGGACTTTAGACTAGCAATATGGAAGATGCTCAACGGACTCCAAGAAACCATGGATCGAGTTGAACAGAACACTAATAAGAACCAAGAAAATATGAAGACAGAAATCACAAAACTCCAAACTGAAATAACATGTCAACTAACAGGACTGAAAAAGTCAGTAAACGAAGTGAATGACAAAATGGATAAGCTCTGGGACAGGGTATCAGAAGCTGAGAATAGACTTGGTGCTGTGGAAGATGAGATACATAACAATTCCATACAGCAGGAGAGATTGGAAAAAAACTTAAAGCAAATGAGAGACAATGGAAAAATTAGTAAAGAATGGGAACAGATAAAAATAGAAGTCTATGATAAGATCAATAGAAACAATTTAAGAATCATTGGAGTCCCAGAGACCCAGGAAGAAAATTTCCAGGAAGAATCAACGTTCAAGAACATCATTAAAGAGAAACTTCCAGAGCTAAAGAATATATGTGATCAAATCCTGCATGCCCGAAGAGTACCAACCAAAAGAGACCCCGAAAAACCACCCCAAGACACATCCTAGTCACAATGACAAATCCCACAGATAGAGACAAAATTCTGAAAACAGCAAGATCAAAAGGGGAAATCATGTTCAAGCAAGCTTCACTGAGATTTACAGCAGACCTGTCACAAGAAACACTCAATGCCAGAAAGCAGTGGTGGGATATTGTGACAAGACTGAATGAAATGAATGCTTCACCCAGAATACTATACCCAGCAAAACTCACTTTCCAGTATGACATAAGAATACATGGCACCAGTTAAGAGACACAGAGTGGCTAAATGGATCAAAAAACTCAATCCAACCTTCTGCTGCCTACAAGAAACGCACCTGAATAGTCAGAACAAACATAGACTCAAAATAAAAGGCTGGAAAAAAATTATCCAAGCAAACACACCCATAAAAAAGCTGGAGTGGCCATACTAATATCAGATAATGCAAACTTTATACTCAGGAAGGTTGTAAGGGACAAAGATGGACATTTTATATTAATCAAGGGGTATGTAGAGCAGGAAGAATTCACTCTCCTAAACATATATGCACCGAATGAGGGGCCAGCAAAATATTTAATACAACTGTTGACAAATCTGAAAAATAATATCAACAACAACACAATAATTGTGGGGCACCTTAACACGGGTTTGTCAACACTGGATAGGTCAACCAGACTGAAACCCAACAAGAATATACTAGACCTCAGGAGAGAAATGGAAGAAAGAGGCCTAGTGGATATATATAGGACACTCCATCCCCAGAAACCTGGATACACATTCTTCTCCAATGTACATGGGACATTCTCCAGGATAGACTACATGCTGGCACATAAAACATACCTCCATAAGATCAAGAGGATAGAAATTTTGCAGACTACCTTCGCTGACCACAAAGCTCTGAAATTATTTGTGAACTCCAAAGGGACTCAGAAGAAACACTTTAACACCTGGAAGTTAAACAGCCTCATGCTCAATAACCAGTGGGTCCGAGAAGAAATCAAGGAGGAAATAAAAAAGGTTCCTGGAAACAAATGACAATAAAGACACAAACTATCAGAACTTATGGGACACAGCAAAAGCAGTACTGAGAGGAAAATTTATAGCTTTGCAAGCACACATCAGGAAGGAAGAAGGAGCTTACCTGAGTAGCTTAATGACACAGCTAATAGAACTAGAAAGTGCTCAACAAAAGGACCCAAAGATAGGGAGACAGAAGGAAATAACAAAACTGAGAGCAGAAATCAACGAAGTGGAAACTCAAAAAGAATCTGAAAGATCAACGAAAGCAGAAGTTGGTTCTTCGAAAATATAAACAAGATTGATAGACCACTGGCAAACCTAACAAAGAAAGAGAGAGAGAGAAACTTGATAATTCGAATCAGGAATGAAAAAGGAGAGATAACTACTGATATGACAGAGATTCAAAGGGTAATCAGAAACTACTTTGAAAAACTCTACACCACTAAAAATGAGAACCTGGAAGAAATGGATAAATTCTTGGACTCTTATAATCTTCCACGGTTGAAGGAAGAGGATGTAGCATATCTAAACACCCCCATCACCATTGATGAAATTAAAACAGTAATCAAATGTCTGCCGAAAAACAAAAGCCCAGGTCCAGATGGATTCACTAATGAATTCTATCAAACTTTCCAAGAGGAACTACTGCCAATCTTGGCAAGACTCTTTCATGAAATTGAACAAGCAGAAACACTTCCAAATGGCTTTTATGAAGGCAACATCACCTTGATACCTAAACCAGACAGAGATGCTACCAAAAAAGAAAATTACAGACCAATATCGCTGATGAATACAGATGCAAAGATCCTCAACAAAATACTGGCAAATAGGATTCAATGCCTCGTTAAGAAGATCATCCACTACGATCAAGTAGGTTTCATCCCAGGAATGCAAGGATGGTTTAGCATGCGTAAATCTATCAACATAATACACATCAATAACAAGAAAAATAAAAACCACATGATCATATCAATAGATGCAGAGAAAGCATTTGATAAGGTCCAACACCCATTCTTGATCAAAACTCTCAGCAAGATGGGAATGGAGGGAACCTTTCTCAATATAGTGAAGGCCATCTACCACAAGCCAGTAGCAAATATTATCCTCAATGGAGAAAAACTGAAACCCTTCCCTCTAAATTCTGGCACAAGACAAGGCTGTCCTCTCTCATCACTCCTATTCAACATAGCACTGGAAGTACTTGCTATAGCGATTAGGGAAGAGAAGGATATCAAGGGAATCCAGATAGGAAAGGAAGAAGTCAAGCTCTCACTGTTTGCAGATGACATGATACTCTACTTAGAAAACCCTAAAGACTCTATCAAAAAGCTTCTAGAAACAATAGACTCATATAGCAAGGTGGCAGGCTACAAAATTAACACACAAAAATCAATGGCCTTTCTATACACCAATAAGGATGAAATGGACATTAAGAAAACAACCCCATTCACAATAGTGCCACACAAACTCAAATATCATGGAATCAACTTGACTAAATATGTGAAGGACCTATACAAGGAAAACTATAAAACTCTGCTCCAAGAAATAAGAGAGGACACACGGAAATGGAAACACATACCCTGCTCATGGATTGGCAGGATTAACATCATCAAAATGGCAATACTCCCCAAGGCATTATACAGATTTAATGCTATCCCTCTAAAGTTACTCATGACATTCTTCAAAGAAGTGGATCAGACACTTTTGAAATTCATTTGGAACAATAAACACCCTCGAATAGCTAAAGCAATCATTGGGAAAAAGAATGTGGGAGGAATTACTTTTCCCAACTTTAAATTGTACTACAAAGCAATAGTTATCAAAACAGCATGGTATTGGAATAAAGACAGGTCCTCAGATCAGTGCAATAGGCTTGAATACTCAGAAAATGTTCCCCAGACATACAATCACCTAATTTTTGATAAAGGAGCAGGAAATCCTAAATGGAATAGGGAAAGCCTCTTCAACAAGTGGTGTTGGCACAATTGGATAGCCACTTGCAAAAAATTGAACTTAGACCCCCAGCTAACATCATGTACGAAGGTAAAATCCAAATGGATTAAAGACCTCGATATCAGCCCCCAAACCATAAGATATATAGAACAGCACATAGGCAAAACACTCCAGGACATTACAGGCATCTTCAAGGAGGAAACTGCACTCTCCAAGCAAGTGAAAGCAGAGATTAACTGATGGGAATATATTAAGGTGAGAAGCTTCTGCACCTCAAAGGAAATAGTGCCCAGGATACAAGAGCCACCCACTGAGTGGGAGAAACTATTCACCCAATACCCATCAGATAAGGGGCTAATCTCCAAAATATACAAGGCACTGACAGAACTTTACAAGAAAAAAACATCTAACCCCATCAAAAAATGGGGAGAAGAAATGAACAGACACTTTGACAAAGAAGAAATACACATGGCCAAAAGACACATGAAAAAATGTTCCACATCACTAATCATCAGGGAGATGCAAATCAAAACAATGATGAGATACCACCTCACACCCCAGAGAATGGCACACATCACAAAGAATGAGAATAAACAGTGTTGGCGGGGATGTGGAGAGAAAGGAACTCTTTTCCACTGCTGGTGGGAATGCCATCTAGTTCAACCTTTATGGAAAGCGATATGGAGATTCCTCCAAAAACTGGAAGTCGAGCTCCCATACGATCTAGCTATACCACTCCTAGGAATATACCCTAGGAACACAAAAATACAATACAAAAACCCCTTCCTTACACCTATATTCATTGCAGCACTATTTACCATAGCAAGACTCTGGAAACAACCAAGATGCCCTTCAACAGACGAATGGCTAAAGAAACTGTGGTACATATACACAATGGAATATTATGCAGCTGTTAGGAGAGATGAAGTCATAAAATTTTACTATACATGGATGTACACGGAATCTATTATGCTGAGTGAAATAAGTCAGAGAGAGAGAGAAAAACGCAGAATGGTCTCACTCATCTATGGGTTTTAAGAAAAATGACAGACACCCTTGTAATAATAATTTTCAGACACAAAAGAGAAAAGAGCTGGAAGTTCCAGCTCACCTCAGGAATCTCACCACTAATAGTGATGAGTTTAGTTAGGGAAATAACTACATTTTGAACTGTCCTATTAACGAGAATGTATGAGGAAAATGGAGAGCCTGTCTAGAGTACAGGCGGTGGTCGGGTGGGGAGGAGGGAGACTTGGAACATTGGTGATGGGAATGTTGCACTGGTGATGGGTGGTGTTCTTTACATGACTGAAACCCAAACACAATCATGTATGTAATTAAGGTGTTTAAATAAATTAAAAAAAATCAAGATCATACCAAGATCATTACAGAGACTCGACTTTGACAACAGAGACTGAGCAGAACTTTTGGAACCATGATATCCTAAGCTTTGGCTTAGAATCTGAGCAAAAACAAAAAACACATTACAGAAGAATGAACATAACAGATGGAACAGAACTTCTAAAACCGTAAAGACTCTATCCTAGACCTTCTACTATGACATGCACAAATACCAAGATCCTTAGCTACAGTGGCCTGATTTTATCATCCACAACTGAGAGGAAAATTTCCTGGCACCACAAAATAGTACTTGGAATGTGGTAATGAGTATGTAAGGAACCAGTCGTTGGTTCCATGACAGTATGCTTCAAGGGTGGAGGAACCCTGAATCTCGACTTAGGCTAAGGGACTTCCTTTCTTCCCCAATACTTACTGTGTGTAAGCAAAAATAAAGAAAAAGTGGGGGGCACAAAACCCTGCCACACCAGCACTTCTTTATTTTTTGGTGGTGTTTTTTGTTTTGTTTTTCTTTTCCTTCTCTTTTGTTTTCTTCCACTTTTTTATTTCTTTTTCACTCTTGAGGTTATTACTTGATAAATTTTTTGTTGCTGGGAGCATTTTTTTTCTTCTTTTTTTTGTAGTTACTACCAAATGTTTTCTTTTATTTTTTTTGGGTGGTGGGTGGGCACACCCGTTTGATGCTCAGGGGTTACTCCTGGCTAAGCGCTCAGAAATCGCCCCTGACTTGGGGAGATCATATGGGACGCCGGGGGATCGAACAGTGGTCTTTCCTTGGCTAGCGCTTGCAAGGCAGAAACCTTACCTCTAGCACCACCTCACCGGTCCCTCTTTTATTTTTCTTTTCCTTTTTATCTCGGACTGAACCACCTAACTTGAATTATTCAGCATCATATATTGAGAGGGGAGAAAAGGATGGTACCAGGACCAGACAGTCATATAAATATGTAGTGAAAACAAAAAATGAGCAGACTTGAACACCAAACCCAAATTCAATGAAAACAGAATAGATTCCCAATCTAAAACAAGCTGTAAAGTGGGGACCAGATTCTGGGGGGTAACAGAGGGAGATATGTGATGCATACCGGGAATAGGGGTGGAGGGAGGACAACAATGGTGATGGAAATGCCTCTCATTCATTGTCACTATGTGCCTTAAATATTACTGTGAAAGATTTGCAATTCACTTTGGTCAAAAT
This sequence comes from Suncus etruscus, assembly GCF_024139225.1. Lineage (NCBI taxonomy): Eukaryota > Metazoa > Chordata > Mammalia > Eulipotyphla > Soricidae > Suncus > Suncus etruscus. The sequence continues at coordinate 52,597,918 of NC_064864.1, read as the reverse complement.
AAAAATTAAAAAAAAGAAAGTACGTGAATTGTTGTAAGAAACTAAGAAAAACTGCAGAAAAAAATCAATGTTTGTGTCTTCTCACAAGTTGTTGAACAGAAGATGATAACATCGATGGTACAAACTATTCTGTTGAACTTTCTTTTGAAAATAAGGATGCAGGAAATAATAAAAGGTATAATAAAATATATGAAAATTTGATAATGGGACTGACTTTTTTTAAAAAATTTAATTTGTGTCTAGTGTTTTATGGACAGTAAACCTGGAAAATAGTGAAATTGTATATTTAGCTGAGAAAAATTAGAAGCAAAATTTAGTTCTTTAAATAAAGTTGATAAGAAATTATTGATTTAAAGATGGACTTAAAATATACAGTTGATCCAAAAGAAAGCAGAATAACATAAACATTATCAGCCTTTACCATATGAAAGTGCATGAGACCTTACTCAGAAGAGAAAGTAAAAGAGGTGTCCAAGTATTGTAAGTTTTCAGTCATCTCAATAGTATAGAGGCTGTATTGTTCATGATCATGAAAGAATGATACCAGAGCAAATTAAGAGATTCTCAGGTTTGTCACTTATAGCACAGACTAGAGAATAAAGGTCTGGAAAAAAACAAATTTTGATCATTTGTTTCAGCAAACCCAACTGATGAAGACACTTATAATATGAATCCACTAGTATATTATGTGAACAAAAGTATTATTCAATTGTCTCTTAATATGAAGAAGATGACATTTTTCACATTTATTAGTTGAAAATTCTGTTACTATTCTGCTCAGGAGCAATAAAACATAAGCAAGAATATGGCAGCTTGGAAGAATGGGATGCTACTGAACAAACAGACCTTAGATTCATTTAATCTTGTGTTGGACACTGTTTGCAGTGATTTATCAGGAAGAAGTTTCAGAAAGGAAATTTCAATGAATATTCTTTGAGTCCCTTCCAATCCAGAGATTCCAGCAATTTTTGAGCAGAAACCCTACGCACAAAATTGCTAACCCAGAAAGTATTAAATTCAGAAAGGAATAATTTTCAAGGTAACTTTGTTGTCCATTGCTTTTGAGTTCTCATTTTCTCTCCTTTTTTCTTGTGTCTGCTTCCTGAAGGTTATAATCTTGATAACAGTTCTCTAATAGACACTTTCTGATGACCTTTGTTAAACTAAGCCAAGTTATAGCTGGGCATTCACTTCTCTCCATCACCAGTGTCTGGGGATCTTGTATTGTTGTTTCATAAAGCCGAAGTTTTATCAGTGAGTTGCCTTTTTTGAAGGCAAGTAGTAATAAGTGGAGATAAGAACAGGAGAAATGTGGTTTGGAACAGGTAAGTAAAAATACAGTTCAGATAAAAGACTACAGAATATTTTTTCTAACGGAGCCAATTTGGGGTTTTGCTTTTACTTTAGTGCAGTGACAGCACCACTTATAGGTATAATACACTGCAAGAAACGTACAGGTTTCATTATTTTAAACTGTTTCTGTGGTACTGACAAATATAAAAAAATTGATTTGTGGCTCCCCCACTCTATACATTCAAAAAGAAAAAAAAAACATGGCCAAGATCTATAGTATGTCTGTTTTTCTACAGGCTCTACATTTTTAGTGAGAGCCAGAGCAGTGACAAATGTGACAGGCTACCAGAGAGAACCCCACATAAATGCTTCTGCATGTATGTAAGCTTTGTATCAGTATTCAAATGTATAACTGATAAAAAGAAAAACAATGTAGTTTTTAGAATGTTTAAACAAAAAAATAATAGTGCCTAAATAGGAATACCCTGGAGCTGCAACAGCCACAGAATATTGATTGAGAACAATAAACTTATCTAATTCTACAAAGATGTACTTCGGTCATTGAATGGAAGAGAAAGCAACAGTAAATAGTGGAATAAGTTCAAAAAGCAGCAGTTAAAGATAAGGAGACCTCATCCCATACTGTTTCTAAGCTGCTAAAAGATTGTAGACATGATTTTTTTATTTCTTTGTTTGTTGCCTAAGGCCACACCCAGCAGTACTAAGAGCTGAGTCTTGGCTCTATACTCCTCTGTGCTCAGGAAGGGTTCTGGCAAGGCTCTGGGTATGATAGGGGATACCAGGGATTGAATGCAGGTTAATGACATGCAGAGAAATTCTCCTGCCACTGTACTATCTCACAGTGCCAAATTTTAGTTTTCTAAGCACCAGTTTTCTTAACTTTCAAAATAAGAAAACTGCCTGAATGTTTTTTAGATCAATTTCTCATGCTAAAATAACAGGGATGACTGTCAGGCCTTACAAATTTCTATGCAGTACGATTCCTTGCCTTTTCCATTAATTCACTACTCAAACTTGTAGGATTAGAAGAGATCTATTGGTCGAATCAGCATAGATTTTGGAATGCAAAGGGGAATGTTTGCAATTGATCTGTTACCAGCCAGCTATAGTACATACCTGTTTTGTTGATGAGCATATGAATACTAGAATCAATAATATGACTTATTATAGAAACATAATATAGTCACTTTTAGGTTTTGAAAGTCTAGAACATATTTTACCTTCATGACATTATTTTTGCTCAGCTATAAATTTTTCAAGAAATTATTTTTGTTATTAGACCATAGCAAGCAGTGCTAAGGGCTTGCTCTTGTATATGCACTCAGGGATCACGTCTGATAGGCTCTAGAGACTATATGGCATATCAGGGACGAAACCTGGGTTGGCCACAGGCAAAGCAAGCAAAATACCCACTGCTCTATTGCTGAGCTATGAAAATTTCAAAGTATTAGTAGCTGCTTCATCAGTAATTAAGAAAATAAAATGAGACAGTTATTTAGAATCTCTAGTTATCTGCTGTCAAAAGAATTTACCTAGTACTTAGGGCATATTTAAGTTCAGAAAGCTGGTATTTTTATTCCTTTATATTTGTTATATAATTTTTGCCTCACAAGTCACTCTAAAATTAAATATACTTATTTATTTATTTTTCTGATTTTTTTTTTGGTTTTTGGGCCACATCTGGCAGCTCTCAGGGGCTACTCCTAGCTTTATGTTCAAAAATCACTCCTGGTAGGCTTGGAGGACCATATGGGATGCCTGGATTTGAACCACTGTCCTTCTGCATGCAAGGCAAACACTCTACCTCCATGCTATCTCTCCGGCCCCATATTTCTCTGACTTTTATAGGTCACACATTTGGAAGGCATTTCAATCATAGATGACTCTTGAGATTTTCAGTCATGTTGAAGGGACTCACTACATGACTGGAGACATTGTGCCTCTCCATGGGGCTTCTCTTCTTGGATGCATTTGTGTCTGTAGCTGCTAGATCTTATTCCTCCACAATCAACAAGGCAAAGGGATGAAAAGTATTTTTATTGCTTAACTGAAAAGTATCACTACATCTCAGCCACAAAATTTTAATGACTAATTTTCTTTCTTCTTATTCAGGGTTGTGGGGCATGCAACCTTGAAGCTGAGAACAGCCAGAAACCAATCCTATAGGCTGGCTACAAGTCTTATCCTGAGTCATGGAAAGCAGCGAATATCTCTTTGTAAATAAAACCTGCACTTTGAAGCCACTCTAATTCTCCAAACCTCTCATCTCTTTAGTGTTACCTGAATATGCCTGATACCATGATTGTACACTAAGACCAATGAACACAAATCTCTTTATGTACTAGTTCTGTATATCTGAACACCTGTGAACCCAAAATCTGATTAGTCTCACAAACATGAAGCACACAGAGGTGAAGTAAAGGAAGATAAGTATTATGTTTCCATCAAGGATGTTAAAAAAAGAGTCATGAAAAAAGTACCAAGAAAAATATTTGATAAGAGTATCTGAAAGCATTCTGATCACCAGTTATTCCTTATAATGAAACTTATACCATTGGGAATTATTCTTCAGTTTTTGGTTTTACCCTCTCAGTTCATGACTCCGACCTATGTACTAATAGATGCTTGTTAGTGTCTAAAATGAATAAGTCACTCAAGACTCTTTTTCATATTAGATTACTATATCTTCATTCTTTTTTAAAAACTCTATTTGTGCTTATTTCCAGTGGAGTTTTTGGTTATATTTATTTATTATTTGGGGCCATATCTGGTTGTGATGAGGGGTAAATCTTGGGCTCTTGTCTCAGGGAAGTACATCCTGTAGGACTTGAGGAATCATTTAGATACCAGAGATTGAACCAGTGTCAATTTATGCAAGGCAAATTTACCCTACACAGTATTCTTGCCTTATGTTTTTGTTTTTTAAAATTCAATTTTATAATTAAGAGTTTAATCTTATAAGTAGGATAAATCAATCTGTATGGTTGCTGATAAATATTCCAAGTTTCATCTGTTTGCATAAAACTGATTACTCCATTGGGACTGGGGATCATGATTATTGTGCAGGTCATAGTTCAAACCCTAAACTAGGGCTTTTTTGATGGTCCCAAGATGTATACAGTCTGGTAGTGGTTCTAGCAGCCAGTCATCTGTAAATCACGATCTTGGCTTTTGGATCTACCAAAGGGTGCCAAGACTTCTGGTTTTGTCTTGTCGTTAGCTGGTAAGGTAGGCTAATCTGCTCTAAGGTCAAGTTGTTCACATTTTCCTCGTTGTCAGGATATCATGTTAGAGCTGGCCCTTGTTGTTGACCCCGCAGTATTAAGGCAGTCCCAGATGGAGTTTGTTTCCTGCAGCTGTTGTGAAGAGATGTGCCATTTCTATGTCTGGGATCCAGGGTTCAAGGCTGGATGAATGGTATCTAATCACCTGAGGTCTAAGTTGATTCCACATGACATATTTTCAAGGTAGGAGATATCCCTGTATTGTAAACAACTATGAGTTCCTATTTCTAGTAGATAAGAGCTCTTTTTTTTATCTGTAAGATTTCCCCTTTATTTAGTGTGCCTTTGCAGGGGGAAGTGGTGCTACATTATAATGTCGGTGTATTTGGGGGTGGACAGAGGGGATAACAGAAACAGGTCACATACCCAAAAACAATAAAAAAAAGGAAATAAAAATGTATGTGCTCACAAATGTATATGTAGGACAAACATTTAAAAAATTAATTAATTAATTAAAAAAAAGAAATAAAATGAGTTAGCGAAGTTTTTAAAGGACCAAAGTGGTGCAAAAGACTACCTTACATTTGGGGGAGAGCAGGTAAAGAGATGGTGTATTACAGGTCTTATGCCTATGTTGGAAGTACAGTTTTTCCCATTGTCTTTTGGGTTTTTCTTGTGTTGTGTAGGTTCCCAGGCATCTTCCTATCACACCCCCTGACCTTCTTCAGATTGGTAAAAATTTGCGGCAGGGAGGTCTTGGAAGAGTTCTTGCATTGGGGATACTTTTGGACCTAGGTCCGGTTTCAAGGGGGAGTTGGTAGGGAGGGCCTCACAGCATGTCTGGCAGAGACAATTGTAACGGAATGGGGCTTCTGGAAGCACAAAGAAATATGCTATCCTAGGTGCCATCCTAGGTTCAGTGCAAAGACCAAAATCACCAACCACAGAAGATAGATTAAAATGACACTGAGGTAACAGAACCTCTAGAACCACAAAGACTGACTTCATCATAAGTCCCACCTCAGGATCTGTGCAGATACTGAGACCTCTAAACACAGAGCAGAAGTCTTCCACACACCAAAAAAAAACACCACCGGGAGAGCAAATGATCCTGAGCAAAGTCTAGAGTTGATCCCATGACAGTATGCTCCAAGGATGGAGAAACCCCATATTTCTTAGGCCAAGTGAATTCCTTTTCGAATGACCCCAATATTTACTGTGCCAGGGCAGGAGGGAAAAAACAAAAATACAAAAAGCACAAAACCTTGGTTATATATATATATATATATATATATATATATATATATATATATATATATATTACCTTCATTTATTATTGTTATTATTATTTTTATTTACCTATCTATTTTGGTCAATTTCTCTGTTTGGGTGTGATTATTGAAATTGTTGTCCCCAATTATACTTATTTTTTTCTCTTCCTTTCTTTTCTTTCGTTATGTGCTATGCAATGTTTCTCATTTCAAGACCATGGCGTGTTTTTTGTTTGTTTGTTTTTGTTTGTTTTTTGTTTGTTTTTTTTTTTAGTCTGTTTTTTGTGGTGCTTATCGATATAGCTGGAGCCCTCACTGGATATTTGACACTTCTTTTGGTACTGGTGGAGTGTTTCACCTTCTTTTTCTCCTTCATCTCCCAAATCAATGATGAGAGCCTCTAGAAGGATTCTGCCCATTTTCTGGGTATTAGACTCTTACCCCAGTTTATTTATTTTCTCTTTTTCAGGCAAAACCACGCAACTTGAACTAGCTAGTCCTGCTTCCAGTTAGAGGGGGAAATAAGGGAGACATCAAGACCAAACAGGTGCAAGACTACTAAGTAGTAGGTTAGATACAGAGGGGACCACATATTCTAGCCGCCCTGGGGTGAGGGAAGAGGAAATGGGAGGTAGGACAAAAACGGAGGTGTAGGGAGGACAATTTGGTGATGGGAATCCCCCCTGATTTTATGTAAATATGTACCTAAAATATTTTTGTCAACAATATGTAAGCCACTATGATCAAAATAAAAATTATAAAAAAAACAAAACTGATTACTCCATAAATAAATTAAATGTGATGATCATATTGCTATTTTCTATTTAATGTGTTGTTTTTTTTTCTTTTCTTTCTGCCTTTATAATACCTAAATTCATTTTTAACTCAGATTTCCCTGTATGTTCTCTTTGCTAGTCTAGTCAACCACCCAGGAAATCATATTGCATTTGATTATGACATCAGCTTGATGACTTTGCATTCTTATGGATGTGAGATTTTAAAATTTGTTTTTACTGGCATTTTAATATTTTATGTAAATCACTTTATTTAAAGACCATATATCACATGGTTGATGTAGTTGATCAGAATTCATTTGTTTCCAGAAAAGTAGAACTGAAATTATTACAAAGGAATGAAAAGAAAAAGTAGAGAAAAGAAAATAAAAAGAAGATAAAAGAAAAAAGAGAAAAGAAACAGGAAATTAGTGAAAAGTACTGTACCTTGGGGCCAGTGAAGTGGCGCTAGAGGTAAGGTGTCTGCCTTGTAATCGCTAGTCAAGGAAGGACTGCGGTTCGATCCTCTGGAATCCCATATGATCCCCCCAAGCCAGGGGCAATTTCTGAGCGCTTAGTCCGGAGTAACCCCTGAGTATCAAACGGGTGTGGTCCAAAAAACAAAAAACAAACAAAAAAAAGTACTATACCTTGCAATGAAGTTACTAAGTCAAGATACAGTCACGTATTTTATAAGCTGCTCCTTCATTTAGATTTGTATGTTTTTATCTTTGCTTAGGCAAAAGTCAGGAAGATCTCGTAATGTGCCATATTTTTTCATAATCGAGGACAGACACATTTTATTAACCTGAATTATTTTTGTTAACAAAATGTAAATTAATTGGCTAAGGTAATGGTAATTTTTAAATCAGGCTTTCTTACTTCAAAGCAACTATAGAGTTAATTTTCATACTGCACTTTGGTATTAAGCCAGTGCTTCTCAATTATTTCCTGTCATGCCCCTCTAGGAAGAAGAAAACATATTCCATGCCCCCCTGCATGACTGTAAATAGTATCTTTATTAAAATAAAAACTTTGGGCCCGGAGAGATAGCACAGCAGCGTTTGCCTTGCAAGCAGCCGATCCAGGACCAAAGGTGGTTGGTTCGAATCCCGGTGTTCCATATGGTCCCCGTGCCTGCCAGGAGCTATTTCTGAGCAGACAGCCAGGAGTAACTCCTGAGCACCGCCGGGTGTGACCCAAAAACAAAAACAAAACAAAAAACAAAAACAAAAAAAATACTTTTAACCTGCAAAAAAATAAATAAATAAATAAAATAATCTGAGCTGATTCTTTAATCAGAAGTGATGTCTGGATAAATGGCTACAATGAACACGTTTTGAAATGCATAACTTTTCGAAGCGGGGTTTAAAGCAGGACACAGCAACTCTCAGCTCCAGAGACATACAGGGACATAAACACGGGGCTTAGCTTGTTATGACCGTGTTTGCAGAGGTCAAATGTGCACCCCTTTACGGAGCCATACATAGACATACATACACATATGCATACATAGACATTTTTTGAGGAGATTTTAAAATGATCAGTTTCCCTTTTCTCTTAATCTGTTAAATTAAAATCCTCTTTATAAATATACCTAGCTCTTCCTGTGCAAAACCAAATGGATGGGTGGAAAGCCTCATGTGATAAACTCTCAGAACCTTGCATCACTTATGCTAAAAATGCTCAACAATTTTAGTTTGTTGGTAATTTGTTGTTAATATTTACTATGGAAATATCAATATTTCTTGTTTTATATTTCTAAAAGTTTTAAAATACAGTAATTTATGTTATTATATGTTATATATTTCAGAATGTGTCTTAGCCTTCAAATTTGTAAATGGGAGTTTTTTCTAAAGACTGTTTTCAGATGAAGCAAATCAGTCTTTGTTTTCCTAGTTTGAAACTTTTCTTCTTATGAGACTGTTAAAGAATCTCAAAATCTCTGCTGATCCTATAAGTCTCTATCTATGCCTAAAAAGAATTTTCTCAGTTGTCCCCCCCAAAAAAGATGACATTTCAAATGTATTTAATATAGGTTGTATATAAATCCTAAAGTCATTCAACCAAGCAAATAGAGGTCTTCTCAAAGCATTGGAATAATATATCAACTCTAAGATCTCCTTAATGAGCCCATCAATATCCATTTCCAACATTAGATTCCTTTAACTCTTATCTTAAACATCATTAGGGTTCATTTTCACTCATAATTCCAGATATTTTATGTAATTTTTCAAAATAATTCACTTAGTATTAGTTGCACTGTCCCAGGGATTATCCAATGCACCTTACTTAATAACAGCAGATCCTTCAGTCTTACTGTAAGTCATTGAGCAATAAGAGGTGGCATTTATATAAAATGCAAAGAATCATAATTCACTTATGCTACTTCTCTTTCATAGGAGTCTTTACTAGCTATTCAGAGAATATTAAGGTTAGTTTATGCAGAGATAGAAGTTTACTTCTATTGACAAGGGAGGTTACACAAAATTTACAAATATAAGTTCCTTGATTTCTTCAAAATATCCTGCCTTCTTGCTCAATTATATTTGCTTTCAATGAATTCTTTGACATAAAATACCTTGCAAAATTGTGAATTTAATTTACATTGTCATTCACCTATCTGCATGATTTAACTTATAGTTTGGTTTTCAGAAATTTTAAACAGGCAAGGTTTCTTTTTGAATGTTGATGGAAGTTTCTAAATCTCTTAAACTACCCTTGGGTTTGAAATTTAAATTCCTGTGATCATGAGTTTATATTAAGTCCTCTGGTAAATTTAAGTCACAACAAAACATATTGTGATTCAGGACCAGAGCGGTGGCACAAAGCAATAAGGTGTTTGCCTTGCAATTTCTGAGCAGGAGTAACCCCTGAGAGTCACTGGGTGTGGCAAAAAAAAAAAACAAATAAAACAAACAAACAAAAAAAAGGAACAAAACACATTGTGATTCTAAAGTATTTTATGAAAGCAACCACTATTATATGTGTTTGATATAAACATCAAAGACCATCATTAGTTTGGCCACTACCTATGGGCATCCAATTCGACTGTGGGCATTTAACTTATTGCTGGAAACATATTGAAGGCTTTAAGTCCTTTCAAATCATTTCTAGATAAATAGTAATAGTATAAACGTGTGATACTATCATTCTGGGAATATGGGCACACTTGGTGCTGTTCAGGTCTTACTTCTAGCTCTGTATACAGGATCTCCTTATAATATTCTCATTGAACAATAGTGCCTTCATTGACGAACAAGTATTTCTTTATATCTATTATGCTCCTAATATACTATTTGGTATCATGATGCCCACATAGAACTTATTTTAATATTGTGTTTTGCTTGTTTAACAATGTCTGTGAAGATAGAACATTTGCTTTGCAAAACATTGACCTAGTTTCAATCTCCAGTACTCCATATCATTACCTCTGTGCAGAGACAGGAGTGGTCCCTGAAAAGAAAGTCATAAGTAAGAACTGAAGATGTTTGATTATGCCAAAAACTAAACAAGGGGCTGGACCGAAGGCGCAAGAGGTAAGGCATCTGCCTCGTACTGCACTAGCCTAGGACGAACAGCGGTTAGATACCCTGATGTCCCATATGGTCTCCCAAGCCAGGAAAGATTTCTGAGCACATAGCCAAGAATAACCTTTGAGCATCACCAGGTTTGGCCCAAAAACCATAAAAGAATTAAAAAACTAAATAATACAAAAAATCAACAATAAACAGTAGCTTGAATTTTAGACTTGTGAGCATGCTCATAGAGTTTAAGTTGCAATTTAGAGGTGGGCAATTGCCATGAGGGCATTTATGACCTATTCTCCCCTATCAGCATTCTCTGGGGGTCTTCCTTTTCAAAAAACACTTATGTAATGAGGTATATACAGTCTGGCTCTTGTGGAAGGCAAAACAATTTCTAGTGTTTCTAGGTTTCTTTCCTCTATTATTTTGGCTTTTCACAAATTTCTAAGCTTATCTGTCTTATCTTTTGTCTACTATCTGTATTTCATTGTGAGAAATGATCCAAAACAAAATTTTATGAATTTGTTTTACTATACCATAAATATTCTCTTGTTTACCCAAACACAAGCAATGGATGTAAAATCAGATGGACATTAAAGCCTATAGTTCATTAATTGAATATCCTATAAATAGAATGGATTCTGATGTTATATAAAATGAGGGAGGTAGTTTGAGAAGGAACTTTCTCCTGCATTTGTTGTTTCTAGGGGTTAGTAAAAAGGCACTTAAATTGCACATTTCTCTAATGCATTATCTTTCTAAAGCAGAAAATGTGTTAGTTTTTGCCACACCAGAGAACTAATTTGGAGCAGGAGTTTAGAATAACAATTAAGGCTCTTGTATTGGATGCACCTTGTTTGATCCCCAGTACCTGTGATGGTCTGATTCCTTATCAGAGAAACCAAAAACAGTCAAGTGTGGCCTAACTCTATCCCCATTAATTTACATTATTCTCCCCACTAAACTGTGATCAGAATAAATTTATATGTAAGCAAAGGAAATGAGTTACATATCTGATTTTTTAGTGCTACAATGATTCTTAATTACTAATACAAATTGTTAGAAACTTTCAAAAAAGTAAAAATACCGAAGGCCCTGCTGCAAAACATTTCCTAATATTTCTAAATATTCAGTAGAATTTATATGCTGAGAAATTTTCTAAATTTGCATTTTCTCTTTTCATTGAGAATTATGTGCCACTGGTCTATTTTCTAGGGATATGAGTGTTGCATAAAGAATTTAATAATATTGCAAAGGAAATTTGAATTTTTGATACTGTTTTTTTGTGAAATAAATATCAGACATCCAAAGGCATCATAAGATGTATATGTATAAATAGATATATATTTTTTCAGCACAGAAATACACACATATATACAAATGGAATTATATTGCATGCCTAGACATACTGAAGTGATGCAAAAGTTTAATGGTCACTGGATACATGTGAATATGAGCATAAAGACAGCTCAGCATAAAGACAACTCAGTACATAAAGACAATTCAGCAATGCAGCAATTGCATCACAGTGGTTTTTACTGACAGACATGCTTAGACTATGTTGGTATGTCTAGGCAGTACAAAAGTAGAAAATAGAAATGCACATTGAGAACTGTACCTTTGGATGCTTGTAAATCACTGCTGTGTACAGAGAGCTGAAACCAAATCATTGTCAGTTCTTTGTGGATGTGATGTTAGGTCAGTGTCACCTTCCCTTCCTTTCACAGAGGTGGGTATTAGAAAAGGTTAGATGGGAGCTGTCAATATAAAAGAAGAAATCGCAAGATATTTTACTGGAACGGAAATTGTACTGAGGATTTTCTTTTCCTGTGACCTTGCAATCTTGAAGAGGGAATAAAACTGTTAACTGCCAAAGTTTCCTTATTAAACCTGTCCATTGTGAAACCGCGCGGGGGCTAGCACCCCCACGCGAAACATTATAACAAATATATGGATATCATCGTGTTTCATCTGCTAGTCATTTTCTGAACATTGTCCATGTGCTCCTTTTATTCCTTTACTCTCTTACTCCCATCTCTTGTTACCACACATTTAACCATTTTCTGTACTAATAATTTTTGTTTTGGCCAAGGTGGATTACATATCTGTCACAGTAATTTTTGGGTGGAGTCTGAAGCTTCAGCAGGCAATGCGTCATGGCAAGATTTCATGCTGTAGGCTTTTTGGCCAAGATAAGGTGAAGATGCAGCCTCGGTTGCCCCCCACAGCCTTCTCTCTCCTTCCTCCCCATCCCAGGGTTATTCCTGGACACCTGCTCAGGGTCCCAGCAAGTGGGTTCCAGTGAGGTGCAATTCAAAAGAGACCCCAGGTTTCCTTGTTAATGCAAGGGGCTGGGAGGGGACTGCTGAACTCTCAACTTCCAGCAATTAGGAAGCAAAAGCCTTTCAGGGAGTCGGAAGCTTCAGTAGGCAACAAGTGGAGGACATGGCTCCATGCTCTCTTCGTTTGTCCAATCACAGATCAAAGTGGTGTCTTGGAAGCACCCCCCTCCCTCTTGACTATTTCCAAAACATAAAAGGGTCACGTGTATCTCCTTTGTATATCTCAGATATATTCCCTTAACATCTATAACTCTTTTCAAATATCCTCATACAGTGACAATTTTGCCCACTGGATTTGTTATTCGATTGTTTGATTTTCCCTCTTAGAGATCTGTTTTATAAGCAATACTGGTAGAAGAATATCTCTGTATAGATTTCATGTTTGTACCAAGTTATGGGGAATGTTGGACTTTATTCATCAGCCCCCAGATGCATTAACAATATCTTGTGGCATTGCTTCTCTTTTGCTTAGGCACATTAAAATGGGGAAATAATACATATGCAAACAAGTTCTTATCTAATAGAGATGGGGACACAAATTTGGTAATGTAATTAAGCCTTTTACCCTGAACATTGGCATAATGATTTGGCTCAGGCCTCAGAAGAATGGGCATCGCCCATATACACCTGAACAATGGATACCATCTATGGAAACAACCACAATTGTCTTTAACATTACCAGGATTCAAGCCTCTACCAGGGAAGACCTACCACTGCTTTGGCAGTGACTTACTCCAAAGAGTGCTCCCAACATCCAGACGACTCAACAACAGTCTGCATGCAGGGCAGATCGCTCTGCATTTAATGGTATGCTGAAACTAGAGGATGCTCCACATCAGCCTGACATTGATGAAAGAAATGTACAGAATCCAGAGTCTTTAAATATAAGAATCTGATACCAACAACAGCTGAAGTGTGAAAAAGTTTCACCGGGACCTTGAGAATGACTGGAGTTGGATGGACTGGTTTGCCTGGAACCCAGAGTCTCTTATGCCAATAAACTGAGGTGAGGCCTTTTTAGTAATCAGATCAAGGACTTTTTTCCATTTTCCCCATTTCTCTGGATCTATGCAAACAACGGCGATTGCTACTATCACACCTTTACTTTTTTATTTTTACTTTTATCCTTTAAGGAAAAAATACAACTTACTGAACTTAAAAACAATTGTAGTAGAATGCCTGTCTCGAATACAGGCAGGGGATGGGAAAGGGGAAGGGGGTAATGAAGGGGGGTGTTCTGGTTATGACTGTAACCCAAATATGATCATGTTACCTAAAATATATTTAAAAAAAAAGAATGAATAAGGGAACTGGGAAACCTGTTTAGAGTATGGGGGGGGATGAAGGGAGATTTGGTACATTGGTGGTGGGAATGTTGCAGTTGAGATGGGGGGTGTTCTTTCCATGACTGAAACCTAATCACAATCATATTTGTAATCAAGATGTTTAAATAAATAAAAATATTAAAAATATTTAAAAAAAACTGTTAACTGACTGGGGTACTGATGGAGTCCTGCTCAGTAGAACCAGATAGCAGGTCTGAATACAAAGTACTAATAATATCCATGTGAGTCCTTTGCAAAGAGAGTTCATAATGACATCTTACTTAATCACAATGACCACCTTCACATTTTTACAGCTGAGATTGATCTTTATCAAACCATTCTGATGTGCACTATTATTATTTTTTTAATAGTCACTGCTAAGATCTAGGAGAATAAAACAAATGTCATTTTCTGGTTTATGAGTTTCCAGTGCCTACCATAACAAATGACCACACCTGGATAACTAAAAGCAAGACTAATGTGTTTTGTCAAAGTTCTGGAACTCAAGTTTGAAATCAAAGTGCTTATAAGGCCATATTATCCCTAAAATTACAATAGGACCATTTTTCCTGGATTTTTCTAGAAACCTATTGTCACCCTTGTTTGACTTATAACTATCTCTCCCATCTCTGTCTTCACTCTTTTCTTTATGTCCTCATATAATTCATGTCTATATATTTTATGAGTCATCTTCACTTATCTAACATATTTACTTCCTAAACAGTGCTTGGTTGGTGATTTAAGAAATAGAATGTATACCTTGCACATGATTTTCTATGTTTATCCCTGCAACCAGAAGATTCCAGTGTTCCCTGAGCCTGTGAAGTGAGTGGCATCATTACTGACATCAACAATTTGAACAGCAAAAATATCCTTATATTAAATAATCACAATTTTGTCTGTGATTCCCCCCTCATGAATTTAGCAGTTAATAGCAAAATATTGCAAGATTAAATTATAAACCTATCTTTTATGGTTTTTGCTGAATTAATTGTACCCAGCCTGTAAGTAAATATATGATATATAACTGCATATATAGCCTGGGAATTTGTTTTTATTATCAATATCATACTATGCACTTGTACTTATAACTTCAGAATTGATCTGACATAGTCAAATTTCTTCAGGATCAGATAATATAAAAGCCAATATTCTGATCCCAATCCTAGGATTGATTTTTTTCTAGTGACTTGAACCTCTTGTTATTGCCTCTGGGTGAATAGTGCGAGAGAGATGACACAGAGGTCAAGGATCCAGCACCAGAAGTGAAACTGCAATGCGATGCCTTGATTTTCCTCCCAAAACAAGATTATTTAACTCTAAGCTATAATGGGATTGAATCACTGCTTCTCTCTAAATCTACCTTTGTTTTCAAAAGTCTATAAAATCTTTGTTTTAGTGTGAATGTCTAGAATATCTGAGAAGTTTTAGGGATGATTTTATCCTAGAGTGGAAGAGTTAGGCATTGAGGAAATTGCTCATTTGTTTGCCAATCTGGGAACTTGAGTTTGACTCAACAAACATTCTCTGCATGTGGACAAATTGTTGTTCAATTTTGTACATTATAAAATTGTCTAGAAAGGCCTCAATATTCTACTATGGGAATGACTATGCATTCATAAGAGATTAGGAAGTTATTTGTCAATCAATATTCAGTTAAAATTTATTAAGCCTTTTTATGTCTTTGTTTCAGTTATAAATTCTGTGGCACATACATAGTCGATTGCAGTTTCACTCAAGACACAAATCATACAAATAACTGCTTTACTAGGACTATTTGAGTTACAGGGCAAAAAGCTAAATCTTACTTGGCCCACAATTTTAAAATGTTTTCATTTGATGCCTATATTTTAAAATCACAATTTTTCATTTAAATATTAGTATTCTTAGAAAGAAATGCAAAATTATCAATTTATTTGGCAATTTATTTAGGTAGATGTGTCTACTTAATAAACACATATTTGTTTAATTTTCATTTAAAACTCTCTAGTCTAGACCTTTGTTATATCAATTTAGGATTGTATTTTTTCCAGTAACATTATCCATCTAGAATCTGCAGGTGATAATAATTACTTATTAGTACAGTGACAGATATTTGGAGTGGAAGTAATTAGCAATGTGTGCAAAATGAGCACTCTTCATGAAAAGTTTTATAAAAAACTCTACCTATAGCAAGTAAAAGATTTCATAAAGTTAGAGTATATAGGAACTTATATGTATAAAAATAATTTATATAAAATATTTAATATTTCTTCTATTTATATAAGAACAGAAATAACTGGTTAATAAATTCTGACTTATGAAAGCACTGAAAGAACATAATAACTAATAGAGAAAAATCCTTATAACGTATTCAAAAATAATTACTTACAGTTTTAAAAAGAGTTCAAATATATGCCTAAGGACATGTACACAAATAGGAAAATAGCAAAAATGATACACATATCTAAATAAATAAGTGAACCTGATGAAAATATCTAAAACATAAGTGAACAGTTTTAAATGTATTGATAGTAAAAGAAACACATATAACTAAAAATATAAGAATCATTTTGAATGCACAAGAAATAAGTAAGTCAAACATTACTCATTGTACATTAATGAACAAGTATAAAATAAACTGGTCTTTGGGCCAGAAGTATAGCGAAGTGTGTAATGCGCTTGCCTTGCAAACAACCTGGGTTTCATTCTCAACACCATAAATGGTCCTCTGAGTTTTTCCAAAAGTAATGTCTGAGCAAAGATACAGAAGTATCTTTAGATGTGGTGTGTATATGTATGAGCACACATGTGCAAGCACACACAGGCCCACACATAATCATAAGTACATACAAACATTATTTTTTGTGGTCAAAGTGAATTACAACTCTTTCACAATAATATTTGAGACATATAATGACAATGAATAAGGGGCATTCGCACCATCAGTGTTGTCCTCCTTCCACCCCTGTTCCTAGCATGCATCCCACATCTCCCTCCTTTACCCCCATAATGCTAGTGTAACTGTCCCCCTCCCCCCGAACAGCTTATTGTAGATTGGGTATTGCTTCTTTTGCCATTCATTTTGGATTTGGTATTCATGTCTAATCAGTTTTTATTTTCACCAAATGAACATTCGACTGTCTGATCTTGGTACCATGGTGGGGGGAAGGCAAACACAAAAGGAAAAACTAGGAGGAGTCTGTCAAGATTTTATAAATATCCATTTAGAAGAAGGAAGGGAAAGGGTAAGAAAAAAGTAGCAGAACAAAACAAAACGGAAACAAAAAACAATGAGGGCATAACAACAAAATTACAAAAAGAATAAACAAAACCCAGAACCATCAGCTACAGAAAAAAAGAGAAGACAACAACAATAACAACAAAAACCAGACCAGCAACTTCTTAAAAAATTGTGTTTCTTCTTGTTATTCTTGTTTTTGTTTTTCTTGTTCTTGTTTTTGTTCTTGTTGTTGTTGTTGTTGTTCTTCTTCTTCTTCTCCTCCTCCTCCTTCTCTTCTTCTTCTTGCTCTTCTTCTTCTTGTTTTTGTTCCCCTTGTTGTTGTTCTTGTTCTTTTTCTTCTTTTTCTTCTTGTTCTTCTTGTTGTTTTTGTTCTTGTTCTTCTTTTTCTTCTTCTTCTTCCTTTCTCCTCCTCTTCCTGCTGCTCCTTTTTCTTATTTATTATTATTTTATTTTTTACATAGGCGTGGTAAATATTGGGGAAATTACAGCAGGAATTCTCTTGGCCTAAGAGATACAGGGTTTCTCCACCCTGGAAGCATACAGCCATGGTAATAACTATAGGCTCCATGCTCATTCATTTACACACCCCAATTTCTTTATATGGTGCCAGGAAACTTTCCACTCAGATGTGGATGATGACATCCCATGTTTCTAGATGGAGATCTTGTTGTTTGCATAGTCATAGGATGAAGGCCAGGAGAGAGTTTGTTTTGTGGTTCTAGGAGTTCTGTTTCATCATTGTTGATGTAATCAGTCTTTTGTAACTAGTTGTCTTGGTTTTAGTTCAGAACCTAGGGCAGAGCCTAGGGTATTGTCTTTCAACATAGTTCAAAAGTTCTGCTCAGTCGTAATTGTCAAAGTTAGAATTCTGAAATTAGAAATCTTGTTTTTTGTACAAATCCTAGGCCAGAGTAGGCTAGGAACTTCCTCATTGGTCCCTTGATAGGTTCTGTCTAGAACATATCTGTCAAAGTCAGTCTTCTGTAGATAGCAATTTTGGTTTTTGCTTAGGACAAAGGATGACATGTCTCCTGGTTGCATCTTACCATTAGGTGATGAGATGGGGCAGCCCTCTCTTAGCTCAAGTTGTTGCCATTTCCTCATGTCAAAATGTCATGTTAAAACTGGTGCAAGTTGGAGTGGGGATGGCATTCAGAATTTCCCACGGAGGAATTTGGTTCCTAGTGCTGTTGCTGGGACCTTACAGACACAGGTTTTTAAACTCCAAAAAGAGTACTTTAGAATATGAAAAGTTCCACGGTCTGTTTAAAGAGAATATAACTGAAGTCATAATGAACTTGTGGACAAATAGCAGTATCTTATAAATTACTTTAAAGTCAGAAGTATTTAGAAATTCCTAGAAAATCTACTTATATAGTATTATTTCAAATGTAGTCTTCAAAGCAGCTTTGTGTGAAAGACCAACTTCTGTCATAAAGCTCACTGAAATGTCTACTGGTAGGAAAGTATTTCAATAAGTACTAGAATGATAACTGCTCACAAATGTTTCCAGTATCCTATCTAGAAACCAAAGTAATATATCCTTATCAGTTTCTTAGAATTAAAGGATATTTTATAGTATATTTGTTATATTTCTTTTGCATCTTTTACATCTTTTACTCTGAATACAATAGTAAATTAATAAACTCATATTAGTTGTACTTTTGGCGACCTCCCCCATTAGGATTGAAAGAAAAAATGTTGTAATATAGATCATGTGATATGAAACTATAATAAGTGGGACCAAGTGATAATACAGCATATAACTGACTTCCTACTATGTATATGACTTGAATTTGATTTCCAGCACCACATATAGACCCTTGAGCACTGCCAGGAGTGATTCCTGAGCACATAACCAGTAGTTAGCCCTGGACATTACTTGGTACAATTGCCCTTCAAAAATTAAAATAAAAGAAACTCAACCACAAAAAAGGAAAGAAACTATAATGAATGCAAAAGCTTGCAAAATAAATACAGATTTTGAACAAATAAGAAGATTTACTATGAGGAAAAGTACAAAATTATCATTTTTATTGTATTTATTATATCTTAGATAACTCACTCAACCAACAAAGAAAAGGTTTGAGTGGACTAGTATAAACTTGTTGAGGTGGTACCTTCCCTATACTAGTAAATCAGAGCAAGCCCAGAGGGTTATTATTTTAAATATACAATCAAATAATCATTTACAGTGTAGTTCTTTTTAAAACCCTAGTTTTGGAATGTTGGGAGTGGAAATATTCCATATTTACATGTGAAAATGCATGTTGAAAAAACTTCATTATCTAAAATTGATAAAATTCTTCAGAAAGATATCTGAAAGAAAAAGAAGGACAAATAAATGTAATTTGTTATCATTTTTGTTGTACCTATAAAATAACAGAAGATAACTTAGCATAGTCAACTAACAAACACTACCTTTCACCATTAGCCTCCTCTGTCTTACTCAGTCATTACTAACCTTCTCCCACACACCTAATGAGTCAGCCTCACAGACACTTAGCTTTGACAATTTTAGTCCCCATATTGTCATTTTCTTCTGTATAAAGTCTAGCTTTTATAGTTCTGGCTCTCTGAATACTACTTGTCTTTCTGTTCCTACAACACCCACTCATATCTCAAGAAATATTTGCTGAGATCCCACTTCCTGCAGGCACTGTGTAGGCCATGGTGTAGGTCCTGGCAATCAGATATTTGCAAAGAGAATTTGCAAAAAGGCAGCTCTTCTGTAGTATTTCACAGTCTAATGGAAGAGATGGCAGAGCAGTACATCAACAACTTAGGTAATTACACATGCCTTAGGCACAAGTCAACAAGACAAATATATGACAGTGAGTGACTCAGGACAAAATCTAAGGTTGTCAGAGATTTATTTTGAATTAAGTAAAATTTGAGATCTGAAGGATACAATCCAGATTTCAGAGTATTTATGAAGAAAGCTTCAATCTTTATTTTTTCAAGTGTTATTTTTATTACAGCACCCTGGTTTACCAAGTTGTTGATACTTCAGTTATTTCATGCATCACATGTTCAGTTAGTTATCAGTCCCATCAACTGTGTGACCATCTTTCCACTACTTTCCCCAGTTTCCTACTAAATACCTAGAGTGCCCCCTTGCAGTTACAAACTTTATTTTTTTTGTTACAACAAAATCACAAATAGAATCACCAAAATAGATCAGTAAGGGTCAATTCCTAATATATGTTATCTCTCAGTAGTCTCACTAAAGTCATTATCTAAAGATTTACTAGGCTGTGGTTTATGCTAGCTGAGCCTTCTGAGTGACTATTTAGATCAGGGGTCCTCAAACTTTTTAAACAGGGGGCCAGTTCACTGTCCCTCAGATCATTGGAGGCTCTGACTATACTAAAAACAAAACTTATGAACGAATTCTTATGCACACTGCATATATCTTATTTTGCAATGAAGAAACAAAACAGATACAAATATAATATGTGTCCTGCAGGCCATAGTTTGAGGCCCACTGATTTAGATGCATTGAACTGGATGATCTCCTATGCAGCACTTCTTTTTTTTTTCTTCTTTATTTGAACATCTTGATTACATAAATGATTGTGATTAGGTTTCAGTCATGTAAAGAACACCCCCTTCACCAGTGCAACATTCACACTACCAATGTCCCAAATCTCCCTCTATCCCACCCCACCCTAACCTGTACTCCAGACAGGCTTTCCAGTTCCCTCATTCATTCACTTGATTATGGTAGTTCTCTGTGTAGTTATTTCTATAGCTTTACTCACCATTCTTTGTGGTGAGCTTCATGGAGTGAGCTGGTGTTCCAGCACTTCTTTCATTGTCTCTGAGAATTGTTACAAAAATGACTTTTATTTTTCTTAAAACCCATAGATGAGTGAGTCTATTCTGCGTCTCTCTCCCTCTGATTTATTTCACTCAGCATGATAGATTCCATGTACATCCATGTATAGGAAAATTACATAACTTCATCTCTCCTGACGGCTGCATAATATTTCATTGTGTATATGTACCACAGTTTCTTTAGCCATTCGTCTGTTGAAGGGCATCTTGGTTGTTTCCAGAGCCTGGCTATTGTGAATAGTGCTGCAATAAATATAGGTGTGAGGAAGGGGTTTTTGAATTGTATTCTTGTATTCTTAGGGTATATCCCTAGGAGTGGAATAGCTGGGTCGAATGGGAGCTCAATTTCCAGATTTTGGAGGAATCTCCATATAGCTTTCCATAGAGGCTGAACTAGGCGGCATTCCCACCAGCAGTGGATAAGAGTTCCTTTCTCTCCACATCCCCGCCAGCACTGATTGTTCTCATTCTTTGTGATGTGCGCCAATCTCTGTGGTGTGAGGTGGTATCTCATCATTGTTTTGATTTGCATCTCCCTGATGATTAGTGATGAGGAGCATTTTTTCATGTGCCTTTTGGCCATTTGTATTTTTTTTTTTATCAAAGTGTCTGTTCGTTTCTTCTCCCCATTTTTTGATGGGATTATATTTTTTTTCTTGTAAAGCTCTGTCAGTGCCCTGTATATTTTGGATATTAGCCCCTTATCTGAATGGTGTTGGGTGAATAGATTCTCCCACTCAGTGCTTGACTCTTGTATTCTGGGCACTATTTTTTTGAGGTGCAGAAGCTTCTCAGTTTAATGTATTCCCATCTGTTGATCTCTGCTTCCACTTGTTTGGAAAGTGCAGTTTTCTCCTTGAAGATGCCTTTAATCTCAATGTCATGGAGTGTTTTACCGACGTGTTGTTCTATATACCTTATGGTATCTGGTCTGATATCAAGGTCTTTAATCCATTTGGATTTTACCTTCATACATGATGTTAACTGGGGGTCTATGTTCGCTTTTTTGCAAGTGGCTACCGGCACCACTTGTTGAAGAGATTTTCCCTGCTCCACTTAGGATTTCTTGTTTCTTTGTCAAAAATTAGGTAATTGTATGTCTGGGGAATGTTCTCTGAGAACTCAAGCCTATTCCACTGATCTGAGGGTCTGTCTTTATTCCAATACCATGCTCTTTTGATAACTATTGCTTTGTAGTACAGTTTAAAGTTGGGGAAAGTAATGCCTCCCATTTTCCTTTTCCCTAGGAGTGCTTTAGCTATTCGACGGTGTTTAATGTTCCAGATGAATTTCACAAGTGTTTGATCCACTTCTTTGAAGAATGTCATGTGTATTTTTAAGGGGATCACATTAAATCTGTATAACGCTTTGGGGAGTATTGCCATTTTAATGATGTTAATCCTGCCAATCCATAAGCAGGGTATGTGTTTCCATTTTCATGTGTCCTCTCTTATTTCTTGGAGCAGGGCTTTATATTTTTCTTTGTATAGGTCCTTTACGTCTTTGGTCAAGTTGATTCCAAGATATTTGAGTTTGTCTGGAACTATTGTGAATGGGATTGCCTTCCTGACTTCCATCTCTTCACTATCATTATTGGTGTATAAAAAGTCCATTGATTTCTGTAGTTTGATTTTGTAGCCAGCCACCGTGCTATATGAATCTATTGTTTGATTTTGTAGCCAGCCACCTTGCTATATGAATCTATTGTTTCTAGAAGCTTTTTGGTAGAGTCTTTAGGGTTTTCTAAGTAGAGTATCTTGTCTTCTGCAAACAAGGAGAGCCTGACTTCTTCCTTTCCTATCTGGATTTCCTTGATATCTTTTTCTTGCCTGATCGCTATAGCAAGAAATTCCAGTACTATGTTAAAAAGGAGTGGTGAGAGAGGACAGCCTTGTCTTGTACCAGAATGTAGAGGAAAGGCTTTTAATTTTTCTCCATTGAGGATATTTGCCATTGGCTTGTGGTAGTTGGCTTCAACTAGATTGAGAAAGGTTCCTTACATTCCCATCTTGCTGAGAGTTTTGATCAAGAATGGGTGTTGGACCTTATCAAATACTTTGTCTGCATGTATTGATATGATCATGTGATTTTCATTTTTCTTGTTGTTGTTGTTGTGTATGATGGTAATAGATTTACGGATGTTAAACCATCCTTGCTTTCCTGAGATGAAACCTACTTGGTCGTAGTGTATGATCTTCTTGATGATGCATTGGGTCTTATTTGCCAGTATTTTGTTGAAGATCTTTGCATCAGCATTTATCAGGGATATTCATCTGTAATTTTCTTTTTTGGCAGTGTCTCTGTCTGGTTTTGGTATCAAGGTGATGTTGGCTTTATAAAAGCTGTTTGAGAGTGTTCCCTTTTTTTCAATTTCATGGAAGAACTTGGCTATGATTGGTAGTAGCTCCTCTTGAAAGATTTGAAAAAATTCATTAGGAAAACCATCTGGGCCTGGGCTTTTTTTTTGGGCAGATGTTTGATTACAGTTTCAATTTCCTCAGTAGTGATGGGGGTGTTTAGATATGCTACATCCTCCTTACTTAAATGTGGAAAATTATGTTTCCAAGAATTTTTCCATTTCTTCTAGGTTCTCATGTTTGTAGCATAAAGTTTCTCAAAGTAGTCTCTGATTACCCTTTGGATCTCTGTAATTTCTGTCGTGATCTCCCCCTTTTCATTTCTAATACAGGTTATCTGATCTCTCTCTCTCTCTCTTTCTTTGTGAGTTTTGCCTATGATCTATCAATCTTGTTTATTTTTTCAAAAAAACAGATTCTGCTTTCATTGAGCTTTTGGATTGCTTTTTGGTTTTTCACTTCATTGAGTTCTGCTTTCAGTTTTGTTATTTCCTTCTGTCTTCCTATTTTTGGTTCATTTTATTTGTCAGTTGCTGCGGACTGTTTTATCCTAATGGGATAAAAAGTCCCTAAGCATAACCTTAGTGGGTTCTTATCCCACTGAGATTCAAGCGGGAGCACGAAGAGGCAAATATGCAATAATGAATTATGAAATATGAAATAAATGAGACCACACAGAATGCATGGGAACTTGTGTCTAGAAAGACAAAGACAAATTTATTTTTTAAGGTGGGTAACTTTTAAGGGTTGAGCTTTGGAATTCAGGGTGTAATTTTAAAGATCAAAGAAAGTGGGAGATGGTTAGGGAAACAGAATGAAAGAGGTGGCTAAAATCTGCGATATTAAAGAACCGATACTGAAGGTGAAAGGCAGTTTTGTTGTGGCTTTACTTTGTTTTGGGTAAGCAGAAGAAACCAGGTAATTTTCAGGGAAGTGGAAAGAGAGAGAAATGTTTTAGAGTTTTGGGGAAAAACTGAAAATTGCTTTACTATGAGCTAAGTTTTGGGAAAAATCATGATCTTGGCACCAAGGTAGCAGAGATCACAGAGAGCTGGTCAGTTTGAGACTTTTGGCGGGATTTGTACGGTGCTTCTTTGTTAGAAAGAATTATTAAGGCCTGATTTCTAATAATGGTCAAAAATAAAGAGAGAGATAGTTACAGCCACGTTTTAGAATTATGGCCAAACAATCCATGCAAAGGGTCACCTGATTTTGACTGCTCTAAGCGGGCCTTTTTGGCAAATAATTCTTTTTCAGGAGTGCAACACTCTGATGTGTGTGCCCTTCCTGAGTGGGGTGTAACAGTCATTTTCTAATTTTTTGAGTTGTGCCATTAACTTATTCAGGTATGCTCCTTCTTCCTTCCTGATGTGTGCTTGTAGAGCTATAAATTTTCCTCTCAGGACTGCTTTTGCTGTGTCCCATAGATTCTGTTAGTTTGTGTATTCATTATCATTTATTTCCAGGAAAGTTTTGATTTCCTTTTTGATTTCATCTCGAACCTACTGGTTGTTCAGTAGCAGGGTGTTTAATTTCCAATTGTTAAAGTTTTTCTTCTATGTGGCTTTGTAGTTTACATCTAATTTTAGAGCCTTGTGGTCAGCAAAGTTAGCCTGCAAGATTTCTATCCTCTTGATTTTATGGAGGTATGTTTTATGTGTCAGCATGTAGTCTATTCTGGAGAATGACCCATGTACATTGGAAAAGAATGTGTATCCTGTTTTTTTTTTGGGATGGAGTGTCCTGTATATATCTACTAGTCCTCTTTCTACAATAACTCTTTTCAGGGCTAGTATGTTTTTGTTGGGTTTCAATCTGGTTGACCTATCAAGTGCTGATAGGCCGTGTTGAAGTCTCCCACAATGATTGTGTTATTATTGATTTCTTCTTTCAGATTTGTCAGTAATTGTATTAGATAATTTGCTGGTCTCTCATTGGGTGCATATATGTTTAATAGTCTGATTTCTTCCTGTTGCACATATATCTTGATTATTACATAGTGTCCATCTTTGTCCCTTACCACTTATCTGAGTATAAAGTTGTTGTCATCAGATATTAATATGGCTACCCCAGCTTTTTTGAGTGTGTTGTTTGCTTGGATGATTTTCCTCCAGCCTTTGATTTTGAGTCTGTTTGTTCTGACTATTCAGGTGTGTTTCTTATATGCAGCAGAATGTTGGATTCATCTTTTTGACCCATTTTGCCACTCTGTATCTTTTAATTGGTGAATTTAGTCTATTGACATTGAGAAAGATGATTGTCATAGGATTTAATGTCATATTTGTAGATAAGTTTGTTGTGTTTGTTGGTCTCTCTTGTCTTAGAGTAGACCTGTCAGTTTTTCCTTTAAGGCTGGTTTATCATCTGTGAAGTTTCTGAGCTGTTGTTTATCCATGAAGCTGTGTATTCTTCCTTCAAACCTGAACGTGAGTTGGGTTGGGTGCAGTATTCTCAGTGAGGCATTCATTTCATTCAGTCTCGTCACAATATCCACCGCTGTCTTCTGGCCTTGAGAGTTTCTTGTGACATGTCTGTTGTAAGTTTTAGGGATCCTCCTTTGAATGTAATTTCCCTTTTTGATCTTGCTGCTTTCAGTATTCTATCTCTATCTATGGGATTTGTCATTGTAATGAGGATATGTCTTGGGGTGTTTGTCTTTGGGTCTCTTTTAGCTGGTATTCTTCGGGCATGCAGGATTTGATTGCATGCAGTCTTTAACTCTGAGAGTATCTCTTTGATGATGTCTTTGACAGTTGATTCTTCTTGGAGATCTCTTTCCTGGGTTTCTGGGACTAACTCCAATGATTCTTATGTTGTTTCTGTTGAGTTTATCAAAGACTTCTATTTTCATCTGTTCGCATGCCTAGAGTACTTTTTGTCTTAAGGTTCTTTTCCAATTTCTTCTGTTGTGTTGAGTTTTTCTGCATCACATCTTCCAGTACTCCAATTCTCTCCTCAGCTGCTGATACCCTGTTGGCGAGGCTATCCATTTACGTTTTCAGTTGAGCAACTATGTTTTTCAGATCTGTTATTTCAGTTTGGAGTTTTCTGATTTCTGTCTTTGTGTTATATTCAGATTGATCTATGCTCTTTTTGAGTTCTACGAACATATTCCATATTTCTATTCTATACTCCTTATCTGAAAGGTTAATCGGATGGTTGGAATTTATTAGGTCATCCGAGCTTTTGTCTTCATTCTCTGTGGATGGTATTTACCTGCGAGTTTTCCCCATTGTCACGCTTGTAGTGTGGATTTTCCTGCATGTTGTGGTGGGGTTCATTGATATTCTAGTTGACAGTCCTCAGAGTGAACAAAGGCACAGCAGGGCAGAGCGATCCCACAGCCAGAATGTACTCACTCAGCTGCTTCAAAATGCAGTTTTTTGGGGGTGCACTCCCTAGGCCTCTGAGGAAACCTTTGGGGATTCAGAAGCACAGTCTCAGGTTCTATGCAGCATTTCTATGTGATTTACTGAGATCATACTGGACCGACACTACCAAATAAATTTTGAGTTATGTAGCAGCAGGAAGTCCGGAACCTATAGCTCTATTCTAGAACAATATGTGAGGGGCGATGTGACATTTTCATAAAGTACAATTTTGGAGCTGGACTATTTCTGTGGAGGGTGGCAGATGTGGCTAAAGGCTGCTGTCTTCAGGCATAAAGGGGAATCTGTCTGCTCCTATTAGGAGAAGTCTCTCTCTGATCAAATTAGCCTCTGATTTAAATATGTTCAATATAGTGTCCTCTTCTCCCTTGCTACCTAGATTTTTTTTTATGTTTTACTTTCTTTCTTGGGAATATGTCTGTCTTAATCTTCTGTGCTTAGAATTTCATTTCCTCAATCAAGTATTATTTTTCTACCCATAAAATCTTTTTTTTTTTTTTTTGCTTCACACTTTGTTTCAGTTAGGGCTATTTTGGTTACAGGAAGAAAAAATCAAGTTGGAATGAGGTAAAATGTGAGTCAAATTTATTGCCCCAGCTAACATCATGTACGAAGGTAAAATCCAAATGGATTAAAGACCTCGATATCAGACCCCAAACCATAAGATATATAGAACAACACATAGGCAAAACTCTCCAGGACATTGAGACTACAGGCATCTTCAAGGAGGAAACTGTAATCTCCAAGCAAGTGAAAGCAGAGATTAACAGATGGGAATATATTAAGTTGAGAAGCTTCTGCACCTCAAAGGAAATAGTGCCCAGGATACAAGAGCCACCCACTGAGTGGGAGACACTATTCACCCAATACCCATCAGATAAGGGGCTAATCTCTAAAATATACAAGGCACTGACAGAAATTTACAAGAAAAACATCTAATCCCATCAAAAAATGGGGAGAAGAAATGAACAGACACTTTGACAAAGAAGAAATACAAATGGCCAAAAGACACATGAAGAAATGCTCCACATCACTAATCATCAGGGAGATGCAAATCAAAACAACAATGAGATACCACCTCACACCACAGAGAATGGCACACATCACAAAGAATGAGAACAAACAGTGCTGGCGGGGATGTGGAGAGAAAGGAACCCTTATCCACTGCTGGTGGGAATGCCGTCTAGTTCAACCTTTATGGAAAGCAATATGGAGTTTCCTCCAAAAACTGGAAATCGAGCTCCCATACGATCCAGCTATACCACTCCTAGGAATATACCCTAAGAACACAAAAATACAATACAAAAATCCCTTCCTTACACCTATATTCATTGCAGTGCTATTTACCATAGCAAGACTCTGGAAACAACCAAGATGCCCTTCAACAGACGAATGGCTAAAGAAACTGTGGTACATATACACAATGGAATATTATGCAGCTGTCAAGAGAGATGAAGTCATGAAATTTTCCTATACATGAATGTACACAGAATCTATTATGCTGAGTGAAATAAGTCAGAGAGAGAGAGAAAAACGCAGAATGGTCTCACTCATCTATGGGTTTTAAGAAAATGAAAGACATTCTTGCAATAATAATTTTCAGACACAAAAGAGAAAAGAGCTGGAAGTTCCAGCTCACCTCAGGAAGCTCACCACAAAGAGTGATGAGTTTAGTTAGAGAAATAACTACATTTTGAACTGTCCTAATATTGAGAATGTATGAGGGAAATGCAGAGTCTGTTTAGAGTACAGGCGGGGGTCGGGTGGGGAGGAGGGAGATTTGGGACATGGGTGATGGGAATGTTGCACTGGTGATGGGTGGTGTTCCTTTTATGACTGAAACCCAAACACAATCATGTATGTAATCAAGGTGTTTAAATAAAAAAAATTATTGCCTTGGGGAACAGAATATGAAAAGTTCACTTGCAAGATTGCCTTTAAGAATCCATTTTCAGTTACTCTAACTATGCATCCTGCCTCCTTCCTTTCATTTAATCTCTACTCTCTTCTCTTTGGACATTGTTATTTCTTTTTTAAAGATGCTCTTTCTTCACAAAACTGCATCTAAGTTGTTATATGAAATATGTAAGTATTTGAGACTTCTGAACATAAGAAAGAACTGTTAATCACCAAATCAATGGAAAATATGCTAAGGACTACTCTTTGACCCTGGTACTTGATATTACCTGATTTTGCCAGATCATGAGACACTAAGTTAGGCCAATTAGGCTCAGTTACTAAGTCTCACTTACATGCAATCATGTCAAATGAATGACAGTTTGCAAGAAAAACCTATTTGACTGGAGTTTAAAGAGAAACATGTACTTCAGGGAAGGGAACTATTATCTGGATTGGTAAATATCTCTTAAGCATTTTACAAAATATTTGCTTGTGACCAAGAAGAAATGACATCTCCAAATGAAGATATAAAATTATATGAAATATGCTTTACACCCTGCTTTAACTTACAGAGCTAAAGGGGCTTCTCAAAGGTGGATTAGTTTGTATACACCAAATCTATAGTTATCCAGATATTTTTGAGCCATAATATGAGCTATAATGAAATTCTTGCAGACTCATTTATTCTACACAGTCATAATATCAATCATTTTGTTGTTTTTCTTAAAGTATGAGATAGTATTAGTACTATCTAGAGAAGCTCCTAGTACACAGTGGAATGTCTCCTATTTAATTTAGAACAATCACTGGTTCTGATGTTTCATCAATGGTTGAATAAATAGTTGGTGAACCAATGCTTGGTGAAACATTTTGGTTCAGAACCACCATAGTTGTGGCTCTCAACTTAAACAGTTAGCCTGATTTTGACCAATCTTTACTTTCTTTACTTTGTAGCTAAAAAGAGAAGATCATATATTTTGTAGCTAAAAAGGAAACCTAAACTCAATTTTAACCTCCATGTCCTTATTTTTCTGTTCTCTTTGATTAGTCTTATTTTCCTGCCTTATTCACTAACATTGGACTCTCCACAGACCCTACTAACCAGTAGCCTTCAAGAAGTTGGCACCTGCTCAGGGGTTGGACCTAGTTCTGCATTCAAAAATCACTTTTGGTGGTGCTCAGGGGACCATATTACATGCTGGGAATGAAACCTGTGTTGGAGTCAAATGCCTTAATTGCTATGCTATATCTCAAGTTCCTATTTTGATATTTTTTGAAGTATATCTCCTGTATTTCTATTTTAACATTTAAAAAGAAATAATTAATTCTTCTACCTGAATCTTGGATAAAGTGCAGTATCTAAAAGCTTAAAACTCATTGTAACAAAAATGTAAAGCTATATATCTAATGTAGAATATAAATGACAAATAGGATTTGAATGTCAAATTTATTTTTTATTGTAGTATGATAAAAAGCTGAGGTTCTGCTTTCCTTGTCTAAGTAAACAAGAAATACTTTATTCTGGAATAAGTTAAAAATAGAAAAAAATCATATTAGGAAAATGCATGGAAAGTCAAAATTTTTGTGAGAGAAATATTTAATAATTGTTATATTTTTCAATATTTTCTAATAGTAAAACCAGTTCTGTTACTTATGTTATATTTATTTAGTAGAAATATATATAAATTAAATGTAACTTTAGAAAAAGTACCATATGAAAATGTCCTAATATACGTCTGATTCGGAAACCCATTTGAGGCATGGCATGGACACCCTATTACTATAATTATTCATTTTGGGGGTGTAAAAGAAAGAACTTGCTTGCACATACTGAACTATTTTTCAATCCCCAACATCCCATATTGTCTTGAGCACTGCTTAAGTATGACCCACAGTCAAACAAAATACAATAATTTTCAAGAGTTAAAATAAATTTTAGCTAAAATTTGTTGCATCCTGTTTTAGAGTGAGTCTTCATATGCCATGTTGCCTTAGTAATGAAATCATCAGATTATTCTCAAAACTTTGACAGTTGTCCAGAGAGAACTTTGGTATTCACAATACTTTTCTGAGTTGACATCCCTAAACTCAGAATTTTTCAAAATTATTATGTTCCCTTTAAACTTTTGCTGCCAGTGTCATCTCTTTCTATATCATTTTTGGGGGGTTTATCCCTGTATCTCCCTACACTAGAATTATGTACAATTTTGAATAATTTCCCATTTAATATCCTATGTAAGTATCAAACAACTATATTAGCATTTTTCTATGTGACTAGAAAAACAATACTTGGATTGTTCATGTGTAATTAAAAACTATTGTCCAAATTAAGATATGTGACTATTTTAAAGATAAAATAAGTAGATAAGGACCAGAGCAATGGTAGCATAGGTATTTGTTAGGTTAGTGTATTTGCATAATTGTTTTGTACATGTCAAACCTATGTTGGATCCCTGGCATTCCGTATGGTTCCAGGAATACTGTCAGGAGTAATGCCTGAGTACAGACCTAGGAGAAACCCTTGATAATTAACAGGTGTGACCCCAAATTAAAAAAAATATTAAAAAAGTAAATTTAATTTTAATAACATTTTAAACTCCAATTGTCCACAACATTATTTCTTATATGTAGTTATATTAAATTTCTGTAAATAAAACACACTTATTTTTATAATGAGGTTCATATCTTCTCTTATATCAACTTGAACTAACCTTGTTACTACAAAGTATACTGTGTTGCTATGGGCTGTTATTGACTAAATTTATTTTTCTCAAATGTTCTTTATAAATTTTCCAGTTTCATCAAGCTAAATTAAATGAAGAGCTAATCAGTATTCTAATAAAAATGAATTTTCATAAAATCATTTCTCTTAGAGGAGAATGTAACTGCAGATTCTTTTTTAATACTTAATTAGCAAGGGGAAAGAATTTAGGAAGTGGGCAATTTCCCTTAGTTTTATGAAGAAAGAAGTGGAAAGAAAGAAAAGAAAGGAAGAAGAAAGAAAGAAAGAAAGAAAGAAAGAAAGAAAGAAAGAAAGAAAGAAAGAAAGAAAGAAAGAAAGAAAGGAAGGAAGGAAGGAAGGAAGGAAGGAAGGAAGGAAGGAAGGAAGGAAGGAAGGAAGGAAGGAAGGAAGGAAGAAAGAAAGAAAGAAAGAAAGAAAGAAAGAAAGAAAGAAAGAAAGAAAGAAAGAAAGAAAGAAAGAAAGAAAGAAAGAAAGGAAGGAAGGAAGGAAGGAAGGAAGGAAGGAAGGAAGAAAGGAAGGAAGGAAGGAAGGAAGAAAAGAATGAAAGAAAGAAAGAAAGAAAGAAGAAAGGAAGGAATGAAGAGAAAGAAAGAAGGAAAGACAGAAAAAGGAAGAAAGGAAGGAAGGATGAGAAAGAGAGAAAGAAAGAAAAAGAAGAAAGAAAAACAGAAAAAGAAAGAAGTAAAGAGAAAGAAAGGAAGGAAGAAAGGAAGAGAGAAAAATGAATGTGAAAAAATGAGAAAGAAAAAGAAACAAAGAAAGAGACAGAAAAGGAAGGAAGAAAATGGAAGTAAGGGGGTGAGGGAGAGAAAGAAAGAAAAAAAGAAGGAAGAATGAGAAGAAAGAAGAAAAAAGAGAAAGAAGAGGGAAGGCAGGAAGTCAGGAAGAGAAAAAAGAAGAGAGGGAAACAAAGAAGGAAGGAAGGAAGGAAAAACGTAAGGAAGAAAGAAAAGGAAGGAAGAAAATAAGAAGAAAAGGACAGAGGGACAGAAAGGGGATAAAAGAAAGAGAAAGAAGAAAAGGAAAAGGTAAGGAATGAAGGAAGAGAAGAAAGAAGAGAAAGAAGGAAGAAAGTCAGGAAGGAAGAGAGAGAAGGAAAGAAGAAATAGAGGGAGGAAGGGGAGAAGAATGGAAGGAAGGAGGAAAGAAGGAAGGGAGGGAGAAAAGGAAGGAAGAAAGGGAGTTAGTGAGAAAAGAAGAGAGGGAGAAATGAAAGAAGAAATGAGGTAAGGAAGGGAGAAATGGAAGGAATGGAGTAAGGTAGGTGGAAGGCAGGCAGGAAGGGAGGGAGGGAGAAAGTGAGGAAGGAAGGAAGTGAGGGGAGAGGAAGGAAGGAAAAAGAATGGGAGGAAGAATGGAAGGAGAAATGGAAGGAAGGAAGAAGGGAGGGAGAGAAAGAAAGAATAAAAAAGATGGAAGAACTAGAAAGAAAGTAGAAAGAGAAAGAACAAAGAGAAAGAAGAAAGAGAAAATGAAGAGAAAGGAGAAAGGAAGAGAGGAAGTCAGTAAGGAAGAGGAAAAAGAGAGAGAAGAAAGGAAGGAGTGAGGAAGGAAGAAAGGAACAGAGGGAGGCTTGAAAAATGGGAGGGATGGAGGAAGGAAGGGTGACGTAAGGCAGGAAGGATGGGAGGAAGAGAGAATAGAAGGGAGGAGAAAGAAATGAAGGAAGGACCGAAAGAAGGAAGGGAGGGAAGAAGGCAGGGAGGAGAGGAGAGAGGGAGGAAGGAAGGGAGGGAGGAAGGAAGGGAGGGAGGAAGAAAGAATTGAAGGAGCAAAGAAAAGAAGGGAGGAATGGAGGAAGGGAGGAAAGAAGGAAAGAGCAAAGGAAGGAAGGGAGGAAGAAAGGAATAAAGGGAGTAAGGGATGAAGACGGGGAGGTTGGAAAAGGAGAGGAAGGAAGAAAGGGAAAAAGAAAGGAGAGGAAGGAAGAAAGGAAGCAGAGAAAGAAAGGAGAGGAAGGAAGTAGAGGAAGGAAGAAGAAGGAAGGAAGAAGAGTGGGAAGGAAGGGAGGGAGGGAGGGAAGAAAATAGATGGATGGATAAAAATAGAAACTCTTTGAGTTACTTTAGGCTATAACTATAAGCATCTTTTCTTCACTTATCTGAAACATGAAAAGCACCAGACTTCAGGAAATGTTCCGATGAAATAGTGGCCACTTAAGCCAATACTTAAGGTCAGAAAGACATGCTCAAGAGCATCCTTGAGAAGAAGACTGATCCTACTCTGGTGTTGTTTGAAAATCATTTGATATATTATTCTTCAGTTGGTTCTACAAATTCTGTACTTATCACTCCAAATGATCACAGGTCTGTCCTTTTTAATCCTTTATGTGAGGTAGACTTGATCAATTCTATAAACATCTTCTCATAAATTAACTTTCAGAGGTGGACAACTTCCAGTTGAAAATAAGATGGATGAACTGGTTTTCTAAATATTTTCTTCTTAATCAGTAGTACTTGCTCCTAGTTTAAAGCAAATCAAAGCTAACCCATTATTATCATGTAGCCAATAAATTGACCTTTGTACTCTAGAGGAATTTGTAATATCACCATACTTTATGTTTCTAAAATAAAATTAACATCTAATCCAAACATCCTATTTTGGGTTTTATGTATATCTAAAATATGATCACTATCATTAAAGGATATGTATCCCACATTCTTTATAGTATTATTGATAATTTCTCTGTAGGCATAAGTATAACTATGTACATATATTATAATATTCCACTGTATGTATACTTTTAAGTTACATAAATAGAATAGAATAATGTCACTTTGCAACAACTAGGACTAGACACTATGCTAAGTAAGTTTAAATATAGAATAAGTTTTTGCATATTATATACAGAGTAAGTATACTTTATTTATTATCATATATATTATTAGAGTATTATCAACAGAGTCCAGAGTAGTGAAACTCAGAATTGGAAAGGTGTTCTTTATATACTTTTTAATTATTTATCTTTTGGTTTTGGGACCAAACCCAGGGACACTCTGGCTAAGCTCTCAGAAATAGCTTCTGGCTTGGGAGAATTTATGGGACTCTGGGAATCGAATCACAGTCCATCCTGGATTGGTTTCATGCAAGGCAAACGCCCTACTGCTGTGCTATCACATCAGCAATCTGTTTTGTTTTGTTTTGTTTTGTTTTTTGAGCCACACCCGTTTGATGCTCAGGGTTTACTCCTGGCTAAGTACTCAAAAATTGCCCCTGGCTTGGGGGTACCATATGGGACAACAGAGGATCGAACCGAGGTCCTTCCTTGGCTAGAGCTTGCAAGGCAGACACCTTACCTCTAATGCCACATCTCCAGCCCCTACACATCAGCAATCTTAAGAAGCTGCTGTAGAATGTGAAATGGTAATCAAGAGTTTGGATGCTCCATTTATGAGAAATTTATTGTAAGTATATAATGAAGATCATAGTGACTATTGATAGCAGTACACCATTATTTAATTGAAATTGCTAAGAAAAGACTTAAATGCTCTCCTATTAGAGGAAAAATGTGATTTGAGTTGATGGTGGTCTTTGTTAAACTTATAATAGTAATAGTTTTACACCATACAGGTTAATCATCACTACAAAACACATACTTTTTAAATCCTGGCAGTGACCCTGGGGCAACAATTATTATCTCAATTTAACAGATGAGAAAACTGGGACATAGAAATGCTATGTAAGTGGTCTAAATTGCACGTGAAATAAGGGAAAATAGAGGGTCTTGACCTATATCTTCCTGAGGTCAGAATGAATGAACACTACTGCTCAAATGTGCTGACTCACTTTTTTATTTAATCTCACCACTGTTGTGATTTCATATTAATTTCCTGCTAAAAGCAGAAAGCTGTTTGCCAGAACAATTCATATTGTTCATAGATGAGATTTACTTAGGTTCTTTAGAGAAAAATTTGATATGCTACTGACTGTTGACTTTAAATGTTTATTTAATTTCCTAAAGATGATTAAATGGTTTGTCAGCATTGCATACCCAGGGAGATTGATTTTCAGATTCAAATATTTTTATTTCCAAAACATTGATCTTATCTTAATAGAATTTAAAGAATCCTAGAATTAATTTTAATGAAATCAGTGCTGTTAGTTTCAATATTATTTTATCTTCAACTTAATACTACATTTCTCAGGAAACTGTAATTCCTTAAATATCCATCCTTCTTGCTATTTTTATATAGTTTTTATTGTGATCAAGGTGAATTACAAATCTTTCACAGTAATAATTGAGGTACATAGTGGCATTAAATAAGGGGCATTTCTACCACCAGCAATGTTGTCCTCTCTCCACCCCAGTTCCCAGAATCCCCTCAGTTTGCCCCCTGGACTGCAAGGATAACTGCTTATTTTCATCCTGATATTGATGTTCCTTGTCAAATAAAAAGGTGTGTTTAATTTTTCACAGTTTAAATGTGGAAGTGACATTAATCTTACTTCAAGGAGAATTTGGCTATATTTCCATTTTACATATTTGGCAAAAGCTTAGAATTATTATTTTTATAAATATTTATTTTAGCACCATAATTACAAGCAAGTTTGTAGTTGGGTTTCAGTTATTAACAGAACACCCCCCAGTGCAACATTCCCACCACCAATGCCCCCCTGCTCCCCACCCCATCCTGTATTCTCGACAGGCATTCTACTTCTCTCATTCTTTAACATTGTCATGTTAGTTGTTAGTGTAGTTATTTCCCTAACAGAGTTCACCACTCTTTGTGGTGAGCTTCAAATTGTGAGCCAGTCCATCCAGCCCTTCCAGGCCTTAACTCTACTGTCTCTGGGCCTCATTACATTAATGCCTTTAATTTTTCTTAAAACCCATAGATGAGTGAGACTATTATGTGTCTATCTCTCTCCCTCTGACTTATTTCACATAACATAATAGATTCCATGTACATATATGTATAGAAAAACGTCATGACTTCATCTCTTCTGATGGCTGCATAATATTCCATCGTGTATATGTATCACAGTTTCTTTAGTCATTCATCTGTTGAAGAACATCTTGATTGTTTCCAGAGTCTGGCTATTGTAAATAGTGCTGCAATAAATATAGGTGTGAGGAAGAGATTTTTGAATCGTATTTTTGTGTTCCTAGAGTATATCCCTAGGAATGGATCATATGGGAGTTCAATTTCCAGTCTTTTGAGAAATCTCCATATTGTTTTTATAAAGGCAGGACTAGACGTCATTCCGCGAACATTGAATAAGTTTCTCTCCACATTCCCTCCAGCACTGATTGTTCTTGTTCTTTATGATGTGTGCCAATCTCTGTGGTGTGAGAGTACCTCATTGTAGGATTTTTGTTTTGTTTTGTTTTGGTTTGGTTTGTTTTTTGGGTCACACCCAGCAGCACTCAGGGGTTCCTCCTAGCTCCAGGGCTCAGAAATCGCTCCTGGCAGGCTTGAGGGACCATATGGGATGCCAGGATTTGAACCACTGTCCTTCTGCAATGCAAAGCAAACGCCCTACCTCCGTGCTATCTCTCTGGCCCCTCATTGTAGTTTTGATTTGCATCTCCCTGATGATTAGTGACATGGAACATTTTTTCATGTGTCTTTTGGCCATTTGTATTACTTCTTTGACAAAGTGTTTTTTCATTTCTTTTCCCCATATTTTGATGGGGTTATATGTTTTTTTTTCTTATTAAGTTCTGTCAATACCTTTTATATCTTAGATATTAGCCCTTGTCTGATTGATATTGGGTGAATAGTCGGTCACATTCCGTAGGTGGCTTTCGTATCATAGGCCCTATTTTCTTTGAGGTGTAGAAGCTCCTCAGCTTAATATATTCCCATCTGTTTATCTCTGTTTCCACTTGTTTAGAGAGTGCTGTTTCCTTCTTGAAGATGTCTTTAGTCTCAATGTCATAGTGTTTTACATATTCATTTTTCTATATACCTTATGGTTTCAGACCCAATATAAAGTTCTCTGGTTCATTTGGATTAGATCTTTGTGCATAGTGGTAGATGGGGGAAATTCGAATTATTTTGTATTATTGAGCATTACACTTTGCTTTCACTTATTATATTTAAATTAAAGTTCTTTTACTGTGCTCATTTACTTGCAATCATTTTCTGTATGTCAGTGTTTCTCAAAGTGCATACATTTCATTAATGGCTTTTATCTGCTCTTTAAAGAGGTTGTAGAACAAATTACTCATTTTCAAAATGCAAGAAGACCAACGCCTACAATTGACAAAAACACAAATTCTTAGAAATAATATTAACCTGAAACAATGAATACTTTCAGTGAAAAGGTTTCATATCAAAATGGGATATGACTTTCTCAAGTTATAAAAAAAGTATTGAAAGTCTACTTTTAATATTGAGAGTTTGGGAAAAAACAGGGAAGAGAATAAAGAACAAAACTTAATGTATAAGAAAAGTACTTTAACATTACATTTATAAATATGTGTATATTTTATTTTTCTTAAAGATTCTAAACTCAATGTATACCAATTCTTTACTGTAGATAAGAAGAAAACTTAAAAAAATAACAATTATAATATAAACAAGACCCCCTTGTCTTTGTCTCTGCTTGCCTAGTTCAGGTGACTCAGGTATCCTGTTCAGGTCTGCTTACCTCAGGTCAGCCATAAACATTGTACTTGTAAATTTATTATAAATATTGGAGAGTGTTAAAAGCAAACCATATATTGTGTAGTCTTTTGTAATAATACTTCCTTTTCTCTAATCCAGAAAAAAAAATTTTTCTCCAGCTCAAGGAACTATATACTACCATAATGATCCTCTAACTTTTCATCTACTTTTTCTAAGATGATCAATAAGCTATTTAATAGACAGTTTTTAAGACCAGTACACATCGTCAGTGCTGAGCATAAGTTTCTGGAAATTATGTATATGATAATCTTACAAATGAGTTCCAATTGATCATTTGTTTTTAATTCTACATGATGACGTAAATGCATTCACATTTTATTGTTGAAGTATGAGGGAAAAACTAATCCAAAATACGAACTTGCTGAAAAGAGTTAGCATGCTTTATGGTGCAAAATTGCAGATTGATTTTAGAGACAGAAAAAAGATAGGTTAGAGAGTAAAACTAAGAATAGGAATCAAAATAACAAGGAGTTTTTTCATGTGACATGAGAAGCATACAATTCACCTGTCACCTCTGAGAAGAGTGACAGAAAGTTGTAAGTCATATCAACTTCTGATGAGTTCCAACTTACAAAAGTTTACTTGAAAATCTGATACAATATTGGTAGTTGTCTCTCTCTCATGCACATATACACAGGCTAAGAGTAATTAAATAGGAAATTTTAAAAAAGATCTTTATGTTTGAATGGTCATACTTTATATGTCCTTTACTTGTAAGTTAGCCAACTGAAATGAAGCATTGGTTTATTTTATTTTAATGACAACCTTGTTAAATATCAATAATGTTTGCTTTATACTCTTTAAAGGACTAGTGACTTGATTATATAGGGGGAGAGACTGCCTCAGACTGAAAATGAAAAACTTTTTCCTCATTATGACCTCTGTACGCTGCCTTTTGGAAGTATCTTTACTCTATATCCATGGCCAATTTCCCAACTCTTACTCTTAATACTGAGAACTTGACCTAGTACCTTGAATTTTCGTGCTCCATTTTCATAAAATATACAAAATGGAATGCTGAACTATTAATATCTCAAACAATTTAAATATTATATGCAATAAAACATTTCCGTTGGAATAATTTCTTTTGTCACTGTTGATTCCTTTAGGAAACACCATGACAGTGTTCTGATACCTTAAGTGTTTTCATCTGAAATCAGTTTGTCTTGTGAAAAGAAGGTTGTGACAGAGAATCTAGAATGAGTGAACACAGAAGAGAGACTGACCAGTAAATAAACTCAGATAGTTTGCAAAGTCAACCTGAAAGTTTTATTAACTCTATTTCCCTAAAAGTGTCTCCCAGCTTCCAGATTTAATTTAACTGGTGTTTAAACCTTGAGCTATTTAATTCTATACTAGAAATACTCAAAATGAACCACTGAAATTTTGTTGAGATGTTTTGGTTTGTTTATAAGTTTTGCTTAGCTTTGCTAAAGCTTGTTTCTGAAGTTCAACAAATCTCACCTCTAGATCACTTCATGCTCATCCTTACAGTAGTTTTAAAGGGATAGCTTTAAAAAATGTATGTGTGTCTGTGGCTCTCTGCAATGTGCTTTTTTTTTCCAGTTTTTATGGGTTAACTGAGAATCCTTGTATACACCAATAATCCCCATCACCTCACACCCCCCTTTCCTGACTCTTCAACCAAAGAGCTACATTAGGCTGAGGTAGGATGAATAAACCAGCTCTATATTTGCTTAGGCTACAAGTAGAACATACAGTAAAGTTCTCCCACATCACAACAAGTAAGATGGATAAATAGTATAAATAAATATATCAGAGAAGCAGTCATGCCTGATCTGCTCTAAATGGAACATAAGATTACAGAATATAAATCCACAGGCTGAAGGAAGCTTGAAAGTAGGAAGGCATAAAAGCAGCCTCTAGGAGATTACCAGCTCTACAAAAACAAGTAAAAATGGAAAATTCATCATGGTGGATAATATGATATTACTATTTCTAATAAAATAGCGAGTGCAATTAGTAATCCCACTGGCTTATGTGCTTGAAAATTTATGAGATTAATTTAGCTTTTTCTCTTGGATTTTAAAGTGACTTATATTGCTTTATTGACCTTTATCGACTACTTAAGATACATGGAACAAAAGAACCCATTACTCAAATGCTCTAAAGACAGGTTCTTTTTTTTTTTTAAACAAAAACTCTCATTTCTTAATAAATTTAGTCTTTCATAGAATAAAAAAAGGAGTCCAAGATTTATTAAGTGTCATACTTAAGCCACTTTTACATACAAACTATATGTATTTCTATAGATAATTTTATACATGCACATTTCTATAGAATTAAAAAATTATGATATAAAATAAAAATATATTACTATATTTTCTGACTTCTTTTTATATACTTATTATTTATTATTCTATTTTATTTTTATTTTATTTATATAATTTAGTTTATACACTAGTATGGATTTTAGAAATATAGTTTCTTGTCTCTTTAAAAATATTACCATACTACACCCACCAAAGTCCACAGTTCATTCTAGCCCTTCCCACTTTTCTCTCACTCTCTCATGCCCTTTTGATTAACCTAGTCCTGTTAAATTCAAGGGATGTTTATACTAGCTATTGTTTACTCTTTTCTTTTTATGATATAAATTGTAAATATTATCTATATTACTTAATATCTCATTGCCTTACATTTTACAGAAATTCAAATATATAAACAACATATTTTAGAGTTGTATGTTACTATGTAAATCTTTTGCTGGATACCTATTGCTTTACTCCTATTTATACTCCTATGTTTCTCTGCATCTCAACTGCTATGCTTTTTTTGTTTTTCCCCTGTCTTATTGATTTAGCAAACCTTATTAGAGTCAATGTTTGATAGAGTTAGCAAACTCAAATCCTTAGAATCAAAGATGGCTAATAGTGGTGTGAAAAATATTGATTCTTATATATTGTCGCTGGGAATATACATTTGTCCAGTTTTTATGGAAAACAACATAGTAAACTCTAAAATAATAAAAATGGATTCATCATATAATAAGAATCTATAAATATCCATTTATAGGAATAGCATTGAAAGGCCCAAGATATCCTCTGATTTATAGTCAGCTGACATTGACAAAGAATACAAATATATAGTGGAGAAAGAAAAACCTCTTCAACAGATGGTGTTGGGTCACATGTAAAAGAACCTCACATCATGAACAGATGTTATTTTCAAAGAATTTAAAAGCATTCTTAAATTTATACATAAATATATGTAATAGATATACATTATATATATATATTTCCAAACTTAGTTTATT
Organism: Suncus etruscus; assembly: GCF_024139225.1. Classification (NCBI taxonomy): domain Eukaryota; kingdom Metazoa; phylum Chordata; class Mammalia; order Eulipotyphla; family Soricidae; genus Suncus; species Suncus etruscus. The sequence goes on along the minus strand of NC_064864.1, from coordinate 52,556,779 downwards.
CACTTGAACTATCTTTATGTCCCATATTTTTTCTCACATTTTCATTCTCGTTAGTACCTTTCTATCTTTGTATTTATTCCAAGAGAAAGTCTTAGAGCTGATTAGGAAGAAGTGTTTTCTCAGCCAGAGTTCTTGTCTCCTTCAGATTCCCGTCCATCCATAGATAGCACTGTTCCAGGACCAAGGACATAACATGGTCTCATAAAGTTAGGGGACTGATAGAAATGAATTGTTTCATATGTCACTGTTTTGATTTATGCTTTTTGTTATAGGATGAGACATGGAAAATCATTTAGACATAGAAAATGACCAAAAATCTCAGGCAAAATTAAACTCTCTTTGAAATGTTATGATAGTTTATTTGACATGGGGCTGAACAACATGTCTTTTATTTTCTGAACTTTCTGCCTGCATCTTAAAAGTATTACAGATATAATCTGTAATACAACTGTCAAAATAAATAAGGAACATCATAAATCCTATTGTTTTATCCTTCTGTATCTGGGATTGCTTTTCTAACCATTTATTTAAAAATATAGCATTATCACCTGGCCTATTTTGGCAATTATGAAGTCTTACTATAAATCAATGCTTAAATTTCATATGTACTTAGCCTGTGGATGTTTGAAGAGGTTATAGGAAAATATATTTTTATGAGGAAAATGAAAAGAATAGTTGAAATGTACAGGAAAAAGTCCCAGTAGAGGAGGTCACAAAAGTATATGCATTAATAATTAATGCAGAAAAGGCATTTAGAATACACTATCAAAATGGGAGTGATTTTATTAAAAGAAATATTTTGTATTATTATGTAAAATAAAACTTTCATTGAACATAAAATTTAATTTATTAAAATTTTACCAAAAGGATTCTTTACAAAGGTACTTTTGTAAGATTTTAATAATAGTAGAAAAAGGAGAAAGAACAAGGAAGAAAGGCAAAGGAGAGTCAAAGGAGAAATCTGCTAGTGAAGATAACGTAATCAAAGAAGAGAAATTGAGAGTTAAATTAGAGTAATATTTTTGTTTATAAAAGCAATAATAAAATGTTTCATCTCTTTCCCTTTCATTTTTAGCTTTGATAGGCAACAATCACAGGCTTTATACATTGACACGTGATAGTATAAAATGTCAATACTGTGTATGGTGAAAGAAACCCTGATTAAAACTAGAAGAGAGCTAACAAAATGGGGAAAAAAATTTGCACTCAACACATCAGATAAAGCGTTGATATCTAAGATATACAAAGCACTCAGAAAGGTTAATAAATCTAATAAAACCTAATAAAGCCATAGAAAAATGGGGAGTAGAAATTAATAGACACTTCTCTGAGGAAGACTGAAAGATGGCCAATAGACACATAAAAACATGCTTACCATCACGCACCATTAGGGAAGTCAAATCAAGACAACAATGAGGTACCACTTTACACCAGTGAGAATGGCACACATCAAAAACAATGGGACCAATCTCTGTTGGTGGGGATATGGTAGGAAAGGAACTCTCATCTACTGCTGGTAAGAATGCTGCCTGGTACAACCCCTATGGAAAACAGTATGGAGGGTGCCCAGTAAACTTTGAATTGAGCTGCCACATGACCCAGCAATCACTCTCCTGGGTATCTATCCCCAAGACAGAAGGACATGCATCCCAAAGTATGTATGCACTCCAATATTTATTGCAGCACTCAGCTCAATAGCCAAAATTTGGAATCAATCTCATTGTCCAACAACAGATGAGTGGATCATGATGATGTGGTACTTATACACAATGGAATATTACATAGCAATTAGAAATGATAATATCATGAATTTTGCAGCAACGTGGTTGGATCTAGAAAATATTATGTTGAATGGAGTAAGTCAGAAAAAGAAAGATAAATACAGAATGATAGCACTTATCTGAGGTTTTTAGAAAATATACCATATAAACATATAATATTCCATGGAGAATCACAACCATCTAAAGGGAAGGAACTCCAAACACAGTAGGTGTCAGCATATACCAAGTGTTCAAATCAAGAGGAAAAGAGGCAACACAAAGCCTCGACTATCAATTATACCATAAAGAAACCAGCAGCAATGAAAACAGCAGTTTTAATGAACAGGTATGCAATCAACCTGTAACTAAAAAGGCATATAATAATATCCTAATTAATTTATGCACAGATCCAGGTGCAGAATATGATTGGAAGCCAGGGACTCCTGGTGCAGTGATCACTAGCCTCTCATATTTTATTCCTCTTCCCCACTTCAAAAATCCTTCTATCCTCTCATCTCCCAATCCCTATCTATTATGCCTCCTTATTGAAACCTCTTTACTCTCATTTCTTAACCCATTAGGTACTGAGACTGACCTCCTGCCCCAATAAACCACAATCCAGCTCTCAGAGCAAAAGGACACCTCTCAGTCCCACATCTCATGCCCTGGTAAGAAACTACAAGCAACACTCCTGCTGACACATGCTATGTGGCCCTTCTACGCACTCCCCCCAAAATGTGTACTGTTACATGCTACTGGAATCAGCTCCAGCGAGGACCACAGCTCAAGGTCCCTTAATGCTGTAAATCATTTCTCAAACTCAACAAGACCATGGTGTAGGATGAAAATGTGCCCTAGATTTCATCTGCCCCCTTAGAATATCTTAAAAGACTTAATGAGTATGCCTATATTTCCTCTGTATGTTTAATACTTCTATAATAATACCTCTTAGTGAGTTTTTTCTTAAATGTAAATGTAGCCTCATCCATCACTTATTTTCTTTAATTACTTTTTTCAAATTTTTTTTATTTCTCTGTTTCTCATGAATTTTTTTCTTTAACTTCACCTGTTTTGGTTCTGCTTGGTACAAAATCATACAAGAAAATGTCTTTCCTGGGATAAAAGCTCAGGTCAAATCCAGGGCACAAAGACTGTGCAGCTTGACATTCTTACCCCCAATATACCAGCGATATAATATGTCTTCATTTCTTTCGCATAGACATTCCCTAAAAAAGGGGAAATCTTATGTGCAGAAACAAGCTCTTATCTATTAGGGATAAGAACCCATACATTTTCTAATACAGGGGGCCTTCCACCCTGAGCATATGTCCTATGGACTCAACTTAGAATCCATGTGTTCAGACTACTATCTTCCAGCCCTGAAACACAGATCCCAGACATAGAGCACACGCAATAGCACCAGGAAACATACTCCCCCTAAGGAAATTCTTAACACTACTCTGGAACCATTTTGCACCAGTTTGTTGTTGTTGTTATTATTATTTTAATTTTAATTTTTAATATCTTTATTTAAACACCTTGATTAAAAACATGATTGTAGTTGAGTTTCAGTTATTTAAAGAAAAACTCCCTTCACCAGTGCAACATTCACATCAGCAATATCCCAAACCGCCCTCCTCCACACCCCACCCCCGTCTGTACTCTAGACAGGCTTTCTACTTCCCTCATCCATTCATATTTTTATGATAGTTCTCAATGTAGTTATTTCTCTAACTGCACTCATCACTCTTTGTGGTGAGCTTCATGTAGTGAACTGAAACTTCCAGCCTTCTCTTTTGTCTCTAAAAATTATTGCAAGAATATCTTTTATTTTTCTTAAAACCCATAGATGAGTGATACTATTCTGTATCTATCTTTCTCTCTCTGACTTATTTCACTCACCATAATAAATTCAATGTACATCTATGTATAGGAAAATTTCGTGAATTTGTCACTCCTGAAGGCTGAATAATATTCCATTGTGTATATATACCACAGTTTCTTTAGGCATTCATCTGTTGAAGGGCATTTTTGTTGTTTCGAGTTTGACTATTGTAAATAGTGCTGCAATAAATATAGGTGTAAGGAAGGGATTTTTGTATTGTATTTTTGTGTTCCTAGGGTATATCCCGAGGAGTGATATAGCTGGATCATCAATTTCCAGTTCTTTGAGAAATATCAATATTGCTTTCCATAAAGGTTAAACTAGACAGCATTCCCACCAACAGGGGATAAGAGTTCTTTTCTCTCCACATCCCCACCAGCACTGCTTGTTCTCATTTTTTGTGATTTGTGCCAATCTCTGTGGTGTGAGATGTTACCTCATAGTTGTTCTGATTTGATTTGTATCTCCCTGATGATGAGTGATGTGGAGCATTTTTTCATGTGCTTTTAGCCATTGTATTTCTTTTTTGTCAAAGTGTCTGTCTATCTTTTCTCACCATTTTTTGATGGGATTAGATATTTTTTTCTTGTAAAGTTCTGTCAGTGCCCAGTATATTTTGGATATTAGTCCCTTATCTGATGGGTATTGGGTGAGTAGTTTCTCCCATTAAGTAAGTGGCTATTGTTTCCTGGGCAATGTTTCCTTTGAGGTGTAGAAGCTTCTTAGCTTAATATATTCCCTTCTGTTTTTCTCTGCTTCCACTTGTCCAGAGAGTGCAGTTTCCTTTTTAAAGATGCCGTTATAGAGAATGTCATGTAGAGTTTTACCTACATGCTGTTTTATATACCTTATGGTTTCAGATCTCAAGGTTTTTAATCCATTTGGATTTTAGCTTAGTACTTGATATTAGCTGGGGGTCTAAGTTCGCTTTTTTACAAGTGGCTAGCCAGTTGTGCCAACACCACTTTTTGAAGAGGCTTTTCCTGTTCCATTTAGGATTTCTTGCCGCTTTATCAAAAATTAGATGATTGTATGTGATTCTATGATTGTATGGGGAACATTCTCTGAGTACTCAAGCCTATTCTACTGGACTGAGGTTCGATCTTTATTCCAATACCATGCTGTAATTTTCTCAATGGTTATGGGGGTGTTTAGATATGCTACATCCTCCTTATTTAACTGTGGAAGGTTATAAGTGTCTAAGAACTTATCCATTTCTTCCAGGTTCTCATGTTTTATGTCATAGAGTTTCTCAAAGTAGTCTCTGATTACCCTTTGAATCTCTGAAATATCAGTAGTAATCTCCCCCTTTTCATTTCTTTTTTTCTTTTTTTTTTTGTTTGTTTCTTTGGTGGGGTCACACCCGGCAGTACTCCTGGCTCTATGCTCGGAAATTGCCCCTGGCAGGCACAGGGGACCATATGGGATGCTGGGACTCGAACCACCGTCCTTCTGCATGAAAGACAAATGCCTTACCTCCATGCTATCTCTCTGGCCCCCTTTTCATTTCTAATATGGGTTATCAAGTTTCTCTCCCTCTCTTTCTTTGTGAATTTTGCCAGTGGACTATCAATCTTTTATTTACCAATGTTTTATTTTCTCAAAAAACTTCTACTTTTGTTGATCTTTCAGATTGTGTTTTGGGTTTCCACTTTATTGATTTCTGCTCTAAGCTTTGTTATTTCCTTCTGTCTCCTTATTTTTGTTCCTTTTGTTGATCATTTTCTAATTTTATGAGCTGCATTATTAAGCTGTTCAGGTATGCCCCTTCTTCCTTCCTGATGTGTGCTTGCAAAGCTATACATTTTCCTCTCAATACCGCTTTTGCTGTGCCCTATAAATTCTGATAGTTTGTGTCTTCATTACCATTTATTTCTTGGAAAGTTTTGATTTCTTCTTTGATTTCAAACTCACTGTTCAGTAGTAGATGTTTAATTTCCAGGTGTTAATGTTTTTCTTCCATGTTTCTTTGTAGTTCACATCTAATTTCAGAGCTTTGTGTTCAGCGAAGGTAGACTGAAAGCTTTCTATCCTCTTTATTTTATAGAGGTATATTTTATGTGTCAGCATGTGGTCTATCAAGGAGAATTTCCCAGTTTTTTTCCCCAACGGAGCCACATAACTTGAATCATCTTTTGCGTCACAAATTGAGGGGGGAAATGGGGAATACCAGGACCTAACAGTCATATGAACATTGAGTGGAAATAAAAAATGATCAGACTTAAACACCAAATCCAAAGTCAATGACAACAGAATCAATACCCAATCTACAACAAGCTATCCACAGAGGGGAGCAGTCCTGAGGTGTAAATGAGGGAGATATGGGATGCATACTGGGAATAGGAGTGAAGGGAAGACAACACTGGTGGTGGGAATTGCCCTGATTCATTGTCACTATGTACCTTAAATATTACTGTGAAATATTTCAATTTGCTTACAATAAAGATTATTTTAAAAATGTCAATACTGTGATTTTGACTGGAACACTGTCATAAAGTTTGGGGATTTTAAATTTTATCTGTTGAGTAAGTCAAATCTGCCTATGTTATTTTAGGCTCAGACTCAGGGATCACTCCAGGTGAGCTTAATGAATAATAGGTGATGCTTGATATTAACTTGGGTTGCTCATATAAATGTCAAACTCATGCCTACTGTACTAGCTCTGCATATCTTATATTTAGTTTGTATTTATTTCTTTGTTTGTTTGTTTTTGGGTCACAGCCAGCAGCACTGAGAAATTACTTTTGGCTATGAGCTCAGAAGTAACACTTGGCAGGCTTGGGGGACCATATGGGATACTGTGAATCAAACCCAGGTTCATCCTGGGTCTGCCACTTGCAAGGCACATTCCCTACTGCTATGCTCTCTTATATGCTCTTTCATGTTTAGTTATTTTTTCAACAATCTTACATATAACCAAGGGATCAGAGATGTGACTCAATGACAGAAATATGCTTCATAGTCAAAGATTTGAGTGTGATTTTTTGCATTGAATATAAACAAAACAAACAACACAGCAAATCTTCCACAAAATAAAAAATGTAAATAACAGATTCATTTACATATCTTTAATTTTTATCTATCTCAACTAAATAAAAGATGACTAAAACAAGCAAACTTTAATATATATGATGAATGTTGTTTCATATTAATGTTTCCTTACACTTTATTTATAGCCAATTCCAGAACTCTCATCATATTCACTTACTTTTTCTTAACAAGTGTCCATATTCTATTTAGTATACTCTCAGAATACACATGTGCACAAGTGTGCACTAGTGTACACACAAACATATAAATGCATTACCTTGATATTATCCCCTCTTATATATAACTCCAAGACAAATTTTGTAAATATATTTTAGCCCAGTAATTCAGAGTGAAAAATTTAAAATTGAGTCAATCGTCTCAAATATATAAGTAACATTTAATAACTTGATATCAATATTTATTTATTTAAATGTAAACTAGTAAAAAAGTAAAACTTGCCAGTAATGAATATGTTATTTTTGTCACCATTAAATAGAGGAAATGCAGTACCAGTTTCACAGTCAATAGTTTTGGGATAATTTTGCAGTTTGGGGCAGGCACTCCATAAATTTTTCATTGATGCCTTATAAAAACATCTTTTTTATATCTTTACTAATTATCAGATATTTTTGTATTAAATAATGCATGAGTTAATTCTCTAAACACCACTATTGTTTACTTAAATAAAAATAGGCTAACAAAGAAAAACGTCACCTAACTTACAACAATACTGGTTAGAAAAATGGACAGACAGGTCATAAATATAGCTCAGTGATAGAGCACTTCACTTGAATGTATAAGGTCCTCAGTTCTATTCTTAATATCAAGAACACCCCATAAAAATATGTGTGCTTAAGAAAAATCTACTAATATTCCTTTTTGCTATTGTAAGTATCCCAGATTGAAAGTAATATTCCTACCAACTTTATTTGTACTCAAGTTTCTACACTTTAACTTTTTATTTTAAGATATATAAAATTAGGTTTTTTTCCCCATTAGCTTAATACCTTTTAACACAGTGGTAGTATAATGAGCATTACAAAAAGTATAATTGTAATTCAATGCCTATACAATAAGTAATTTTACATAACTATTTTTCTATTTTTTGTTTTATTTTTGGGTCACACCTTGTGACTCTCAGGAGTTACTCCTGGCTACATGCTCAAAAATTGCCCCTGGCTTGGGAGACCATATGGGACACAGGGGGATTGAACTGTGGTCTGTCTTAAATTAGAGCATGCAAGACAAATGCCCTATACCACCTTTGCCAATGTTCTGACCCCTACAACTGTTTTCTTTAATGAAGAAGGTAATAATGATGGCATAGTCTTCTTTATTGTTATTTGAGAGTCAACTAAAGAAAACCTTGTAAGTTGAGCATCATGAAGACAAATGGAGTTAAAAAATTATACTGGAAGAGAATTAAATAGTCAATTATATTTTCAGATTTAAGAATCTCCACTTTTTTCTACTTTACATTCATTTATTTTTATCATCCCAACTCAAGTTGAAGCCTCAGTCTCTGACTGAAAGTAGTTCAGCATCTAATCTATGTGTATTTTTATTTGGAGGAGCAAATACATTTGTTATGTCAAGGACACTGTGACTGTGTGGTTCTGATTTCAACTGGGTGTCATTTAAGTGAATGTAAAGTCATAGATGGAGGATACGATTGTTTTTCAAGAATTCTCTTGAATTATCTTGAAACTACTAAGGTAATTCAGAGTGGATATAATTGAAAAGCTGCTGTGTCAGTCTGTAATTTTTGTATTTTTCCATATATTTTATTGCCATTTTTCTTTGTTAATCTATCATCTATCACCCTCTATCTATCTATATCTATCCAATTAGCCATACATCATCTTTCTTTCTATGTTGTTTTCTGCAGATTTAGGTTTATTATAGTTACAAGTTTTAATAATATTTAGTTATAGCCTCATCAGTGCTTTCAAGTGAACAAAAACAAAAGCTACAAAAGCATTAGAGAGGTAAACCTAGAACACTATCACGTAATTTTTTTACCATATTTGTCACTTAAAATAGCATTGTTTTTTCCTTAAAATATGACTTTTATAAACATGTATAGCTAAATATTTAAGTATCCTTATTACATACTGAGATATGCAGCATAGGATCAACAGCATTGAAGATAAAAATTTTATCTTTCTGGTCTATTATGTAGGCATACTTAAGTTAATTTACATCCATCTAATTAGAAAATACAGTTGCCCTGAATCTAAGTATTTTTGAAATGAGTTTATATAATGAATGCGTGGTGAATGACACATCTTGATAAAGAAAGAAGGAAATGCATCATCTTGTCAATGTTTATTAACATCAAGAGCTCACAAACATTTATTGATTCTGCGTGTAAAAACAGGTATAAGAAGGGTTTCTTAACTTCAGCATTATTGGTATTTTGGATGTGATGAATTGTAGCCTCTGTTTTTGATTGGGGAATATCCAGTTCATTTCAGGTCACTCAGCAACATCTTCGGTCCCTACTGTCTACAAGTAATACTAGAAATATACACAAAGTTGTAAAAATAATGTCCCACAAATTATAATACGAGGATAAAATTGTCCTCACTTTAAATCAGCAACTTTTAATCTTGGAACACAATAAACACTATATTGTTTTAAATTTTCTATCAGTACTTATCATGACTTCTATGATGTGCAATTCAACTCTATGATGTGAATTGTCAAACTCTGACCTGGCAATGAATCAATCTCCAATAAAGGCTTAATGTACAACAGATTTTTACAAGAAATTTCTGTGAAACAAAAGAAAACAAATCTTATTTTCAAAGAATCCATACTCAGAAAAAAAACCCTAGAAGTCTGTAGGTTGAATTCCATGTAAAATACTAAATATTGTATATATTTTCAAAAATGTATTTTGCTATATTTTGAAAATGATACAATGAAGATAATTTATTTTTAAGCTTTTTTTAAGCTAAGGAAACCTATACTAATTTTGGACTTTGTTACTTTGATAATAAACTGTAAATCTATGGATGCTTGTGCTTTGGATTTCTGTATCCCCTATCATTATTATATACCCAGTCTACCACCTTCTTATCATCTTTGGGTATCTGTGATGGCAAACTCTCTGAGGTTTGAAATATATACTGTTACAGATTATTTTAGACAGGAAGAATGAATAAAATATAGCTGATATGGACTCTAATTTATTGGTTAAAATTGCTAATCTAGAATCTCACCCTATTAGCGATTGCATTAGCAAATATTTGCTGGTAAAAACAGAGAAAATTTGAGTACCAATAAGACAAAACATGATTATATGAATGGATTGTTTTCATATAATTTTAGGAGCCAGAAAATGATAGAGAATGCAGATTTTGTGTACAGAAGATGTGGATTTGTTCCTCTGCTGCCTATGGTCCTCTTGAATACAGCAAGATGTCCCTAAGAATTACCAAGTGTGGCCAAAGGACCAAAAATAAAAAAAAAATAAGCAATATTCTTGTAATTTCAAAACAATTTGCATTTTTTCTTTAATTAATCTTAAATTTCCATTTACTAATTATATGCTCATAAAACATAATAGACTATATTTGGAACAAAAGGCTAAGTGTTTTCTTTCAATATAGGGAGCAGCACATATAGCAATTAAAATTAGTTTTTCACTTGCAGGTGACAATTGCTTTTTTTAAAGAATGTCATAGCATTGGCAAATCAGACATTAGAAAATAATGCTATTTATATACAGGAAAGTATGTTGATTTCTTGCCTGAAATTCCAACTGTTTTTATAATTCCTTCTCTCATGTATGTAGTAAGGGTTGCTTGTTCCACATTCTCTCTTAAGACAGAAAGTGAAAATGTTCTGGAGATAAAATACAACTATATGAAACAAAGATAATTTTTTGGTATTTAATAGACATGAACCTTATATTTCTTGCTACTCAATAAAGTGAGGCTAGAGAAATTCTGGAATTCATAAGTTCTGGAATGTAGTGCTCTTTGCTGATTAGGTGCGGCACTAAGTTGATACATCAAAATGATGACTCCCTGAGACAGAGGACCACTCTTTTGCTTATCAAGAAGTTAACTGCCAAAATTGGAAACAGTGAAGATAGAAACTCCTATGCTAATAAACATAGAGTTTACAGCCATGAAGATTTAAAACTTACATGAAATGAAGTATTTTTGAATTCTCAGACCTTCATCTGTGCACTAGATACTTAGTATGTGCTAAACCCAGTTATTTCATAGCATATTATTTATGCTTCATGTGGCCTCTGATTCAAACTCTCCTTATAATTACCAGCTACATTGAAGGGGAGAGGAATGAAAGTAAATAGTTTTGTTAGCTCATAGTTCTGTGCTGAAATAATAAGGAAGAATTGTAATGGTGTTCCTTATAACATTCTGTAATAACCTGTGCTGTTCAATGTAATAGTCACTGGTAAAAAAAATACGTTTGGTAATTTGCAATATGGCCAGTATGAATAAAGATGAGCAATTCTAAATTTTAAATTTAACATATTAGAGATATTTAAAATTCAAAGAACCAGATTTAATGGAACATTGAGAAAAATATATATTTCTTTTGATAGTACTCATCACTAGGTACTCAGGACAATTGTAATATTGTACTATTCAGTACTATTGTAATAAAGTTTCTCATAGAAATAAAACCAACATTATATCACATATAAGTGTGTAATATATTTATTTATTCAATTGTCTATTTCCCCCTGAGTATATTTAATGTATAATTTACCTGACTGCTATGATAAAATGACCTTTATTTAATAAGAAGTCAACTGATAATTAATCCCCTAATTTATTTATTCATCCATACTACAATAAAATTATTGTATCCCATTTTGCTTTTTATTTACTAGAGTAAGAAATTTCACAGTTATCCTGGTCAGATCTTATTCAATAGTTAAAAGTCATTACTATTTTGAAGAAATACAGTTATTAGTTTAAATTAACCTTTTTATTTTAGCAGGAAAATATAAGTGAGTATTCGTGTAGTTCAAGAAAGGAAAGACATGTAATATTAGAACAAATAAATAAAATTTCTTATCATTTTATGACTAAAGTAAACACTGCTTAAGGAGACATTTGATTATAGGTAACTTCTTTCAGGTTTTTTTATGTTCAATCTAACTAGCAGATCTCACATTAAGAAACAAAATTGTGAATTGCTTTAACTAGAAATATTTGTTTAAAGTGACATGTGAATTCCAATACCTTGATCTTACCAGGTATTGAATCCCTTGTGGTTCTGAGGATTCCATATGTATAAGTCCTCACCAGCCAACTTAGAGGATAATAGACCTGTAGAAATAGTGATGCTTAGGATAGCACTGCTAGTGGTGCTAAAGATAGCAACTTAAGTGGAGACTTACACCAAAATTACTGGGTGTAGCAACGAGTATATGCATCCCCATAGTAGATTATTTTGAAGTTGTTAGTGCCAAATTTTTTTTCTAAAACATTCTAGAAATATTAAATCACGTACAAGGAAGCCTGGAACTAGACAAATAGTAGAACAGGTAGGGAACATATGTTTTATGTGTTTAATAGAGGTTTCATCTCCAGACCGCATATGATCGCCTAAGTACTGCCAGGAGAAATCCTTCTATGAAGATCCTGAAATAAGTCCTGAGCACTACAGGATATGGTCCTCCCCCAACTCCCCAAACAGATTGAAATCGAGACAAATATTGTGTTACTCTTTGCTCAATCACACATATTGTAGTTAGTTCTAATTTTGGTTAGACTGTGGTACACTGTGATTGTAATAGGGTGACTGATAACAGCAGGGTTTTCTCTGTCAGGTTATGTTTTTCTGAAAATTAAATCCTCAGTCCCCAGCTTACCTGCAACCATCTGCTCTTTGTTGATAACACCAAGAGGCCCTTATTTCAGTGCCTCTCCATGTTACATAACCTTCTGTGCATCATCTCTCTTTATTCAGTTTGAATTCTGAAATGTCATACTGAAATAATAATCCAAGAAGTTGCATTTTTATAGAAAGCATGAGTCTTATTTGATATTTTTGTTCAACTAGGACTTAAATATGTAAGCATGTAACATTGGAGCAATATATGCTATCTATATTAATTTTCTGAGAATTTAGCTTAGGAAAATTGTGTTTATCTTTATTTCAACAAAAGAAAATGGATTTATGTATATTAATCTAAGGAAATCACTTGGGAGACTATTTAGGATAATGTGGGTTGAATAACATTTGTTACATGCACTTTTAGAGTGCTATTTAGTTAAATGATTACACACATTCCTATTTGTAAAATAAATAGCTCTTGAATTAATGATCAAGGACAGTCATTTGCTGAGCAGACTTATGACTTGACATTTCAATGGTATAATAGAATTGTATAATAATATTAGTATTGAACTGCATCACTAGCTATTTGGGTTTTTTTCATTAAGTCATGTAACCACTCTGGTCTTGGTTTTCCCATTGATAAATAAAATTCCTTGCCCACACTCCACTCACCACATCAGTTGTTTAAATGTTCAAATAAGGAATTACATATAAAAACTCAAATTCTCAATGAAAACTTCCTTTCTTTAATGACAAAGATTTTATGAAAAATTGTTAAAACTAATTTTGTGAATCTGAAGGAATATAAATAATTTGTTTTGTGGGATGCCAAAAATCTGTTTTAAATTCAAACTTTTCAGTATCCTAGCTCAGATTAGGTGAAGTTCCACTTTTAGAAAACTCTTAAGAAGTTATTGTTTTAGTTTGGTTCATAAAAGGCAATTTGTTTTCTTTTGAAGCAAATCTTTATCATGGGTTTATCATTATAATCACTGGAACCCTTACACTAGTACTGATTTTTTATATTTTTACAATTGGATTCCCTGAATATAAATGCATTGGAAATATTATTGGAATATCTTAAGTGATATTAATAAAGAGTAAAGAATTTGTCAACTGCCTTACTAGAAATGACACTCATTTTAAATTCAGACATTTTTTGTTGTGCCCTTTTGTTAGATGAATTCTCTTTAGAGGATATCTCTATAAAAAAAGAAAATTATCCACACTATATTTCCAGACTGAAATAAGAAAGTACTTAAAAATCAGTATTTTGGGGCTGCAGCTGTAGCACAGTACTAGAGCCTTGCAGGAGGCCAACACAGGATGGAACTTGGTTTGATTCCTGGCATCCTATATGGGCCCCCTAGCCTGCCAGAAGCATTTTTTATTGTTGGTTTTGAGTTTTGGTCACACCCAGCCAGGAGAGATTGCTGAGTGCAGATCCAATACTAACCCCTGAGAGCTTCTGGGTGTGCCCCAACCCAGCCCCTCCAAAAAAACCCTAAAATAAAAAAAATTAAATATATATTTTATTTTAGAAATTAAAAATATTCCTTCTGATTTATAACATTGCAAACAAAAATGCAGTGAAAAAATAATCTTATAAGGTTATGAGAAGAAAGAACATATTGGAGGGGCTGGAGATCTTGTACAGCCAGTAGGATACTTTCTATATGCATGGCCAGGTGAGTTCAATCCCTAGCATTCTACATGTTTCCACAGCACATCACCCACAGTGATTACTGAAAAGGAGTTGGGAGTATCCCTTGATCATTTTTGGCTGTTGCCCAAAAACAAAAACAAGAAACATATTTGAAATTACTTTGAAAATAATATTCTGGATTTGAGGGGTGGTTAGAGGGCCACACCTAACAGTGTTAAAACCTTACTTCTTGCTCTGTGTTTCGGAATCTCTTCCTGTGTATTTTTAGAGAATCATCAGGGTATTAGAGAGTGAAACTGAGTAAACTCCTCTATACTACCCATCTGGTGCCTGAAATGTTTACTACTCTAAGTAAAGTTATCCCTATTGATTGGAATTTAATGGCTACAAATATATCTTGGATTTTTTGATAAATAATGTAAAAATGTATTGCCTTTATTTTCCTAATGACATAGAAAGAATTATTTAACTTATAAATATTAGTACTTTGTTATTAAAAATGTGACCCTAAATTACTAGATTACATAATGAGGCATTATACCAATGATTCTAATATCATGGATACATGATCAAATTGTCCAAAGTGATTGGATGACTCTTTACATACTGTTTTACTATATCCATTGGATTAAGTTGCTCTCAGTGATGAATGAACTGATATCCCCAGATTTGTGATTCAATAGAACAAAAAAGTTGAAGTTTCTCTTGTGTTAGTGTATTCTCATGTGACTTTATCATGCCTGGTAGCACTATTGCAACTCATTTTTAGTAAATCTTTTTCTTTCCTCTAATGCGACTGGGTATGCTAGTATTATTGTGACTCTGACAAGCTATCTATTACAGTGTCAGTTGTTCCTATATGATCTTCCTCCAGATGGTTTTCATGATTACATCTGCAGATGTTGTGAAGTATGCAAGTCAAAAATGAAACTCAGCAGGTAATGAAAATGAGCTGTTTTTTAAAGGATTCTTCACAATGCGTTTATTTCCTCAAAGTCAAGTACTATTAACTGCAAAATTCAAGACGTACAAAATACTGAACAATGTACTATGGAATTATTTGTGATAAAGAATAGATTCAATTCCTCCCTTTATTAATGAAACATGAAAATAATGCCCAAATTAAGAATAAATTACACCTGAGATATTTAACAAAATGTGGAGTCAAAAACATTTTAGTTTCTAAAACTTGGCAATAATCATTGAGATAAATGTCAAGAAATAATTATTTATCCCCATATTCAAGGTAAGAGAACAGATTAAAGTATATCATCTCTTTATTCATTATGACAGCAAACCATTGAAGAAATCACTAATCTTTACTAATCATGATGGAGTGGCTTTTTTCTAGTTCCTAGTCCCACAATATTGTGTTCATAACAGCAAGAACAAATTAAGGAATATTAGCTCGATACCACATCTCCTTCCTGAGGCACTATCAGAAGTCAAAGCTCAAAGATATATAAGGTTCAATGAGCAGTATTGCTGTATGTGGAGACAGGAGATATGGAATGAACTGAGAATCAATATATGTAAGCACATGCACTATCTATTTAAATAATATCTCTGGCCCTTTAGCACATTTTATATATAAATATATAGAGGAGTAATATTTCATATGCATATGAAGCCTGATTTTTAATATCTGACATAATTTTTGTTTATTTTTAATTTCCCCCTTTTATTCCTTAATTTTCTTGTTGTTTTGAATTCTTCTGAAACACTAATAATGCTTTCACACACCTAGTTCCAGTATGCTGTGATCACATTCTATTGATGCACTACAACTGAACTATTTTTGCATTCCTTTGAAAGTCCTAAACTCAAATATGCGATCCTTGGTACAAAGGTGTCTGGTCCTCTTTACAAAAGAGTTTTATCAAAACCCAGTTAAGGAAAAGATTGAATTTACCTATCTGCACAGGAATATTTTGTGTAAAGTTCAACTAACATATGTATTGCCTGGGCAGATAAATTTATAGTACAGGAAGTAGAATCATTGTAGCCCTTTGCACATCACTTTTTCAGCAGAAAACCTTCGTCGTTTTTCCAGGATTGTACTTCAATGTGGATCATATGGCATCTACAAGCTCAAAACACACACCATACCAGCAGCATCATTACCATCACCATCACTACCACCACTACAACCATTGTATGAGTTGTATGAGTTTGTGTAAAAGAGACTTCATCACTATTTTTCTTTCTCTTGCTTTTAAATTGGAATTACTTAATATATGTCAAATTCTAAGACTTGTTCAATTTTTCAAAATCACAGCTCTCAGTCAATTTATGCATAGAAATATCAGAACAAGAATACTATATAGGTAAAAGTACATTAATATAGTAGTTTCTTATAATTTTTTGTAGAGTTAGACATAGATCATACAGAATACTTATATAGTTGGGTTCCTATATTCCATTTTTGTGCAACTTGTAAGGAAATATTTTTGATAAGTTTTTAAATCATTTTTCCTCCTATAATGAGTCTTCACCTTCCATTATGCACAGGATAGATCTGCGAGTGAATAAAAATATTGAATTTGTTCATTTTAACATTCAACCTATATAAAGTATTCTATCATAAATTTCTTAATAAAGTAATGATAGTTTTTTTATTTTAAAATATTCTATATAAGTACACTTCAAATACCCAGTATATATTTATGTATATATATATATTCCTATTGCATACAGATTGTCATTATTTTGTATATGTAACTATTGACATATAATGTTTCTAATACGTGACAATGATATTTTCTTTTAAAAAGATTTACATGATCATTTTGCCTTCATGAGGCTGACCAAGGATGGACACAAGTTAGATCCCCAAGCATCCCATATGGTCCCCGAGCCAGGAGTTATTTCTGAGCCCAGAGCCAGAAGTAACCCCTGAGCACCACCAGCTGTGGCCCCGAAACTCCCCCCAAAAATACAAACTCAAAATAATATGATATTTTTATTTAATAATATGATTGATCCATGGCACCTCATTTGATCCCATGAAACTCTACAGGATTGATCCCTGAATGCAGAGCCAGGAGTCAGCCTCCAGACAGACAAAAATATTTGAATAATTTTAATTGATTTAAGTACTATTATCTTACTTATAATTATAAGTAGAAATAGTCCTGCATGACACCAAGTAAGGAAATAGAAAATCTTTAGGGTGTTATTAAGTAGCAGATTGCTCAGACTTTCCAGTATTAACATACTTAGCAAAGTTGTTTATATAATGGCAAGAAAAAATGTACTTTTTTTTCTTTTTTGGGTGAGAGGCACACCTGGCAGCACTAGGGATTACTCCTCAATCTATGCTCAGAAATAACTCATTGCAGGCTCATGCTCAGAAATAACTCATTGCAGGCTCAGGGATATAAGTGATACTGGGGATCAGACCCAAATGCCCTTCCCGTTGTTCTATTGCACCACTCCCCCAAAACTGTACATTTTAAGTGCATTGCAGAGGTCATTGATACACATTGTACTCCAAATCGAAACCACTGGTATATGAATAATGTTGCTTTAAATAAAAATTTAAAGCACGAAGGGGAAAGTATCAAGATTATTTAGTATGATTAAATTGAATAGTAAATTAGAATCTTATAAATTACAGATATATATATAAATGTCATATATGTATATATGTATGAGATTTAGAATGCGAACTTGCTGTATTACTGACATATGTTAGTTGAAGTCTAGAAATGTATATCTAAAGGTTTTATTTATTTTGAGTAAGTGTTCTCACACTCTGACATTTTAAGATGCTGAATTCTAATCTTTCTACTGATCAGAGTTTAAAGTCAGACATACCTCAAACATAACAGAACTACACTATAAACAACAGTCTGGAAAAGTTATCAAAGTTTTGAAAACTAATGAGTCATTGAAGATGAGATAATCAATAATCCATGTGTTTTGAGTCTGTTAATTAGGGAATTTCATGGTTAAGAAAGACCTCAGTTGAAGCCAGAGCAGTGGCGCAAGCTGTAAGATGTCTGCCTTGCACACGCTAGCCTAGGACAGACCGCGGTTTGATCCCCCGCTGTCCCATATGGTCCTCAAGCCAGGAGCGATTTCTGAGTGCATAGCCAGGAGTAACCCCTGAGCATCACCAGGTATGGTCAAAAAACAAAACAAACAACACCCTTCCCCCAAAAAGAAAGACCTCAGGAAAAGAAAAATAAGAGAAAAAGAAAGACTTTATAGCTGGCTGTAGTGATTATTTCCACTAAATTTTTAATTTTTTTCTACACTGAATAAAACTAAGAAGCATCCCCTGAAATATTTAGTAATCTATGTCTACAGGTCTCAAAAACACTTTTTTTAATTAAAAATTTGGGGGAATCACACCTGGTGATGGTGCTCAGGGCTTCTCCTGTATCTGTACTCAGTAGTCACTCACTCCTAACTATGCCATATAAGGTATAGGCACGGGATTCAGAATGGCAGTATGAATAGGGAGAGTCATTTCTGCTGTGCTCTCTCTCCAGCCCAACACAATTTCTTTAATCCTGACTCCTGGATAAAAATACTTGGTTTTGTAGAATGCATAGATAGTACAATAGATAAGACTTTCTTTGTAAGCAGTTGAGCTGATTCAAACCTCAGCAGCAATATGGTCCCCCAAACCTAACCAGAGGGATGGCTGAGTACAAAGTCATGTATAAACCCAGAAAAGAGCCAGATATGGACTTCTAATAAACAAAAAAAAAAAGAACCAAAAATACATAGAATTTACATTTTTAAGATCAAATTGTGTTGAATCTAATGTAGGATAAGAAACAATTGTAGTTATTATGTTTCCTAAACACAGCACCTAAAAATATGGCTCAAAAATTCTAATTAAAGCTTGCTTATAAATATATACACGATATATGAATATATGTTTATACAGTGTACCTATTTATGTCGATAGATAAATATAGAAAATACATAGATATAGGGGCTGGAGTGATAGCACAGTGGTAGGGAGTTTGCCTTGCATGCAGCTGACCCAAAACAAACTTCTGTTAGATCTTGGCATCGCTAATGGTCACCCCCACCAAGTCGCGAGCGATTTCTGAGTGCATAGCCAGGAGTAAGCCTTGAGCGTCACTTAGTGTGGCCCAAAAATTAAAAAAATTAAAAGAAAAATATGTAGATATAAATGCATATATTAATATGTATCTATAAATATATACATTGTATAAACTTTTAAAAAATGAATAAAATGATCAAATTATATATGTTGTAGTTGAGAATTATTTTAATAAATTGAAGTCACATTATCTCTATAATACTACTGAATGCTTATTATGGGGTATTAGTAAATGTTAACTTTTATAATAGTGATTTAAATTTTTCAATGTGTTAATCTCTACTTTTTATTATTGCATTATAATAATGATTACAGTAGCATTTATATTTTGACTTTGACACATAATTACCATACCTCCTCAAATGTATAATGAACACTTCTTTATTCTTCCCTTCCATATATCTCCTGTTATAATTTACATTAATCAAGTAAGTTAATTATTACATAATTTACATAATTATCCTACTTTACTTTTATATCGTATTTTATTTTCAGTATATTTATTTATAAATATTTACATGTATGTATAGATATTTGTCTACCCATCAATAATATTTACTTGTTTACTTTATGCACTGTTTTACAATAGTTTATAATAGGGTTTTATACATATACAATCTAGTACCAATAGTAATCTGTCACAGAGTTTTCCACTTTTTCCACCATTGTCCCTGTTGTCCCAACCTACTCTTTTATTGGCATTTTTATACTGTTTTAGTCTTTATTTTCATTGCTTTTGAACACTTCTTATACTTTTTTTGTTTTTATATAATTATGTCTTATAAATATATATTATATAATATATGTAAATTAATATAAATATGAATACATATATCTTTAGCTTTCTATTTTTATATCCCATGCATGAAAGAGTTCATTCTGTGTCTGCCCTTCTTCATCTGATTATCTTTACTAATTATAATATTCTACAGTATTCCTTAGAAAATATTCAAACTATAGGAGCAGGATTTTGAGCCGGCATGGACGGGCAGCTGGCAGGCCTCCTTATGTGCCAGCGGCCTTTTGGTCCAGCCTAGGATCAGGGGGGGCCCGGACCTGGGTCACCCGACCCCCCTCTCCCCCATTCCTCCGGATCTCCAGGTGGGTTCCTGGAAGGAGCTGACGGGGCACCCTGGGTTTTCCCCACTCCCAGGCCAGGCCCGGACACTGGCCTAGGGTGGGGTCAAATCCCTGTCCTTCAGGCTTGGGAGGGTCCCTCTCCCTTCCTGGAGCAGGATTTTGAGCCGGCATGGACGGGCAGCTGGCAGGCCTCCCCATGTGCCAGCGGCCTTTTGGTCCAGCCTAGGGTCGGGGGGGGGGGGGGCCCGGACCTGGGTCACCCTCCCCCCCTCCCCCCCATTCCTCCGGATCTCCAGGTGGGTTCCTGGAAGGAGCTGACGGGGCACCCTGAGTTTTCCCCACTCCCAGGCCAGGCCCGGACACTGGCTTAGGGGGTGGAATTTGATCTGGTGGGTGGCAGATAGCTGCTCAGCTATACTCAGGCTGTCACTGGAAATTTCATACCAGTCTACATTTTGCAAACCGCTCCTCCCAACCATCAGTACCCCAGATTTACCCTTCTTAACTTTAGTAACACATAGTTTTAATCTCTGACCTAAGACATACAGTAGTTCTAACAAATCCCAGAACTATTTAGAATGACACTAATTGAACACATATTGAACACATATATCTTTTGAATATTTTATGGGTATTTTCTTTAACTGATGTAACTTTCTATATATTTTTCTACCATGATGTTTCTATCCACTTTTCATCTTGTCTTTTCTTTGTAAGCTGTATAGTAAGGTTTGTTGTTGGAAATGTCCCTCAGTTTGATCCCTATGATTGAACTATGTCATGGAAATTGCTGGTCTTGTTCCTATGGCCTCCAGATGCACCAATAACGCTTCATGGCATTGATCCTTGTTTGCATAGACACATTAAAATGGGAAAACACCATGCATATAGATAAGTTCTTATC